>NC_054061.1:21236813-21563313 GCF_017639655.2 Falco naumanni | reverse complement strand
AAGAAAAGAAAGTTCCTCATCTTGAATACCTTAAAACACAAAAAAGCTTCAATTCAGATACTGTCTATTAAGAAATCTAATATGGTAAATGCATAATGTGAACTGAAATGAAACTCCAACTATGGAAGACAAGATGCTTCAAGTACACACAAATGTGTACTAAGTAATGAAAATTAGATTCAAAACATCCTCTCCTATTGGAAGATGTGATCCAAAATAATTAATTGCTTTCCCACCCTAAACTGCACAACGTCTGTATCTCTTCTGTAAACCCAGTTTTGACTTACTAGTCACACCTTCACAGATAGGATCAGTTGCAAGATTTTTGCTTCAACACATATAAAACTCCGTTAGAACTGAAATGTTCTGGAGCGGAAAGAGCTCCTTCGTTTTTAGATTCTACCTGACTTTCCAAAGGTTACTCTGTTACTTCTGCATAGCTTTATGAAAGAGGGGACTTGGATACACATCTACGAGTGACTGACTGCCAGTGAAACTTCTAGCACTTTGCACCTTGACATCAACCACCTCAACACCTAGCAGCTGAGAAATTATGTCAGCAGACTGGCAAGATAAATACTCCATTTATGTGTGTTGTCACAATTAGTCAGCAAAATAAAGATTTGAGGCTTTGTAGAAACGCAGCTTCTCCCTTACAACTAGTCTCAGCTGAGGCTTTGGAAAACCTGCCTCTTGTATCGCCACTGGTAAGAGCAGCAGTAAAAGGTGTTTCAGTGCAGAGGCCAAAAAGCCGATTTAGCATTTCTTTTCTTCTGAAGCAGATCTGATACAAACTGGAATACTCAGCAGCAATAAAGATGTTCATAGCTCTTCTAAACTAAGAGTCACTCACCACCATTACTGCACACCAAGGGCACACTTCAGCACACCCAAGTGCAAGACACCTTCTCTAAGAGACAGACTTCCCACACACCAGGCACAAGCCCCTTAATTTTATCTGGCATCTGTAGCATGCATGTAAAAATCAGTTCTCGTAACAGTTTCTATTGCTCAAAACTTCTTTACAAAATTGAGGGCTGTTGGGCAAGTTTGTGGAAAAAGGCTAAGTGTGTTTTATATATGGATCAAAGAGTTTGGAGTATGAATAGGTAGATTTACAGTTTGTTTTTAAATGTACATAAATTTGAGATACAGTAGGATTATAATTTAAACAGGGATCACTCTTTTACACAGTCTGGATTTAAGAAGTGAGCAAAATACCTAATTCTCTTCAAACAACTTTTTTGGGGGGAGGGAAGTAAAACTTGTGAATTTCAGAAGAAAATATTTCAATAAAGCAACATCAACACATTTTTGTAGAGGCCTCTGGAATAGAACAGCTGAAGTTTCCTCAAGTTTTAAGATAAAGCTTTTCCGGTTAGTGGCAATCTTTTTTCGAACAGCACAGTTCTTGCATTCAGCTGATGCAGCAGTTATTCATCTTGGGTGCACTGAGTATTGGAAGTAATACACTACTGCTAACCATGAAAGGGTATATTACTACATGGTCTTGTGTTAGATACGCTGAACTGTCAGCAACAGGAACTACTCCCAAGATTAAGCCCTTGTTGATTATGTTTTGCATTAACCATTCAAATTTTCCTCCTCACACATTCCAATACCAAATCTCAAGTAATAAAAATCAAGAATATTCCAATTGCATTTCTGTTTTAGTGTTGGCCGAATACTCTGAAGAGCACCATACAGTTGGGGGGGAGGCACACTATGTCAGAAAAGGGGGAACTAAGACAATACAAGAGGCTTTCTTTGAATTCCACTGTAGAGCTGAAGGGAGCTGGTACCACACAACACACTTCCATCAACTGTGGTTTCCAGGGAGGTTGCAAAGTTGCAGGTAGCCTCAACTTGTATGAGATTGATGCAATTACGATTCTAGAAGCCCACAGGAATGCCTGGCAAAATGTCTTACCACACATTTCTACAGCCTTGAAATGAACATAAGAGGACAGGGCAGTGCCTACCAAGGGGGGGGGGGGGGCGCAGCGAAGACAGGAAAATAAGGGCTGAGGGACAGACACAATGTGCAAATAAAAGTGAAGAAACACTGAATTAAAAAACAAAACAAAACCCAAAAACCACAACACACAAAAACACCACACCACACACACACACCCCAAAACTACAGACCAGACAACACTGGCTACATCCTACATACCTCCAGCAGCAATATCAATCCTAGTCAAATCCATGAAATTAAGTCAACCAAAATGATACCTCTTTCTCCACAGGAGACTCACACAACCCAATCTGTGGGAACCTCCATTCCTCTTCACACCGTTATCAACAAATGGAAACACGTTTGGACTTTATGCTTTTCATCCAGAACAAAGGACACATCTTTTGCCATGTTATATCTAACAAGCAGATATTCCTGTGTAACAACCAGGGTTTAGAGGGTATTCTGAAAACACAAGCCATTACAGAACTGAGTGGTTGTGCACGGATTCCAGGTTGTGTTTAAACTGTAGCAACACCTCAAGCAGCAAGGAGAGAGACATATTTGTCCATACAAGTGACAATAATTTGGCTTTTTCTAGAGATGGCTACTACATTGAAGAAAGTCACTGAGGTATAAGCCTGTATAGAAAATTCTACAGAAGATATAAAAAACTGTCACAGTTTCAGGCCTCCTAACGGGCACTACTAATAACCTGTGATAAGGCTTTTTAAAGCAGCACAGAAAAAGATGAAGCCAAAGGGGCTAAAACAAAGTTTTGCACTTTGGAAAAAAGATATTTAAAAGTCTCATGTTAGAACTGGAAGTCACTGTTAGGATTAATAGCACTAATCAGGAACTTTATTCTTAAGCAAGTATTCCCAAACTGGAAAACCCCAAGATGTTTTTGGAGGGAAGGAGAGAGAGGGAAACGGAGCACACAAATTAATGCAATAATAGGTACATTTCTTAACCCACCTGCTATTAGGTCATCAAGAGTGTCGGTAAGCGTCTGTGCTGGAGTGGCAACCATTAATCCGTCTGGTTCTTGAACTAAGAGCCCCTGTCCAGCAATTTGCTGCTGCTGTCCTACATTCTGCTGATTCCCTAATGCTTTCTGAAGTTCAAGAGACTCTGTCCCATTATAACCTAAATTACTAGAATAATTACATTGCGGTGCTGGCAAAGGCTGGGTAGGGACAAATTCTATTTGTTCAGCAGGTGGTTGAGACTGTTGTTGCTCATCATCTTTAGACAAGATTGTGTCAGCTTGAGGGAACCCTGAGAAGTTACCCTCTGGCAGACCCTTACTGGCTTCCACTTCTGGGAAGACCCCTGTAAGTGGGCACTGCTGCTGCAGGGTAAGTGCTGTGTCTGTCTGACCTTTGGTCTCCAAATATTCTTTGGTAAACTGCTGTTGGGTTTTCATCTGCAACTGCCTTTCCACCTTCTGCAGCTCCTTCAATATTTTCTTCTTCTTCTGTACTTGTTCTTCTCTGTTCTTTTTAAGTTCTTCAATCTTATCTTTATTTAAAGGTTCACCTTGAATTAATTCCAATGATTTAAGTTGTGCTTTTTCAATAGCACTAATTCTCTGTCCAAGTTCATTCAGCTTGCCTTCAGTCTCTTCTACTATGCATTCCAAAGGCTGGTATGGGTGAAAAGGTGGCAGTAGGTCCTTATCTGCTACCTGCAGGGAACTTGACTTCTGCTTGGATGCACCTAAGCACATGAAAAATGTTTGAAAAAATGCCATGCTGAAGACACCCCAAACCTCCCCTCACACCCACAAAAAAAAAAAAACAACAACCAAACAAAAAAAAAACAAAAACAAAAACAACCAAACAAAAACAAAACCACCAACCAAAAAAAACCAAACCAAACCAAAAAAAACTTTACAACTAACACTGCACATCTGTCAAACCACAGAAAGGTAAACCCTACACTCCATGTTAAGACAAGAAAGGACAAAGCATATAGCTAGATTTTTCAATATTGATCCTAATATCCCTTTGAACACAGCTATTTTAATCTTAAGGAATAAGGAACTTTTACGGTTTCTGACACATGACAATGCATCCAGGAAATGCAATCAGCAAGAAGAATAAGGCAATTTAAATAATTTACTGAGTTCCCAAAGTTGTTCTGATGTGCAGAGCAATTAAACTAAGACTGTTTTCCAGAGGCTAACTTCCAACAGCACAGTTACAACCAAGAGTAATCTCTATTTGAGAGAAGACTAACTCTAGTAAGATCACTGTTTTGAACTGTAATTGCACCAAACACTAGAGCGTTTCACCTTCATGTTACAAACAGAACCCTGTCAGTACAGACTTAATGTATACAAAAAATCTTTGGAGATCTAGCACCTTTTTAAAAGCTCTGAGACAAAATTAACAGCTTGCTTGCCTCCCTCTTTCCAGTAACAAATTAACAATTCTGTCACTATTAAGACTTAAAACTTCAACATAAACCTAGCAAGGAACACCAAGCCAGGGCAGTGCTTCTCTGAGAGCTTACTGCCTTCAAGCAAGCCAAAGTTACTTTCCTGAATGCCACACCTGTGAAGCCTCCAGTCAAATCTTGCTCATAGGAATTGATTAAGTGCTGAAATTTTAATTATGAGTCCGTGCAAGAAACTTTAACTACAAATGTGTAAAGTTTTAGCCTGATCAAATAATTTTCTGCACTAACACTCATTTGCTATACCCAAACAGTGATATCTGTAACTTAAAAAAAAACAGACTCATAGAACTAATCATTAAATGGGGAATTAAAATTATGTACAGTTTGAGCCATGGCTTAATAAAGTTACCTACACATCACACAATTAAGTGAAAATCTGAGTGCAGGAATTAAGTGCCAGATCAGTCACTAGCTCTGGAAGGATTAAGTTTCCTCAAACACCGATTTATTTCTCTCTGGGCATTCCTTCACTAAAACACTAATGCAAAAATTACTTCATTTTGCATTGCTGTCAAAACCAGAGTCACATACACCTTACTCTGAAATTAATCTTCTTTTGAGGAACTAACTGAAAAAGCAAACAAATGTGAGAATTTTTTCTTTAAAGAGATTTTTCCTTTATAAAAAGAAAGAATATTAAAACAGAATTGAACCAACTCTGTGCTGAATACCTTCACCAGGCTCTCTGGAGTTAAAGCAAACCATATTCCAAATTTAAAGGGAAAACCCAACAATCTTAACCCCAGGAAATACGCCATCATCCCACAAATACTGTCGACACCCTTCAGTAAGCTCTTTTCCAAGTTGGTACTTTACACAACTGCCTCGTCAGTAGTTCCAGCTGAATACCTATTCCAATAATTACTATTATTTAGTCTCTGAACTGTGAGTCCCAAGACAATTTTTCAGAAGACAATAAAGAATTTCACTAAAATTTAGCAATAACTTGCTTTGTGCTGACTGGTGGATATTTAGATCAAGCCTGCTATAAGCCACTGGCTATTTGGCTTTGTAGTGTACTTAAGAGTTTATATAGTTACCCTTTAAATTTAAAAAAAATGTGCCTTAAGTTTTTCAGACCACTCTTGAAAATTCTATTTTCACTCACTAAAAATGTCTGAAATGCTTGTCTATATCTTCGTTAGAAACTAATAAAAGTTAGTTGCTGTCTTTTGAAACTAAACTGCTCCGCTGCTGAAGCAGCAGAAATGTTATAGAAATCTAACTGCAAATTAACCCTGCCTTTAAGACGCGGCTAAGATGGGAACCCTTCGCACTGCTCTGTTTAATGTCGTTCCTAAGGTTACTGTATCTACCATTTCCATCCTAATGCAAAGTATTCCCATGACCTGGCAGCTCTGGACAGCTTCCATCACTCTGTAGGGAAGAAAGCCTGCAGTTCAAAGAGTCCCCACACAATAAAGTACCAATATTATCCCTCTCAGTAAGTCCCATCTGGGGAGAAAACAAGCCTGTCATAGGAAAACTTCTACAAGCACAAGTAAAGAGCAGAAGTGCAGCCTCGTATGAAGGCTGGGACCCAGCAGAGGAGCCAAGGCCGGTCTCACAGCAAGCAGTGCTCCCCAGACAGCGGGTCAGACCAGAAATGACCACAGAAAGTTGGGACAGTTTCTGAAGACAGACATTAGGAAACCAAGAAGTGAAGCGCTGGGCTCTCAAGTTTCAGAAGAGGTGCAGAGATTTAATTTAATCAGCTTCTAATTAGTTAGCTGGGCCATTTTCCAGGTTCCAGATCACCCTTTCCATGCCAGAAAATAGTTGCAACCTGTCTTCTTGGGGATACTGGAGGAGGATGAGCAATAGGAAGAAAGATTGCTAAACCTGACATGCACACCTGAAGAGCCACTTCAGACCAGAGGTGGAGAAGACATTGTTGGTAGCTTTGAATACATAAGCATTGTAATATAATATTATAACATTGGAAGTATTTTAAAGTAACGATTTCCTGTTTTATCCAAATCTCTCTTATAATACTCTGAAAAACACTGTGCCCAGTTTAGTAAATAATTCTGAACAAGATACTACTTCATACTTTCACATTTGAAATACGTGAGTGCAGTAAGACTTAAAAATCCAATCAGGCCAGATAATAATTACTTTAACTTTTTGTCATTGTTCATTTCTTTTTCGCGGAGCAATCTTGTACACAACTAACCTACTACAAAATTAGAGCTAGCAATATTAAGTAGTCAATCTAGCTTCTAAAGCAACTGTTTTCACCACTTTTAGAGGACTTGTTTAGTATGAAATGAAGACTTGAGGATCAATAAAATCCAGATGTTGCTACACAAACACCACCTGCCTTCAGGTAATCATGACTGCAGGACAATTAGTTGTTCGGTTGGCAGAAAACCCAGAGTGGTTATGGGCACTCCAGGAAAGCCAGAGTAAGAAAATTACTGTTTCCCAATTTATTTTGTGAACAGTAGCATCAATTGCTTTTTTATTTTTATTTCCATATTCCCACAGGTTCTGGTCCCAGTTCGTAACTTGACCAACTCAGACTTCACCACCATTCCTGTAGAGCATGCATCTTCAGCCAGTTTTTTTGACCAGCACACATGACCTGGGGCAAGACCTGGTTTGCACAGAGCTTCCCATCCATTTCTCTGTCTTATTATTTTCTCCAAGAAATGAGAGGTAGATGCTTCCTAGAGAAAACTCCTGTACTTCTCCCATGCACTGCAGATAATCTCTTAAGTACCTGAGTTGGAATAGTCCATTCACCCAGATAAGCCTCCCACAAGCACCATTACTGGTCTCTTGACCATCCAATATTATGCAGGGAGGACTGCATTACCAGTTTTTAATGACTTCCGGCTGCAAGTAACATTTAAAGGTCCTAGACACTGTGAACAAAAGTTTGAAAAAATAACCTTCATATTCATAATCCTCAGATGGCTCTCCTAAGCAATTAAACTCTTCTAATTTGAATTTGCTTAAAACATATTCACTCTTTATAGGGTTGCTATTTATGAACAAGTCCAACACCATATTTCATCCCAAGTGCTTATGATTCATTCTCGAGGAACTTGCTCTTCTAGCCCTGGCTTCTAACCCATAGGATGTCACCTTCTCCCAGGAAAGAAGTAATTTATATGCCCTTTTGCAATGAATGGAGTAGCACAGATGAGATGCTACTGGTCCAAAATAAACCTAGCTAAAACTAGCTTATTGACTCCAATGACATTGTTATTAGATGTACTACCTACATTTGCTAACACTCAAATCACGGTCTCATACTGTACAGTGGTAGCACAGGCAAGTATTTGCCCTGTCCCCTGCAAGTCTGACTGAGATATATACTCTAAGGAAGCATTCAAGAAACATGAAGTACACAAGTAAGTTTCTTACTTAAACAAAGCCTAGTTCAGATCTTACCCTAAAAGCACTAACTGATCAATTAGCAAGGACAGACATTTGTTGTATTTTAGAGCAAGCAACAGAGGTTTAAGAAAAAGTACTGCTTTATTTTTAAGGCCTTTTCAAAAAACTAGAAAGACCCAAGAATTTTGTTGGGTTGTGTTGTTTTTTTACAATCCATCATACTCATCAGAAAGTTTCTGGCAACACAACTTGCATTTCAGGTTAGTGGTTTTCACCTTGGCCACCATCTGAATTTGTTGTATTATACTTCACTTTTTATTAGATTAAATTCTGGGACTTGCTGACAGCTCCTCAATCTCTGGAGTTGTTAATTTTTTTTTAGAAAAAAAAAAAGATTAAAAAATTGATCCAAATCCAAACAGTTAAATTCCAAAAGATTTTTCCAGCATTAAAAAATGATAGTAAGGAAAAGGTCAATTGTAAGATACACATTTGTACATTCAAATATATCTTCTCTGCTGGAACTGATGCCTAGTATATAAATCTGTATGAATCACCATGTCATCCTGATACATAATATTACTTAGAACTTAAACCAACCAACTAAAAACACAAAAAGCAAACAAAATCAACCAAAAACCACCCCAAAACCAACCACCCCAAAAGCAAAAACCAAACACCAACCAACCAACCAAAAACACAGATTCAGTCTGTTCCTCACTTCACAAAAGACAGATATCAGGAAACAAATCCATACTACAACCTCTGTGTTGTTTTTTTTTAACAGAATTGCTTCTTCACTGTTTTTGCAGTTTAGGTTTTTTTAAAACTCTGATTTCACTCAAAGTTAAGAGTTAGATTTGCAGTCTGCAATTAAAATTCACCAGCCTCATCAACTGGAATAAGATGAGCTCAACATTGAATTTTCACCAAAGTTCTGTATTTAACTACTACATATGAGTAAGAAATTCAGCTCTAAGAACCTGGGGCAACAATCAGTCAATCCGAATACACACAAAGTACAATAGTATATAATCTTGCTAATTAGGCAACAAAAAAAATACTCTACCTTTCCCAAATAAATGAATTTGCTGCCTAGTTTTTAATACATATTTAATTCTTCTTTATAAAGGACAGGACAATCTGTGGAGGGCTGTATTATCAGAGGAGTTTGCATTTTCACTACATGGTTCATGCTGTGAACCATGCAGTATTTTTGCCAATCTTTATCAATCCTGCAACTGTTTATATGGAAAACTTGCAGGGAATAGGTGCAATATTGACCAAAAGGCAATGGTTACATGGTTGAAACCAAGCCAAACTTAACTCAATTTTCTGACATTCAAAAATTTGAGTTACTTTCCAATCTCAGTCTTCTTCCAAAGTTTCCTCTGGTGGCTTGACAGTATCTAAATGGAAAATTGCTAAGATGTAATTAAATTAGTCAGTGGCAAGGTGGCTGAAGCTTCAAAGGAGCAGAATTTCATGAACTACCATGAAAAGATTTCTAAAATCTTGTGCTCTTGGGGACCTACATGTGTCTTGTTTTTAACTGATCTGCCTGCACTACTAAAGATTCGCATAAAAGAATAACAAGTCTTTAAGTCTACTAAGAAAGCATTAATGAAGTTAGAAAGCTCCTGGACAACCAGGTCAGCTGCTGACCCAGGCAGAAAATATGGAGAAAATGGCAAGAGTTAATCAGAAGATGCTGAGGCACGTGAAACAATGAGTAGACAGCTGGACTGTACACTAGAGAAGTCTGAAAGGAGTCAGAATGGAAAAGCAAGAATGTCATCTTGCCTTCTTAATGCCTTCACCCCAGTGAGGACAATATAATCTTTCTAGTTCTGTTAACCTGGACCCTATTTCAATTAAATCATACATTTATGAGATCTCTGTCAGTATATAACTCAGTATGAGGCACAGAAGACAGATACTGCATTAAAATGTATTTCATGAATTTGTAGCTATTAAAGTTACATAGAGTTTCATTTTATTTCCTTTCTCCAAGCCATTACTGTTAGATTTAGCGTGAGGATACAGGGAATATTGCATACTGAAGGTCTAACTTAAAAAGCTTACAGATTCCAAAACTCCTACTCAACTTCAAGGGAAGGCTGGTCTCCTTCCCAGGGATCAAAGGCATATGTGGGCAGCTTTCACATGACTAACTTAAGCCTATTAGGTCTTGCGGAATTCTAAACAAACATGCACGCCAAATGAGAAACACTGCAAGTTACTGCCCACTTAAAAACAACAGCAGAGAAGTCTAATGACAGCACATTGATAGGTTTTAAGCACTCAGTTAACACAATTAGTTCATTTGTAAGCACTATTTCAGATTAGCGATGAAATAAAACAAATCTGGAGAAAAATATACAAAATAACTGATACCTCAGCCTGCAAAAATAGAGCACTTTAAAATCTGACATAGTTCAAATATGTTGACTAAAGAAAACCATTCTGATGCTTCCCACCAGCTTCCTGAGCTCCCCCTTGTTGCACTAGCATGTTTGTTTCTCAATGATGTTCTAAAAACATACCATGGGTTCAAGCCACTCCGCTCACCAGGCACACTCTGCAAAAGACTAAGGCAGAATCACAAACACCAATGGGAGCTTCAAATCTTGCTCTTATTAAAAACATTAGCTTGCATTTATAAACTAGACACAATTATCAATGGCAACACTATTACACCAGCCGATTTCCTGAAGGAATCCAATAACATTCCTTTTGACCACTTTAGGTGCTGGGCATTAAGACCCCCCCTCACCCCAGGGAACCAGATGCAAGGGCACTTGAAGCTGCATCATAGCCACTGTGCTTTACACCTCCCTCACAGTGTAAACCAGGAGAGACCCACTGGTCCTGCAGAAATAGCACATTTGTTTTACCTAGTCAAAAGACTCTGTGTTGAGCTGCTGCATCAGAACTGGTACATGCTGCTGAGCAATTCTGACTGTGTTCAAACAAGGGCAGCAGCAAATACAAAACATCAAGGTAGGTATTTCCTGCCTCTCCCCCATGAAAGCACAAAGAGCTGAACTTCACTGGGATTTCACTTTTACGTGGACACAACAGACACATGCTAAACAGTGCACTAAAAACCAATCCTTTCTAAGCACCTAAGAGTTGAAATCTGTTCAGTTCTGTGAACTAATTCTGCCCCATCTTTCACTTGGTTTTTCTTCAGGTCTTTAGGAGGTTGCCATCTTTGCATATCACCTTTTCAGAGTCTCTCTAGATCACCATCAGCTCTGAAATGTTTCTCTTTCCAGTTGCTGAACATTTATGTTGAATAATTATTTTGGCAAAGGATTTAAATGGCAACTATTCCACATGTCTTCTTACTTTACTGAAGATTAACAATGTAATTCAAAAGTAGATCATAAATTCCTCTTGAAAAATCTCAAACCATATTTGAATCGTAACAGTAACATACAAGTGTATTCTAGTTTTACACCTGATTTGCCAAGAACTCTTTCAGAAACAAGCTGTTACTATTGCATTTCTTGCAAAATCAATACAGGTCTTTAAAAACTAGACCATGTTGAGATTAAGAAGGCTTGGTGCTCCTCTCCTTCCTCAAAGCAGTTAAGAGTTCACACAAAAACTCAGGGGGCTACTTCAAACTGTGAAGCAAGAAATTTGTCTTCCCCAAGATAAACAATTTCCTTACATAAGAACTTAAGACTGTTCCTTCCCATGGAAATAATGAACACGCCTCTATTTGTACTCTCTTGCTCTTTGTCTCCCGAAAAGCCTAATGATGAAAGTCTGGGATATTAAAACCATGCGTGTATAACAAGGATGGAAGTTCTGCAAAGAACACTAAGTCTATCACAGTTAAAGTAGCAGAGTGGTATAACTACAATGATCACACAGTGTTTATCACCAAAATACCATTTTTCCCTTAAAGATCTGAGATACACAACAGCTTTGCACACAGTTTTCAGGAATGCTTCATCAGCCCAATGACACATCTGGGATTGTTACATCTCTTGCAACACATCACAGATTAGTTTTGCTGACATGCACGAAGCACGTCCTGAAACACTGAGAACAATTGCATCTCCCTTGTGCCAGTTCAAACAACACAGTACTGCTAAAACATACCTGAAGTATATGCTGACATTTGAAATAAGTTTTTTTAAAAGTTATTTCTTAAACTACAATCAACTATTTGGTTTTCATAATTTAAGTAACATGAGCCTTCAAGCTTTTAACTTTAGTCTTCTGACTCTATCATTTAATCTTCCATTGATTCCCTTGCATTACAAAATCTACTTCCAGAACACAAATCCACATTGCAATACTAAGTTATTTAATTTTAAGGGCACACATGCTGGTATATAGCTTTTTGCTGTTATATAGCTTTTCCTGCTGAACCAGAAGCTGCATGTTCTTTTCATTTGTTTGGTACATATTTTTATGAAATCCAAAATACCAAGTTTGCACATCCTAGGAAAATAATACAATAACTGCATTTGCAAAGTCACACTCATGGCACATATGCATGGATAGTGTCATGGCTGCACACTGAAACACCATCAGCTATGCAATTTTTTTTCGTCTCTGCATTTGTGCCTCTGGGGGGTTTTTTTGTTTGTCTGTTTTAGGAAGCACCGAGCACTTCCAGAATAAAGGAATTACATAAAGCTAGCTAATAGAGCTTTGGATAATATTTAATATCCCCTGTCCAAAACTGTAAATCATTAGGAGTTGCAGTTTTTAACTTTCCACTTGAGAATTTGCTTCTGTTTCTGAGCTGACTTAGCAGGTACAAAGAATTTGTTATACAATTCACAGATGGAAACGAACTGCTAAATTTGCCATTTAATGACTGCAAATAGTTTTAACCAGTCAGTTCAACCATGTTAAAAGCAAAAACCCTGATGTTACAATTACTTACAAGAGTACTATTAGAAATACAAGAAAAATTCTCCTGTAAGCAGATCTGCACTGCCATTTTACAGTGCCAATGTGTTTGCATTGCTACTGTAGAAACAGAAAAAAGTTTATATATCAGGTTCATGGATAACAGTTGTGACTATTCTAGATGGCCAACATACAATATTCAAAAATTCACATCATACCTAGAATTTATTAATGTTTTTTCTAATCAGTCTGCAGGATGGCAGTTAATGCAGTCATTTTCTTCCAAAAAATCAGAATAAGCATAATAAAATTAGAATAACCAGTGTTATTACACAGTAGAATACAAGAAAATAAGCAAAACCTATGTACTACATAAAATACTTTTCAGTTATACTTCATTAGAAGTATTCAAATATCGATGGAGTGGACTATACTGTGCATAAGCTCTAATAAAATTGTCCCCAGCCTACCAGTTTCCAAAATGCATATATTCTCTAAGTGGCTACATACTAACCTTTCACAACTCCCAAAAGAGGTGGCGAGCTCTCTTGAGGGGTTCTGTCAGGTTCCTGGGGAGGTACAACCATAGCGAGTGTATGCACCGGTACGCGTGGAACCTTAAAAACAAAGCCACAGACACACACACTGATTAAAAAAAAAAAACTTTTGAATGGACCAGAGGTTGGAAGTGTAATACAAAAATACATAATCTACAGTGGACCTCCATTCCACTCTTCCCAAACTGTGTACGCTATGCTGCCTCTTAGAATGACCTGTCCTGTGCTATTTTATTATGGGTATTATGTCAAAGTTAACTACATTACTCTTCACAAAATCTCGGGCTGCGTAGGCTGGAAAATTGTTAAAAACTTTAGGCTTTTAATCAACTAACTCCACTGGGAAGTTACCTCTCCGCCTTGCAGAATTCTAAATTTACACAATATATTTTCTTTCAAACAACAAAAAAAATCTGGAACATTTGAGGGTGCAATCACAAGGGTTTAGAACTATTGAAACAAAATACCAAGCAAATGCAACCAAGAATATAATATTCTTTTGAGGTACTAGGTTTAGGAGTATCCTGTCTAAGCAGCAGAAAAGGGAGCAAGGTTCATGCACTCTTCAGGACACTGCGCAGACATCACCAACCAACTTCCTCAGTCTACCACTTTCAAATGTGCAGACTTTTTTTTTTTTTAGTTCTTTCCATTGTATGTGTTCACATCTAAATAAACATCTACTAAGTGTTTCTTTACAACATACATGGCGATATTTTATAAAAATTCCTCATTCCTTACCTGAGACTGATCCTGAGATGGAGGTGTGAGTTGAGACAAGTCTGCTGCAGGAACTGACAAAACATTGTTTGGGTAATCCAGCAAGTAAGAAACAACATTTGTATGTCCTCCTTTGGCAGCTTCAATGAGCATTGTTGAGCCATCCTGAAGTGAGATTTTGAAAATAAAGTCAGAAGATGAATTCTGCTACCTGGTGTAGCACACAAGATATTAGACCATTTAAAATTACACATTTACTAATCCATTAAATCAATTACGTGGTTCTTTCAGTATCTATGATAAATACATATTTTTAAGTGAATACCTTGAGTCGATGAGTAGGGTCTGCACCGTGAGCCAGAAGGAGCTCAACAACCGCCAGATGACCTCCTGCACATGCCAGTGACACCACCGTGTGGTCATTATTAGCTGTAGCTCTGTTAACGTTGGCACCTATAAAAAGATGATCTCAGAATTAAACAAGGAAATTCTTTAAAAGAAAAGTATCAAGTAGTACAGTATTGTCTGGAATAGGATAAACCTTTCTAATCTTCCTAATTCATACACACTTCTAGGATAAAAGAAGGGTTTTTGAATAACTGACGGCTTCTACACATCATCTTCCTTGTCTTGTAAAGACAATGCAGCAATGACAGTAACAGTGGGCCTCCTAAGTGGTAAGAGAGGGAACACTTACGGTGTAAAAAGCACTCACTTTCAAATTTTAATTCTAAGCATTTATCAGTATAACTACATGGTATAATTTTTACTGTTTCAGACAGTAATTAAGGATGTGTTTTTGCTGAAGGAGGGAGTAATTTTTTAAAAAAAACCTGAAAATGTTTGCTGTACTTCAAATCTATTTATTGATCTATATAACAGAGTAGGAAAAGTAATAGCAAAATATTGTGTGATTCATTGTATCATGAACCAAGTAAAATTCAAAACACCCTTAATGGTTTGACAAATGCTCAAATACACATAATCAGACTAATTCTTAAGAAGGATCACAAACATGCAGAATTGTAAAGTGGCGTTTTAAGGTTTTTAGATTAGTTAATTTAAACCAGTATTTTACCTTTGCTAATAAGGAATTGCACAGTGCATAAGTGACCAGCTCGTGCAGCCTTCATTAGTGGGGTTCTTCCACCTTCGGATTCATGCTCCTATTGTAAAGAAGAAATACCATTGTTTCAGCTTTTGAACCATCTCATGATGGGACCAGAATTACCTGTTTCAGTAGAAGATCTCTCTTACAAACTGACTGTAACCAATACTAAATGACTGGAATAAGTTTTCATTCTACCTTAAATATTGAATCACATTGTAATTTAAATCACATTGTAATGTACAAAACATTAAGACCACATCCATACCGTTATCACACAAGGAAGCTTCCCTACTCACATACCCAAATGTGTTCATTTGCATAACATACTGAGAACAGTAATATCTTGTTTCCTCCTCAGAAAGGGATCACTATTGAATACAAATATCATCCAGCATCAGGAAGTATATAAACAACTATGAACTGATGTGCAACAGTTCTGAAAGCTGTCACATGCTGCATGCCAGACCTTTAGAACTGCAATAATGTCTGAATTGCAGACAATATTTTTAAAGCAGAGAAAAGGACCAGCAATAAAAACGAGACAAATCACTGCAGGTCACAAAAAATCTCTGAATAAAAAGACTGGAGAATAGAGCAGAAAGATGACAAAAGGATGACACAAACCAGCACAAAAGGAATGAATGACAAGAACAATTATTCTAATTTAAAAGATTGCTGAATACTGGAAAGACGTGGTTGAATACAACTGTATTAGAGAAGTTACAGAACTAGAAAATTTGCCTGCTATGTAGACATGATCGATACCACAAAGAATGCTGACTAATATATATCAACCCTCCTGTAGCAACAAGGGGAGAAAACATCACCTTCCTGAGAGTGTATTTGAACTCTGAATATTAGTCTGATCAATAATATATTAAAACTGTTGGGGTTTGTAATTAAATATCCAGGAAGCCAAGCTCTAAATTCACTATTTACTTCTGGAACTGCATGTATACCTGACAGTGAAAGTTAACATCTAGTACTGGCAGCAGATGATACTTCTATTTACAAATATAAAAGGACAAGAATAGATCTAATAAAACAAATCAACTCCTTCCTGTAGCTTCAGTATTCCTGAAAAGGCTGCATATGTCCTTTCACATATGGCTTGCTTTGGTTGCAAGCTGCACCTTAACTTTCTGTTCATACACATAAGGAAGTACTCTCTTGACTGACTCTTCTATTGGAGAGTGGCCCTGTGCAGAAAACATAAAACAAACCTTTGCCATAACAGGGGTTACCCTAACCCTTCTCCTCTTATGTGCTTTGGAAAGAGCAGAAACTCTCTGCTCCTGCACCTTCATAAGAACTTTGTATTACTGTACACTGCTTTAACAAACATTTAAACTCCACATTAGTGCTCTGATTTCTTTGCTTACTTGGTAATATAATGCTCACAGGCAGATAGGAAGCCTCACAGACCTATACTGAAGTAGCTTTTTTTAATTTACTAAGTAGATTCCATTCCCAGGGCAAACGACTGCTTAGCTGTCGATAAATATATGCATGCTTTTGGATTGTCTGATGTCAGAAGTATTTGCAGGACATGTAAAGCATATGTTAATATGTGGCCCTATGATGTACCAGAATTACTAGTATGCCCTGGAGCTCTGATGCTTAGATTCTGTTCTTCGGCATAGTTCTTCCTTCCTCAGCCACTGCCAATAGATCATAAAAAGCCAGACGCTGCCATTTGCCTTATGCACAGTAAACCCCTGGTACTGCTGGCAAATCACTCACAAAGCAACTACAGATGCAAAGAACTACTTGGTGCCATTTCATTCACTGAGCAGGACGTGAACATTACTGCCCAAACAATTTGATACGCATTTCTAAATCCCCATTGATGCAACAGCAAAGATGGCAAGAAGAAACATTTATTTGGCCATTAGATCATCTTAGCTACATAGATTCAAGACAGTGAAAAGTCATCCTATATTGCATTTAAAGGTAGCATTTCAGATAACTAGCAGTAAAATATTATTTGCAACATTCTCTATTCCTAACAGACTTCAACAGTGCAGTCTTAAATAGGGATGTCAGGAGGCTTCCTCATTTAAATGCAATGCAGTTACTCTGCCCAGTTTAACCAACTGTCACTTCATCAAGGAGGCAGAACTTAATCCTCAACTATTATACACTTCAAATACTTGCAGTACCACACACATCAGTCCAGTCAAACCAAGCCATTTGTGTGCCCACCTGCTGTAGATCTTCACAAATCACTGCATTGTGATGGTATTTTTCACATTGGAAGACAGAAATGCATATTTTATTTTAAGGTGAAATTAATCCTATTACTTCAGCACTTTATTTAGCACTAACAAAGGCCAGTAGATAGCATCAACTCAAGCTTTAAGGGAAAACAGCTGGAACAAACCAAAATAAGCAGTTAAGACAGTGCAGTGCCTTTGTCTACTCACATCCTTTCTTTTACCTAGAACAGCCATAAATTTCAAGTATTTTTTAGCTGTGGTAGGTAATCAAAATCACGACAGAGAACATAAAAGCTGTCAAAAAGCATCCTCCATTCAGCCTTCCAATGCACTACTGTCTTGTTTTAACATGAAGTACATGGAAATGCTTATTTTGTAAGAACAAAAATTAGCATGGAGTGCTTGTCGCCAAAGACAATTTCCTTAGCTATCTGCACTGTAGGACTCACAGTAGTATCTCTTCACTGCTCCAATCCTAAGAAAGTGCAGTTAATATGATCAGAAAGAGCTATAAAGAACACCTACAACAGTTGTGACTAGAAAAGCCATTCCCTAACTTAACCGATGTGCTCTCCCGCTAGTACTGTTTCAACACAAGGAACACCTGAGAAGAATTTTCTGTAGATTTGGGTACCATATAGGAAGCAAGCAGAAAGCGAGAGTATAACCCAAATCAGGTACAAGTTTACATTATCTGCACCTCTTCCACTGGGACTCAAAATGGAGAAGAGAATCCAGTCAGTAATAATTATTTTCTTTCTAGACAAATCAATACTCCAGAGAGCAGAGCAAAAGCAGAGTCATCAGAAGCATCTTATGACAACCATTGATTTTTTAATATTTTTTTTATTCTTAAGTTTGAGTTCTCAAGTTCGAGAATTTTAGGCAATTCCAAGATCAGCTACACAAGGGCACACACACACACACTATTACTCCCCTTGGTTCACAAGTATTCACAGTTGGCAAGTACTATTCATCAGGATATATTTTTTTTGTGTTTGTTTCCAATGCTGTATGTTATTTTAAAGTTCTAGAACAAAATCTGCATTTTCAAAGTAAAGGTCCAACTGCTCTCTTCAACTCCTTAACAAGCTTGTATCATCCATGACAACAGTGAATATTCAATGGAAATCTAAATGTTATTCTAACCGAAATTATCTAGATGAAGTTTTTGATGCAAGACAACAGCCAAACAATACCATTCTTAACACTATGCCACTTTGCTGATTTTCAAGATTGAACTCCTATCAAGAGATACAGTATTCTAGCAGTCACCAACCTAACTATCCCAGATATAAATAACCTTCCTGAGATATGTAGCAAACCAGCAGAGGCACCAGAACTCAGCCAGGCCTCTAGTTTAAAGTATCTGAAAAGGGAAGACCTTACAGGAAGCTAGATACACACTAACAGACTTAACATAACTACTTATACTAACAGACTCTGTGAGATAACTTACTGGATTTGTGAAGGTTGAGATACTGTAAAAATAGGGGTTTAGAAAACCCAGCAGAAGGGAAAATGCAGGACAAAGATGACATGTCTGGTCTACACAGCAAGTGCTTGCGTTTTTGAAGAAAATTAAGTGCCTTAAAGCCATGCTTGTCATTAGCATGTATCCTGAGGCTGCAGCTTACAAGCATCAAAGGCCAACCTCACCTGATGCTTGCCCGGCTCTATGCCCTCCAAAATTGTCTTCTTTAAGTCCTCCTGCTTGTCCTGCGGAAGGAAAAAGAAGAACTCACGGCTCTTGTTCTACAAATAAATGTTGTTCTTGGTCATGAAGACCTGGAATGTGAACTTACATGGATCAGATCCACCAGCTGAAAACTCTGTTTTGCTGAAATTTGGCAAGCAAGCACAAAGGTAAGACCAAGCAATGCAGCTGTTGCCAGTTAAGACTCCTACCACAAGCCATTCAGATTCATAAAGACAGCACAAAGGTCATACGCAGCATCTCGTTAAATACAAGATGACTTTTTGTTCACTACTGGCAAAAGAGAGGATTTCATTGTATTTTGCACTATCCAGATGCAACACAACATCCAAAAGGTGTTAACTACAAATACTAGCTTCACACATCCTTCAGTCTTCTACAAATAAAGCAAAAGACTGTGGTCCAAGTCTAAAAGGACCTGAAATCCCTGACTTTCATGATGGTTCAAGAAACAGCATGGAAAAACATGGTAACTTCTCTGATCCCTCACTGTAACAACAACATAGCTATCTCCAGTACGGTTTCATTCAAATCCATACAGTGTTGGCTACTTTTGTAGATATTTAAATGCTCCCTTATGCACACTGCATCAAACATGCAGTGTGCCACACACATAAAGAAAAGTGAGGTTTTAATTAAGGAGCTACATTAGCGTGAGGGATGTTATCAGCTGAAGGCGAAGCAATGATCCCTGCAATGCCAAAAACATCTGTCAAAATATTCTGTCATAGGGGAAGAATCAAGAGGTAGTTTGTCGTGCCTGTTTTTTGTGGCTTTTTGGTTTTGGTATTTTGTTTGTTTGTTTGGGGGGGGTTGGTTTTGTTTCCCACCACCACCACCTCAACTGGAGTTATATGGATGACAGGTAGCCAGTTTTAGTCTTTTAAGGAAAGCCATGCATGGAATTTTAACAAGTGAAAAGAGCTTTGGGGAAAGCTTGGGAGTGTAAAACGAGAAGAATGCAAAGATGAAGCTGCCCTCTGGGGTTCTCCTTCCATCTCTCAATTTCAGCATAAAAGCACTTTTATATCTACTTGTAGTAGAAAGATAAACTCCATCACCAGACCAACTCTCTGTGCAGCAGAGACTGACGTACAGCTGCAAGGCAGCCAAGATTAGAAAATACCAATTTAAAATCCTTTTCTGTACTTCCCAGCTGAGAAAAAAAGCTGGGATTTTCTCACTGTCAAAAAAAGAATAATCTTTCTTTTGTTTTCAGCTACCATGAAACAGGCAAAGATACAACCACCTGGTCAAGAGCAAATGGAATCTCCATTGCGCAGCATTTCACCCAGGTATGATTTTACATTCAAAGGGAACAGGTATCCAAACTGACAGTGTTAGTTGATAGGAAGGTATACAGCTTAAAAGCAGGGTATTACCTCTCATTAAGTATCACCAATACTCTTTGTGAGCTTTACAGTCCTTAATCTAGCTCCTGTGGCAACATACATGCACAAGGCATGTCTTAACCTTTTGCAAGGTTTGAAATAAAGGTAACTGCTACTAAAGACAAAGAAGACTGAGAAGAAGAAGAAAATAATAATTCGAAACCTTACAGGGAAACAAGTCTCCTTACCACACAGGTAAATAACTGCATTACTGAAGCACTGGTTATTTTTTCCTGCAGCTATTAAACAGAACCACCAATTAGAAAAAATGCTTTTATCAAATCATATTTCAGCCTTCCAATCTCCAAACTTTTACTCCTTTTAATCATAGTATCTGAAGTAGTTGTTTTGTCCCCTAAAGAAGTTTGTAAACCAGTAAAATTTACATTTGGTCCAGTGGCAGGAGTTCAGATCAAGACTTTCAAAGTCTCTAGTCCTGCAGCCGATGAAGGAACTAGAATGCAACTAAGACACAGGTGGGATCACAGGCTGAAGTCTACAGATGTGCCTCATATTAGGTCATTCATACACTTGGCAGAAGCAAGCTGATTTCAAAAATGCATACATTAACAAGGAAGGATGTAGGCCTGCCAAGTTAGCATTGCTACAGATTGTGACAGGCCAGCTTTGTCCCTGTAAGGACATGGAAAAGACAGATCCCTTAAAGAAGGGCATCAGGAAAGCATCAGAACAATTGGTAACAAGCCAGACTTCATAAATAATTAGTCACAAGGACACAGAAATTCATCAAAATACCACACATGATTGAGCAGCTCTCCAGCAGACAGAAAAAGGTAAGTGTACTCTGACACTGTTCATTTCTAGTATAATTCACCACTCCAGAGTTTTAAAGAAAAATTAATCACCAGCTGAAGAAAGTTAATCTCAGACATCATTTTCCTTCAGTTCTCCTGGTTATAAAGCCACATTAATGAATGTAACATAGCTCTCAAGATCTTCACTGGTTCTTGAACTAAATTATGTGTTTGATATGTAGGCCAGAGGATCAGTACCTGAAAAGCAAGAGTCCCCATTTTCTACTTGCAAGAATAACAGCCTTTTTGTGCTGAGATGTGGTGGTGATAATTGCTCCCTGGTTCAGACAAAACTCCACTAGGAGCTAGAAATCACTTATCATATAATGACCATAGGAAAGTCTGGGTTGGACGGGACCTTCAAAGACCATTTAGTCCACACCTCTGCCATGGGCAGGGTCATCTTCCACAAGATCACGTTGCTCAAAGCCCCATCCAACCTGGCCTTAAACTTTTCCAAGAATGGGGCATCCACAACTCCTCTGGGCAACCCATTCCAGTGTCTTACCACCCTCATCATAAAACATGCTTAAACTTCACCTCAAGGTTCTATTTTGAGATAGAAAAAAAAACTCAACTGGACATGAGCAACAAAGGAATCGGGTCAGTAAAGTGAGTTGGGTAATTTCAGCAAAGTTGGAAGACTTAGGTTTTCAGTGAGCACAATACATGAAAACCCCTGACAAAAACATCTTCTGCCCTCTGTCGATTTGGGTGATCCAGCTCCTCTTCACACCTGCAGTCTCAAAGTTTGCACCTCAAATGCCACTCGGTCCTGACCTCCTGGCAAGTGAAGAGAGACCTGAGAAGCCAAGAAAGATTTAAGGTCTTAGATTATATGCTTTCCAAATCATGGAATAACAGCTATGAATTGGGAAGAAATGGGAGTACTGAAAGCAACGTATACTGACAGCCAGTGTTTATTGTTTCTTTAACTCAAGAGCATCTGGGGAAGGTAGATCAACTTTCTTTCCTCAGTCTAGAATCAGGGAGAAGAAAAATCCTAAAAACTATGCTCCTTGCCTTCCTGCCCTGGAAGAAAACAGAACATGCACATGGCTCACAAAACAAAAAAAGTAACAGCAGCAAAATCCAGCAGTGGCTGCATCTCTACAGGTAAATAAAACGGGGCCAGGAGACAGACTTATGCATGAGGTTAGGCATTCACACTGCTTATTCCTTTGTAGCCTCCCTGGCACAGTGCTGGCCCTGTAGAGAACCACAGGGGAGGAGGCCACCAGGGACTGCTCCCAACAGGCAACATGAATATGTCACATGAAGTTAAGTCTCCACTTATCTCAGAGAACTCACACACTCAAAAACCCCTAACAAGACCTCAAGCCACAATCCAGGGGTGTCCAACGTACACTCTCAGTACTGTGTTATGAAAACACCACTTTGGAGGACTGCAACATAGCTGCTGACATTCTTACAGACAGGGGCATAGCCCCACACTCAATGACCTGCCAGGCCCAGTGCTACACAGCATGGATAAATTCAGTGGGTGCCATTTGTCCTTGCAAACAGAGAAACAGGGCTGAGGGCTGTTTATTTTACTGTTTAAGACATAACCACTGTTCTCCTCAAAAAGGACTGTTCCACAACAGGTAAGATGATGTATGTCAGGCTCCTCAGTGACTGTGATATAAACCTCAGGTATAAAGAAGGTTTCTGAAAACAATGAAACACCAGTGAAAGCAATCCCAGGAAAGACTGAAGTTGCAGGATAAAAAAAAAAAAGGAAAGAAATAAACGCAACAGGAGATGTTCAGACACAGCAAATGAAAGTACACCACAGGGAGAGCAAAATTAACTAGACAAATGGAGACAGATTGACCAGGGGTCTAAGTCCAGATCTGTGTTCAATTACCTGACCCACCACAGACTTCCTGGGACAAAACTACTAATGAAAATTTGAAATTTAGAAAAATAATCTCCCACAATACCACCAAAGCAGCTTTTTCATACTTTAGCAGTAAGGCAACACACTTCATAATTGTTCTGAGGAAGGTTTCTGAAGATAACAAAATCTATTCAGAAGAGCTTACAACTTCTAACAGAGTAAAACAACACGGAGGTTTGAAAGGAAATTGCTCCAAACCTGAGGCACCTGCCGTAAGCATCACTGCCATTTTGTGGGCAATTCCCATTTACTTACAATCAGAATTCAAAACTGGTAGAATTATATGGCAGGTCTCCCATACATGTGCAATTTTCGTCTGCCTCATTATATTTTTCTTGACAGCTCCAATTTTGACTGGCAGTACAAAGAAATGCAATAAAATAAACTTCAGAAAGGCATGAGATTTCTCTCACCAATACTGATCAGCACTAGATGCTAAAGGCTACAAGCACTGCTCACCTTAGTGATGAGAGGAAAAAAAAAATGACATGACTCTTAGTAATTTGAAGTGATATTTAAGCAGCAACCCTTGCACGTGTTTAAAAGTTTATGCATAGCAATTTATATTTTTGTTTCAGGCTTTGCTCCTCACTATGAGATAACTTCAGGAATTATACCTTTTTATAACCAAGTACTTAAATGCTTTTAAATACAATAAAATCCTCAAAACATTTCCTGTGTTTACTGAAGTGGCTGACACTCCGTACCTAACACTGAACTGAGCAAAGTACAGCAGGTGTACCAAAAAACCCGCGCGCACACATCAATTATAGTGACCTTCCCTCCTGGCAGGAACATATGAAGCAGAATTTTACTGCAGAAGAATTAATAAGGCATGAAAAAAAGTATATTCGCACACAAAAAAAGTGGAAGTATTATTAAATCACAATTAAGAGCATTAATTTATTTATATTTGTAAATATAAACTTAAAAAATACCCCACACTTCATTTAAGACTGAAATTTAAGTAATTAAATTAGGATGTCAATTTATCAGGTTCAACGATAAACTTTTCTGGCATTCTTATTACTTAAAAGGAACAAAAACCCCTAAACATCCAACTCCAACCCCTTCCACAAACAAAAAAGCCAACATAAGCAGGAAATATGAAAAAAGGAAGGAGAGTAGTGGAGGGAAAAAAACAAAAAAGCAACCAAAAGAACATTCTTCCCTGCTTATGCCTCATTAGAGATAAGGCTTCTGAACTCCTTTAGAAAGCTAACATATCAATTTGTTTTTACTGCTTAAAAGTCAAACACACATTATAACCCTGTAGCTGATGAAGAGGCAGTTTTAGGTCCCTGTCTACATAATGAGAAAAAAGTAAAGACAATTATGTAAACTTAGTTACGATTAAATGCATTACAGAAAAAAAACACACTGAAAGCAGTATGCTAAATCCAAGAATTACAAGAAGAAAGAGAGTTCTGGAACAAAGGAAAGAGATAATATGCTGGTCATGTAAAAGGCACTGCTTACTTGGGGGGGGGCTTTGTGCTGCAGTTTTAAGAAGTTAAGACTCACAGTGTTCAGAAACTAACACAAAACCAGAGAAGTAGTAGCTCCTAATACTAAAACATCTTAAATTCAGAGCAGTCGAGCAGGTAAACTAATCCACAAGAGTCTGGGAATAATAAAGTAGCTTGATCAATAAAGGCAATGCAAAAATACATCCTGCTAAACAATTAAACTTATGGATTATACCAAAATGAAGAAAATAAACTGTCACAAACGCCAGCTGTAGATAAAACTTTTCACTTAATGGATGGAAAATTACCCAATAAGAATTTTTATTTTTTAGACCAATCGGAATACGCAGATTTTTTGAAAAGTTTCTGTCATGACTTTTCACACCCATATACAAAACTGCTAAAACAGTCTTCTTGATCTATAAGCATATAAGCTTCGGTGTACAGTTTGCAACCAAAGTACTTTCCCCACAATATGCAGCAGAACTCTTACCAAATCAGCACCAGCTTGAAGCAATACGTCTGCAACGTCGGTATGTCCATTTTCACAGGCATAGGTCAAAGCTGTATCTCCTGTTGCTGTGGTGGCATGCACATTAGCTCCTAGAAACACATCAGGTTTTTCTTATTGGATATCTCCTTATCGAGTATTTCATATCAGATAAACACAAAAATGGCACTATCTGTGACACCAGCTATATCCTACTGACCAACAGCTTCCACAGGCCCCTGGGCATTGCTCTCATGGTAAAAATCACTCTCATTGTAAAAATACATTGAAGAGAGGGGAATAAGCCAAGGCTTTGAAAAAGCATGACTGGCAATCTAAGCACTTAAAACTATATGCTCACTTATTTCTAGGTTCCCTCTACAGCAATGAAGACGGCAGTTGTTACAACAAATAAAAGTGAATCCAGACAGCTGTCTAGGCTATCAGTTTGACAAGGAGCTACATGCCAAGGAAAACCAGACAAAATGTGTGTTACTGAACTAGTATTAATACTACATCTTACCCTTCTATAAATTTAATTTCTTCCTTGCTCTTTAAAATAATTTCCTTTAAAACCATTTTGTTGAAATGACTAGCTTCATATATGCCAGCTACATGAAAGCTATGCATGATTCTTGCCCTGTAATGCATTAGTTAAAAAAAAGCCAATGTGATTAGCCATTTTCTTATTTTCAAGGCGTGAGATTGAATCTAGACTCCCTCATGCCAAAATAAGGCTCCTCAATTAACTTTCTACTTTATCAGAATTGAAGTGCAAGCAGCATTCCAAGTAAGCTGGTGATGGGTGTCACATGTTGTATCACTGCACAGAGACAAAGTTGTTACTGTCCCCTGATGAGCAGGGAGTACTACTTTCTAGAATTAAAAATCTAGACAATTTTATGCTTATTCTTAAACGTGCACAGAATTAAATCACCACCCATAACAAGTAAGATTTCCAAAATGCAGCTCTTTTTCTTTATTATTTTAAGCAGTATTACTACACTTCAGTCTCTACCAGCTTTGAACTGACAGATAAACATTGAAGTGTCATTTCTCCTCAACTCAGCATGACTTTTTAAAACTGTGTAATATAGTAGTAAAATTCATTCACCACAGAAATTCATCAAATTCCAGAATCTGTCTTGCACACTATTTCCCAGGGCACCATTCCTAAAGTACCGGTTATTCTAGGAGACTGACTGCAGATTATCAGGCTCAGCCAAAGCAGGAGTAGCATATATAAAAAAAACCCCAAACATTATCTGTATTAATATTCTGTCCTAAATGCAGTTAGCTGGAAACAATGTTCCTAATGAATGCTGATGTCTACTATATATGCAACAGAATCCAGTGTTCCATGAGGCACTTTCCTATATCAGCATCAAAGAATACTAAGGTGTAACACATGTTTTTTTTCTGCTTGCTAAGATCTCTGAGAATAGTTTCTTGTTCCAACACTGCCACCATCAAGCCCAGTTATCTTCTGAATCACACAGAACACAGTCTTTATCATCTGTGGGCTAGATCATTTGCACTACACACATACCTGCTGCCAGCAAGTATTTCACCAATTCAAGATGACCCTCTTGAGCAGCTTCCATCAAAGGTGTTGAGCAACCAAGTTCTATATCAGCTCCTGCCTTAATAAGGAAGTCGGCTACTTCAGAAAACCCTCCACAACACGCCAGAGTAAGAGCTGTTTCCTGTGTTTCTTCTGTCTGTGCATTTATATTTGCCCCTAGGAAACAAAATAGCTATTACTTTAACTGACCAGACACAGGGTAGGAAGATGAATGCTCATCACATCCACAGTCTAGGTGTTCTAGATTTGCTCTGTAGTTACAGCAATGAGCAGTGACAGCCACACTACATCATAGGTATTTGCACAGAACACTTAATGGCAAATGGTCAACACTGCATTCTTCACAATGAATGCTCAAGAAACAACAGTGATGTCACCTTGTGCCAGTAGCAAGGCTACCATCTCTTCATGGCCCTCCCGGGCAGCTTCCATTAGAGGAGTGTAACCTTCATCATTAACTTCCTCCAGATTAGCTCCCCTTTCAATCAGAAGGGCTGCTAACTCCACGTGTCCACCACAAGCAGCCAGAGTGAGTGGAGACTCAAATGAATCTGCAGGCATATTCACTTGAGCACCACTGTCTAAAAGCAAGCGTGCCACTTCCACATGTCCATCCTACAAAACAAAGGTGAATACAAAAATCAGGAAAAAAAAATCAGAAAATTAGTTGTTGTAGTTGCAACCACTATCATACTAGGCCTGCAAATGATCCTAAAAAGACAGGGTCTTTTCACTTATGATGGTTTAATTTATTACAGTTACGGTAATACTTGGATTAATCTGACATTTAGGTTTCCACCTACATCTACATTAGGTTTAAATGCATGAGGGAAAAAGAGATAGACAGATATTGAGGGGTTTTGGTTTGGGTTTTTTTTCTTTCTTGGGCCAGCAGGGAAAGAGTTGTAAGACCTTCTTAAATATCCATCACAATACCTGGGCCACAAAAGTAACAGAGATAGTGAACAAATACCTTAAGTAATAAACCCATTCCGTGACTAAACCTCAAAACAAGCATCAGAAAAAAAATCTTTGTCTTTGTAGTTGATTCACAGCTTCTACAGACAAAAAAAAAAGCTCCAACTGGCAGTTTCTAGATCCTGGGAAAGGTACCTGCAGAGAAACTGAAGTGGTTTCAGGAGAAACTGAAGTCTTCTCAGGAGAGAAGACTTGAATACATCTTAAAGGATACTGAGAAGTGCCTCAGAGTAAAGTGATCTTTGTCATAGAGGGAAAGAATTAGGACTGCCAGAGCAGTCTGTTTGAGCCCTTACCAACCAAAGCATGTAAACGCAGCTGTCAGCTTCTCAATAAACTTTTACTAAACTCCTCAAAGTTACTTCAATACACCAAGTACCAAAAATCCATGTTTCACCTAAGGTGTGGTTTGTAGGGAGCCACAATACCTCTGAAAAGGGGAAAACTTAAAGAATTTCAGGCATTAGGAAAGAAGAAACACTCAATGGTTTCTCTATCCTGCATAACTTAAAAAACTAGGACCCAAACTTGTGTAACAGTTTAGAGAAGATATCTTGTAAAATTGTAACATTACAAACCACACCTAATGAAGGGGGAGGTTCAAGCCATGCAGAGTGCTCAGTGAGACATAAAAGGTCTGAGGATCTAATCAGAGGCCACTTCATACTAGACCTTTCTTCAGCATACATAATTAATAGGATAACTTCAGGATGGAAAGAAAACACCAAGTAAAAGACATGAATCAAAGCATGCTCTTTGTATCAACCAGGAGAGAGAAAACCACTCGCTGCCTTGCATACTGCAGGTGCGTGGGTATTAGGTGCACCACCATGGTCACTCCATTTGACACCCAAAGAAATATGGAATTCTTCCAGAGGGAGTAATCTGTCAGCCAGCTTTGATGATTTAGAGCCCTGTGTCATGACACAGTGATTCTCCTGAGATCTGAGAGTTAAGCTGGATTTATTCTTTAAACTAGCCCCAAGGCATGCTGACAGATTTTGCTAAGAGAACTAAAGAATACTTCTTCCTGAGGAAGACATAAAAATATCAGTGGCAAATAGCAGATGTTTTTATGTTGTATCCTTGGAAGGAAATCCAAATATAGTTGGGGAATACTAAAGGGGGGGGGGGGGGAAGACATTAGAAGACCTCTGTCTATGCCCAAGGTTCAAGCCAGAGCTGTCCAGGACAGGGCACTGATACTTAGGGGTGAGTTATAAAGCTAAGAATTCCACTAATTCCCAAAATTAAAGAACTTCTTAGATACTAAGAACAGCAACCTCAAGTGAACTACCAGTTTCCTGTCCTGACCTCGCCAGAATTGTCAGCCAGTAATTTAACTAACACAGAGCTATAGAAAAGGGGGCAAGAGGGCTATCAAACATGCAACTCCTGTCAACGCTTGTCTTAAATTGACCACAAAGCAGGTAGTAAGCAACTTGATATTGACAGCAATCAAGCTTGTAAATTAAAAACAGGGTGGTGTTCTCAGAGAAGCTGGGTAAAAGCCAACCACAACCTGATCTAAAGGCATTATCCTACGTGTGGCACTGTCTTGACCAAAACATACTAAAACTCAGAGGCACTTACAGTACAATTGAGGATCAGAGACCAGACATCTCAGCTTCTGGTATCTGCAGCATTCATTAGTTGGAAAACAGTCAAGACTGGGAAAGGTCACAATAATTTGCAGGAATGGTTCCCTTCTGCAAGGGTGCAGCCAAAAGATAACAAGGAACAAATTCCATCCTTTGACCCAGACTTCAAAGGATCAATTTCCTCCCTGTTGCTTTTAAAGGTCAATACACACTCTATAATGCAAACTAGTCTGAAACATTCAAGAGCTAAAAATGTGCAAGCAACCCACACAACTTTATCTTCTCCAAGCAAGACACTTCACAGCCACCTAAGACTAAGCCTAAACAGAACAGTGGGCCAATTAAAACATTTAGTTTGTAGTCATGTGGCAATCTCCTTTAGGAGACAGCATACACCCACTGCAACTACATCCTTCTCACTAGGCTCTGGGAAGACTATTCAAGGACACCATTACCATCTCACTATTGGAAGACTTCATCACAGCTTGAGACACTACAATCTGACCTTGGTCACTTGCATCATCACCTCACAACTGCAATCAAAGAACACTTGATCCTCCAGCTCTCAGAAGACTGGAGGAACATTGCAGCCTATCTTAAAGAGTATAGGCTACTGGAAGCAAATTAAGTTTTCCTCTCTTTGCTGTGCTTCCTATGAAAACAAGGTCCATGTTCTTTCTTCAAAGAAGTTTCCTAGCTTGAAGAACAGATAAAAGGTCACCTAAAGTCTGGACAAAACTGGTTACAGACATGCTTTGACACAGCAGCACACTCTTTATTAAGATGAAGCTCTTAGAAAGGCAAGTTTTACCTCAGTGGCTGCTTTGAAATTATGAGTTGCCCAGGAACTAAGAACAAAACTACTTTTGACTTACTGTCTTAATTTCAAAAGAAAAAAACTAACAGACAATAGTCTGTTAGACAAAAGTACAGAAACTTAGAAGAGAACAAACTGTCTCTACATGCAAAATACTTCCTGCAGTGGTGAAAGGACAAGTGCAATGCATTAGTCATCTAGCTCAGTGCACTTCTGGAAGGCTCACACCATGGTGATCCAAGAAGCCTTCTCTAAAGACAAAGGTGGAAAAATAACTATTCCACTGCAAAAGAAACAGTGACTTGGGCTCAACCTACTACTTATCACACTACACATTAGTTATCCCTAACACTTCACATAGGGAGCATTTAAAACAATACATCACACTCCCAAAAATCAGAGTAATTTTCCCCTGTGACCAATCAGACTGAGAAGCTGGCCACCTCTGGTAGCTATAGTAAAGGCCTTCTTACCATAAAAACTAAAACACATCCTCTTGCAGACCCAAAACAGCTTGTTAACAAAGGCTCACTTTAATTTACCATCTCTTTCATTCTTCTCTCATTGAAAAGGGAGGGTACAAATAAAGGCTATTTACCATGCAGGCCTCCATTAGCGCTGTGTGCATCTCATCTGTTTTATGCTCTTGATCAGCTCCAGCTTCAAGCAAAAAACGAACCATATCTAAATGGCCTTTAAATGAAACAGATCAAAATAAGCAAGCATTTAATATCATAAACTTAGTAGTGCAGAGAGCACACTTAAAATCACTTAATTTTCATAGTTTTCTATTATAATTGTTACAAGTTATAATTCACAAACCTGCTTTTTTTAAAGGACTCTAAAAAAATACCAATGCAGAACAGACAGACAAGTCTTTCCCAAAGATACTGCCCAACTATGAGATGAAGACAGACCTCTCTAATTCAAGTTTACACAACTGGAACTTTTCCTTGTGACTTCGAGCTATAAAAGACAATGTTTGTTCCTTATTCAACTTTATAACGACCTACTTAAGTGTTCCAAGGCAGTATACACAATTGGGGGGGGGGGGAATTTTATCTTTTAGAATAAGACCATGTAGATCTGAACTTAACTTTAAGCTTTTATCACAGTATTCACAGACATATTTCTGAGAACTAAGATACACACATTATGTCGTATTATGATATCTGACACAATTTTTAAAAGCTTCTAGTAAACTTTACCAATACTTGTTTTCAACTCTGTTATGGCTTCTGTCATTTTAGAATTTGTCCTTATACATTATTCTCTCAGTGAGCATCCTCCTCCAAGACAAGACTTAGCTTTACATAAACTGTTAGGAAAACAAGGCAGCTCAACCATCTTGCTAAAGCTAATACAGGAAATCTCTAGTCAATGGAGATCTTACACTACATCACTTGAAGGTCACAAGAATCAAGAATGCCCCTGCAACATATATCCAAGAGTACTAATGCTGAAATTTCCATGTAACGAACTACTATATCCTGCAGGAAATCCATTACAAATCCAGACACCAGTTTTCAGATGGGTTATACATACTATGTATCCTCCCAATTCTAACTACAGAGGCAAAACCTGGAATTACTGTAACAATAATCCACATCCTTAAAGCTTCTATTAGGAGAAAGGCAATTGCTGGAAATTTTATGGAGATTTTTTAAAGAAACAAAGACTTGGAAGCACACTGGATTACCATCGCACTAAGTTACTTTATATAGAAACTCTAAACAGAAGAATTTAAGTCAAAAGTCCCTAACAGTTCATAATACATAACAATTCATAGACATCCTCCAAAATTACACTGAAGGAAAAGTATCCATAATACTAGCATTTTCACCCCATCAGGTATCCAGGAACATTTGTTCTAACTTCCTATTTTCCTAACAACTAACAGAGAGGTTTTCAGAACTTGCACACAGCTGGTACGGGGAATCTGAATGAAATATGGAATGCAGTACTGGGGGAAGAGGAGAGCAGCAGCTTGTCAAAGCACAAGTCTGGATGCAGCCAGTCACAAGTTTTCATCTGCAGCATGCCTAATACATGTCCACCACATCTGGACACAAGTAGACAGGCTTAACACCACTACATCACAGATGAGCATTTCCTGACATCAATTTAAAACCAAAATCCAGTATTGCAAAACACTTAAGAAAACATTCAAAGTATGGCTAGAAGCTTTAGTTACATAAATCCTAGCAAATAAATTTAAACCAAAATACAAAAAAAGGCAAGAGACATACCTTTATAGCATGCAAGTGTAAGTGCACTTTCTTTGAACTCGTTGGAGTGAGTGTTGATTCCTGCACCATATTCCAGCAATACTCTTGCAACCTCAACATGACCTGCACTGGCTGCTTCCATTAAAGGAGTATGCCCATTCTCATTGTGGTCTTCTATATTAGCACCAGCTTTCAATAGCACCTTCACAATGTCAACAAAGCCCCCAGCACAAGCGTAAGTGAGAGCTGTGTTCCCTGCAGAGAAGAAGTAGTTTACACGAAAGCCCTTTCCATCACCCACTCCTAATATAGGAAAGGAATAGTTTTAACAGCTCTGAACAAAACCAAATGCATCACTAACAGCAGCCTTTTACCTCACAGTCAATAATTTCAGGCTGGGTATAAAATTCCAAAATCACAACTATGATGTCACTTTTAAAGCTAAGCCAGTATTAAAAATTAGGATTTTTTTTTCTTTATTACATTTCCTACTTCAGCATACAGAGAGATCAAATACACACACAGAAAGATCAGTGAGTAATTTTCATGCTCACTGTAGAGTTTGGGGGTGGGGAGGTTGCAGGGTTGTCACGTTTGGGTTTTTATCCTGTAATCCCTTGAAAAAGTTCTACTGGCTAGATGAAAATAAATTTTAATTTAAAACTGGTACTGTAAGTGACAGACAATCACATATGGCTTATGTTTTAGAAGCTACAGTCAACTTTAAGGTAAGTTCTGCCTAATATGGCTAATCATCAAGATAAAAAGAACATTTCATTCCATAGTTCAGACTGCACTTTAAAATTTTAACAAAGTTTAAATTCTATCTTAATATTAACAGAATCCAGCTGCAGGTTAATACTGTCAGCAAGGTTAGTTAAGGTGTTGTCAAGCATCAGCAATGTAGACAACATTCAAGGTTCAAAGAATTGCACCTCCTCTTTGGTAAAAAGCTATAGACCGAAATAACTGGTCTTGACCAGATGTGTCCCATGGTCTTCTTACTGTGTAATTTTGGATTACAGATGAGAAAAAACAAATTTCTGTGTATTTTTCTGATCATTTAACACCATAGTGGTTCTCACAGGAACTCTGCTTTCCATCACAGTTTACATTAAAAAAAAAAATTTAAAACAGCCAGGTAAGACACTAAACACATCTGCTGTGTATCTGGCCTATTCTTAATAATTCCTGTCACCTTCTCTTGTGAATGAAACTATTAGACAAAACCACAGATATTCTGAACAGCTGCACATCTTATGTGCCAGTCTTATTAATCCTTTGTGTTTCTGCTTCCCAGTTACCTGTTGAAGACTGTGCGTTGACATCTGCACAATGAACAAGGAGAAGTTTAACGATATCTACATAGCCTCCGCTGGCAGCTGCCATTAAGGGAGTTATGTCTCCTTTATTCCCTCGATCTTCAACATTTGCATGCATTGCTAGTAGCACCTAGAGAAAACAAAAATCACTTTATGAATAAACTGTAACACCAACATTTTGTTTTTAGTTCAGTGGGGCTTGTGAGCACGATTCCCCAGCCAGCCACAGCATTCCCTTGCAGTAATACCCTCAATGGTGAAGCACAATGGCACTCCCCAGGACTGTCCGTAACTACTATCCGCACTGTGCTCTGCTTCAGGAAATCCTGTTTTTCTGTGCTTGTTCACATCTGCTGAAGTCAACCTTAAGTTACAGTGCAATACTGGACATTTTCAAAAGTCGCAAGGTACTTCACTAACAAGAATGACAGCAGACAAACTGTAAACTTGCATTAATGACCACAGCACACATAGGGTCAAGCTTACAGGTAAACAGTTTTTTCCCTGTACTCACACCTAGCATCAAAACATGAAGCTGGCCACCTTCTGAGAACCGTCATCTAAACATCTTCAAAGAAGCACAAAATCTGCCCTTAGCTACACAAGTATAAAAGCCAAAAATTCACAGAAATTAACGCACTGTTGATATAGATGTGATTTAAAGAATCTTGAGTGACTGAGACATGAATTTTTAGAAGGTAAGCATTTGTAACGTTTTCTGCTATTTTGGATCGTCTTGCAACATCTGCTTGGCAGAACAACTCGACTGCATCTAGAACAGTGCCAGAAAAGTAGATACATCATAAAACAAGATGCATTCCTCAGACAAGTCACTTAAACCTAAAGGCATATATGATGCATTTACCATTTAAAAGACAATGTAAAGTGTATTAACCGATAATCTGTTTAGATTATAAAAAAAATTATTACAATCATAATAGCTAAAATGTTTACCTATCAAAGCCACCCTTTAGACAGCATTTCACAAAGGTTTAGTTTTGATTGTGTATTACTTACTTGTGCCAATTCATAATATCCTGCTGAACAGGCCAAGCAAAGGAGACTCTCCCCTTCCTCAGTATGTTCATTTACACTTCTTCCTTCATCCAACAGTTTCCGGACAGCATTTACATCCCCATCTGAGCATGCTTCTGCCAAACTGCGACTGGAAAATCAGTTATCACAGAATAAGCTCAAAATAAATCTGCAAGAGATGTGTAACTTTCCTATGCAAGGAAGTCTTTAAATGAAGACTCATGACATTAGTACTATGCCTTACTAGAAAATATACCTTACAGATTTTTTAAGAAAAAATACATATATACACACCCCCGTTATTTCCACAGGAGAAAGTGAGATAGACCTTGCTTATACCTAAATTAGCTCTTGTCCTTACCAGTTGTTAACTCACATAAGTTCTCATATAGCTTAGATTCAGAGAAGAGTGCTCAAATCTAGGTAATCTGTGGTGGTTGCAAGATACAGAATACATCTCACTGGTACTATTTACACTTCAGCGGAATGCCAGACACACAGAGGGTAATGACCACAACAAGCTACTGACTATAGGTACCAAGGTAAATTTCTAGTAGAGATAAAGCCAAAAAGTGAAAAGACTACTATCACAGAGACCACTGATATTGAATACTTAACAAGAAAAACATCTAACCATTGTCTCTCCTTTAGTGGGACTATTTCCTACTCTGCACTAGCTCGAAGTTTTTTTTTCTTAAAAATCCTTACCTAATGACATCTTACAGGAAGAAAGGAGAGGAGCCTTACAGAAGTTTACTACTTTCCCATTCATGCACTGTTAAAAGCATATTACAGAAGCTTTCAGATGGATGAAATAAGCCAAATGAACTGCACTTTTTTAAAATAGCAGTAACACAAATTCTACACAGAACACTACTAACTCATCCTTTAAAAAAGCTACACATAGTAATTACAAGCTAAGAGTTAGAAGGAAAAGACAAGACAAACCCCAAGTGCTTGGCATCTGAAAGTTCAGAAATCTATAATCACGACTTTAACCATCATCAACCTCTAAAGCAGAGAGAATAGCTACCTCCCCTGAGACCTAGGAAAGTACACTAAACAAATCTTGAAAACTGTGAGCTGAGCTTCAACTTATTTCAAATCAAGTCACCTGTCCTTTAAATCTTTTTCTGTTACAAAAAAAAAAAAGTTTAAGCAAAGACAACTGTCAAAGCACTGCTAAACACAAGTGCAAACAACAGCAAGTCATGCTCAGTACCAACTCTGTTACACTTCTCCAACTGGTGACAATTTTATTTAGAAAATATATGCAAGGAACCATCATCCCTCAGTCACTGGGAACCAAGCCATAGTTAATGCCCTGGCAGGAGGGGGAAAGGAAGAGCAGCACTGTTACAAACAGTAGTGGATTGTATGTGATGCATTCCTGTCAGTGTATTTTATTTGCAAGATATGGAAACTTGTCTCTTAAAAAAAAACTAGTATACTCAGATTCATTAAAAACCTCAAACTTCTACTTTTCTTCTGTAAAAAATAGTAGTTCACTCAAATTCACTCGTGTTGAAGAAAATATCCATTTGAGCACACAAAGTTCCCTCAGGAAAGCAGACCAGTTGTAATTTTCAATTGGTCAAAGATTGTAATGGTAAAACTATGTTAAGTCCCTGTTTTAAAAGGACCTCAGTTGCCATATACCCCAAAGTGAAATAATCTGTGCTAGCAGCTGCTAGATAAAAGCAGAGACCTGACCCGAAGAGAGTATCCAGCATCTGATCACTTACATTTGCATTGTAATCACTACGTATTTTAAGCAAAATAACTGATACTTTGGTAAAGTTTATTATTTGGCTACATAGTCAAGTCCATATACTGAAGCAATGGGATTCCACTGAAAGGCTGCAGGACACTACCAAACCTGCCACCTTCTCCTGGAAAGAAGGTAAGGGACAGATGTGTGCTCATGGCACAAGCAAACAGCCCTGATGCAACTCACACATAATGAGGTACTTAGAGCTCAGGTCCCCGTGTTCAGCGGGGAGGAGAGGGTGGGGATTCAATGCACTTTTGCACACACATAGCCTTAGCCTAGCCTTTACAAATGGGAGCCACCTAACACCATGACCTCGGAGACAAATCCTGAAACAGATCCGTCATTCTCAGATGACCGTAAACCACCTCATATAATACAGAACTGCTGCAAAACCAAATATGCTCTGGGAAAGAGTTATTAAAACCAACTTGATTCTAGTCGACCAGGCACCTTGAGAGGTCTCCCAGTTTGCTCTCTGCTCAGGTTCTGTTTGTGATGCATCCAAGGCATTTTGTAAATTGACAAGAATGTCATGAGGATGTTCTTCCAAATGAAGCACAGAATGCTGTTCACTTTTGCTCCAAGGGTGCATTGCTAGCTCCTGTTCCACTTGTTGTCCACCACAAAACTCAGGCCTTTTTCTCCAAAGTTGATTTCCAGCCATTCAGCTCTCCCCATCTGTACAAATGCAGAGATACTTCTCTCCAGGTACAAGACTTTGTATTTCCCTTTGTTGCATTTCATGAGATTACTGCTGGCTCCTTTTCTGCAGCTTGTCAAGGCCCATCTACATGGCAGCACAGCTATCTGGTCCATCAAGCACCTCTTTCAGTTTTGTATCATCTGCAAACTTGCTGAGGATGCACTCCGTACCATTACATTAGTCACTGATGAAGACATCAAACAGTACTAGCCCCAGTATCGTCCCCTGGAGTACACCACTAGCAACTTGCCTTTACCTGGACAGACTTTCTGATACTAACAACTAGCAGTTAACTAGACTAGCAGTTCAGTTTTCAATCCACCTCACTGTCCACTTAACTAGCCTGTACTTCATCAGCTTGTCCCACAGGATGTTGTGGGATATAGTGTGAAAAGACTTGCTAAAGTAAAGATAAACAGCATCCATCATCTACCAACATGGCCATCTCTTTGTAGATAGCTATCAGCTCAGGCTTGATCTCCCCTTTGTAAAACCATGCTGACTACTTCCCATCATCATTTTGTACTTATTATGTTAGGAAATGGCTTCCAGGAGGATTTGCTCCATCACCTTTTCAGGGACTGAGGTGAGGACAACCTGCCTGCAAGTCCCTTGGATCCTCTTTCTTGCCCTTCTTGAGGACAAGGGTGACATTTGCTTTCTTCCAGTCCTCAGGAACCTCCCTCATTCCCTACGACCTTTCAAATAAATTGAAACTAGTCTCACAGTGACATCAGCCAGCTCCTTCAGTACACACAGGTACATACTATCAAGTCCCAGGAACTTGTTCACTAGACTATGTCCAACCTGTTTAAATGCTCCCTAATCTGATACCAACCTTCGCACTCATCTCAGGGGCTTGGGATTCCTGAAAGCAAATCTCACCAGTAAAGCCCAAGGCAAACCCCCTTCGGTGTCCCCATCAGTAGGTACCCTGCCATATTCTAAAGCTGGCCCACATCTTCCCTCATCTTCTTTTTGCAGCCGATATACTCACACTCGTATATCTCATTTCTTTTCATGCCCTTTGCTAGATTCAAATCCAGGTGGGCTTTGGCTTTCCTAATCATGCCCCTATATGCCTGACATTGTTTCTATATTCCCCATGGGCCACCTGGCCTGTTTCCATCGCTTGCATACTTCCTTTTTACATTCAAACATGCTTCCCCAGTGTATTTTTGCCTCCTCATGTTTTGATCCACAAGTAATTTATTCAGCTTCAGTTAGGAAATGAAACTATATTTTTATTTATATTTTCAGCAATGACTCAAGACTATTGCCCTTATTGTAAGCGCTTTGTTTTGCCAATCCCAGTCTGAATTCCAAGAGGACACCCATATGAAAGAAAACTTAAGACTTTCCATTTTTGATTCTAAATGTGAAGTTCAACAGTATATGCAGCAGTCACACCATCCCAACAGTTTACAAAGTATTTGCATCACTTGTCAGAGTAGAAAATATTTCAGGATCCCTAAAGATGCCTTCAAATTACTAATGTAGAAAGCTTTTGATGACACAGGATAAATCCTCAGTTTGTCATCATGGGAGTTAAATGCCATCCTCATTAATTATGTTACCAAAAAAAAAAGTTATCAGATAATATAGTTTTATTTACTATCACCAACTCTTCCACAGCTAAGAATTCAGTCTATTTTTCAAAAAGAAATCAATTTTTAATACACAGAAAGAGCAGCAGGTTAGAAAGTATCACTTTTTTTGTACTTTTCTCTTACACTTTGAAGCTATCTGATGGGACAGATTACACCTTCAGATTCACTAACTTTGCTTCTACAAGTAGTGGAGCAGCTACATTACCAAGTGCTAACTATAAAGTTTACTTAATTTGAAATTAAAAATACATATAGTTGGGAAACTGGAGGTGGGGCGTGATCAATACATACTTGTCCACTTGTCCTGCATTGTGATTGTTCTCTGCTCTCATCCGTGTCAATGCAGCAGCAGCTTCATCCAGTGCACAGCTGACAGAGGATGTCAGTCTTCGGAGAACCTCAGGATCTGCGAAGGCTTTACCATCGGCAGTGGACAATTTACCAATTCCTTCAGTGTATGTTCATTCATCAGTCAGGTTAGTAAGAAAGTCACACAAAAGAAATGCAAAGACACTATTTTAGATTTCAGCCACATGCACTATTAGTTAAAAAACATATGCAAACATGCCAGAAAATCAGCTACTTAAAAGTAACTGCTAACATTTACATAAGATCTGAACATTTAATTAACTATAATACAGCAGTAAGAAAACTATTTTTCAACTGGCAGCTTCATTACCTGTCCCAAATTCCCAGCTCATACCTTTGAAGAATAAAAATAAATAATCTCAGGGGAATAAAGGTAAATCCAGGGATTGAGCCCAAAACCAAAAGTCTGGGAAACAGGTATTATTCCACAGGCTTTATTTACTTTTTTCTGAATGTGAAGGATTTTCCAATTTAAAATGTGAAGTTAATACCCCTTTCCCACCCTACTCCATCCAAAATGAAGTACACTTAGTTCTAAAATGCCTTTTATTTTTTAAGAGGAGGAAAAAGTTGTGAAAGATTACTAGCTTAAATTCCCAATATTTTAACATTTTAAATCGCACAGCTCTAGCTAGACACAAAAATTATGAAACAGAATTTCAAGTATTTTAAGTGTACTTGAAATCAATGCCCCCTCTACACTAACATTACACAGTAGAAATGCTTAGACTGAAGGAACTTCTCTAACAGTTTCTTTGCTGCAAGACTAAAGCTGAAGGCCAATACAGAACAGCACCATAAGGTGTATCACATGGCTGATACAAAATTATAGTACAGCTGTGTAGTTTTATTCCACACCAGTCTTACTACATATAGTTCAGCACAGCTTATTTTACATATGCAAACATCACTGCAGTTGCCTCTGTAGTGTAGGCAGAGCTTATATTTGCATATACAAATGTGCAAATAGTGTAAATAAATGCACTGATGAATAGCACCCACACCTAGGGTAAAAAAAAAAAAAAAAAGAGGAAAAAAAGAAAGAAAGAAATCAGTTTCACAGGCTACAAAAAGCAAATGGTTATTGGTTTATAGGTTAGCTACCTTCACCAGTGATGAATCAGTAACTTTTCAATTCTTTAGCTGTTAAGCAGAATCACATTAGATATAAACATCTGAAAATAACACATCTTATGCCTCACAAGATCTGCTATTTGGTATGTGCATATCTCTGCAAGACAGATTTAGACCATGTCTCCACAACCCAGCTTGTAATTATTACAGAATAAACACTGAAATCATACTTAGAAAGTTTCAAACATTGTCTTCAGACAATGTATTTCCCCAATTTGAGAGCATCCAATTTGTTTCTCATTAATGTAAGAATCAATACTTACCAAATTTCTCCACCCTGAAAACCATTTAGGCCACCACAGGCCGGGCACACAGTTAGATTACCCTGCACCACTGCTGCGGTGCTGGTAAACACTGGCTTACAGTATTCAAGCTCAGTGTTCCTGGAAATGATGAAAAGTCCCTATCCTGTCACCAAGGCAGACACCTACGATGGGGTGCAGAAGTTTATTTGGCCAAGCGAAACTAAGCACAGGCTATGAAGGTTGAAATGAGCTGCCTGAAATACTTTGCGAGATCCAAGCACACTTTCTACCTGGCTACACCATCCCACCTCCGGAGCACTTCAGCATTGTCAAAAGGCTATGAAAAACCATTTATAATAAACTACTGATAATAAAATGGAAAATCACAACTAGATTTTCCCACACCACATCCATCTGGTTTTTGAAGCCTGTCTAGCACACTGCAAAGCAATCAGAGCAGAGAAACACAGAGCCACAGACTCTTGACTCCACCATACTTGAAGAGGCTACCAGCCACACTCCTCCTTCCACTCCAAACTGTTGAGGCTATAACCCTTCTGGCCACCTCTGTTAATATAGTGAGGATATAAACAACAAGGCTCAAACACCACAGCTCACGCCTCACACATTAATGTAAACTGAATGCGTTGGTGGTTTAAAAGGGGATGTTAATTCCTGTTGACTTTGCAGTTGCAGCAGGTGGGACAGTGGAGGATAGTCACTGTGCAGTTGTACTGGGGCATCGATTTACTACCAAACACATACAGAAAGCTGTATTTTTTCTATACATCTGCTTCTCCGGGACAGCTCACAGAGTAACTACACAGATGTCTACACTGGCTATTTCTGGTGGCGGTGCTGGTTTACACTAGCTTGCAGTATACATAAAAGTACTGCCTAAGGAAAAAAACCCCAGGATTTAAGTCTTCACAACTCAGTTCTCAGGCCTCATCTAGGACCACTGCAACCAAAGCTGAACACTGTGGTAAGCAAAGTGAAGGAGTACTTGAGAGAAATCCACAGGATTTAGAAAAGCAACCCCTGAGCCAGGCTAAAAAACCTACAGATTTTGCTTACAAGGAGCAGCATGACAGCAGTACCCCTCCACTCAGAAGGGTCTCATGAAGGAGCTGGTGAACAGCAATACTGCTGGGAAAAGAAGGAGGAAATAAGAAGTCCGGTCCAAAAATAAAACAAACAAAAACCCCCACACAATCCACATTAAAAAAAAAAAAACCAAAGTAACATGACTATCTGAAACTAAACTGGCAATCTCAATTATTTCAAATCACTAAGGCAGTAGAACAACGAGGTTAACTAGACAAGCAGAACCTACACTTGACTATTCTCTTCATTTTTAAAGTTTACCTGTTAAAGCATTCATACCCAGGATTTCTGAAGGCAAGAAGTCACATCACAGATCTAGAGTCCTGTCCCAAGATACTGAAAGCATCCTCAAGACCATTCTCCACATTTGCTCAAATTTATCCTTCCTGCACACAAGTGATCACGATTTCTCATGTTATTACAGTCTCACTAGCACGTTATTGATTACTGATCTGACGCTACCTGAACTGAAACCCAGTGTCTGACATTCTGTGCTCCCTGCAGGTCAATGGCACATTTTCAGGAACACAAGTCACCACAGATGTTCTACGACATACCTCATCTTTTCATGGACTAATCACTGTTGCAGAGTAAGTTTGAAAAGAGAATATGGGAGCCACTGCAGACTATTTTTTACTGAGAACATTCTACAGTCATTAACCATATGGAGATGGTGACACTCCCAATACAAAGTTACAACTTACCACTAAAATTAAGAGCATGTTCATAAGCAAACCAGAAGGAAGTACTTCCATACAACATAAGCTACCATGCAAAGGCCAAAAAGCCAAATTTAAAAATAGATCAGACAGATTCATTGGAGGCACAGGCTTTACAGTAATACTAAGAACAGTGGCCCTGGAAGTCACTATTTAAGGACATTCCTGAACAAGAGATTACTGGAAAGATAGAGAAAGGAGAGACTATTACCTGTGAAAGAGCAGGATCTTTTACCACTCCTGTGATTTTTGCCATGAGGAATCTGAGATTACATGCTCTGAAAACCATGTCTGTATGTTTTTACAACTTGCACACAGATGTTGAAAGCCATGAATAAATCTTAGAACCAACATGAATAACCATGGCCAAAGTTGTTCCAAGTACACTGCAGTAAAGGCACAAGTAACATATCCACACTTGAGCAACCATTCCCTTCCCTTCTATTTCAAGAAAAGAAACATTCTCACAAGAGCATCAGTTGCTCTACCCTCCCTAACTGGATAAAGTTCATATTAAGTATAAAGAAAATACTTAAGTGTAGTTTCTAGCTACTGCTCATAATTATCACCATTTACAACACCTTAAAAAGAAATTACTCTGATAAAGCCCACAGTTAAGTCCCTCATACCACACACAACTGGTGTCAACATACGCTTTGAATATCAAAAGAGATCGTTCCAGAGGTCAAAATATCTAAGCGTAAGAGGTAACATCCAACAATCCTCACCAAAAAATGCAGATTCAGTAGTGATTATGTTTCTTCCCAGTCAGTTTCAGTACATCATATATTCTAACACACACGTGAGGCCATTCACCTGCTAGTGTGTCAAATTTATCATCTCACATTCATCACAGTGTCTAACTCAACTTCAGCTCACATGGAATCATCTGGTTCCAGAAGCTCAAATGGATCCTCTGTTTCCTTAAGATCTTACATCACTTGCCCCCAAAGGCAGGTTTTGATGGAAATGTGGACAGTTTTAAAAGCCCAAAAGAAGAAAGAAATCAGAATCATGGCACAGAAATGTGTCTTTTTTTTCTTTTTTCTTTTTCTTTTTTTTTTAAACAGTATGACAAGAACCTGCTTTAATCAGCATGTTGTACAAGTAGCACCTCAAACAAGGTAAAGAGGGTTCAGGGAAGGAGAGAGTGGACTTTGTTTTAGCTTCTTTACTGGAGTTCCCATTCAGAGGAATTGAGAAGTTCTGGACTGTAGCAGGGTTTTTTGCCAGTCTTGGGCCATAAGCAGTAACTTTACCAGAAAAGTACTAATTCTGGCACATCACACAGGTGCTACCACAAGACAAGGTGGCAACAAGGAAGACTGAGTGTGCACTGTTCTGTAAGGTCTCAGGTGGCTTAACATAAATTTTCAACACAGGTCTCGCTCCCCTAACAGCACCTCAGATGAATTCAGTTCTGGCATGTTAAGAGGAGGACCTAAAGGAAGGTTTCCTAAAGAAATGAGATTTCTCACAGCCTTTAAATCTACATTTTATGTTTATTTCTGGTAATACTTAGCACTGAAGCATCTGTAGAAAATTACCACCTACTATTTTCTGTAAATTCTAGCAGTGGTGGAAGCAAGCAGAGACTGTATGATTGTATCAGTCATCTACCAACAGCAGGCTGCCACTCTGTAATGTCCTAACTTCCTGCTTTCTGTATGTTAAACAGAAAGTGGTTTTCTAATTCCTCATATAACTAACAAAAAAGTGTGCACTTTGCTCCTGCTCTGATGATGTTGAAGTATTTTCCCAAACACTAGGTTCATATTACATCATTTTCAGACCCAGTAAACCAAAATATAGCAGTCAGCATGCTCACCAAGACCCATACTGATCTTCTGGCAAATCCAGGAAAACACTGAACCAGCCATACCTTGTTGCCTGTGTTTAATGCCCAAGTAAAGTTCTTGTTGCCTTGACCAACTAACTTAAGTTAGCAGCCACGTGGTGAAGCAACTGGAATTGGTGAGCACAGCACAGATGCCAACAGCACATTCATTGCCAGACTTGTGCCCACTCTGCTCCAGGTCAGGTTTCAACAACTGCATGATGCTCCCAGCTCAGCCACTGCCAGCTGGAAGGACATGGGCACAGAAGCACTGAACACAGTTCTGCCTCACCAGTGGATCCCACTGATTACGTGGCCACACAGCAATGGAAAGACAGACACACTTTAGTCTTGCAAAAGAGATTTCAGCAAGGATGCAACACAAATTACTCAAGCCCATCTAAAGTTACAGTGTATTGTGCTGGTTTATGTTTTCTTGTAAAAAACAGTCCAAAGCCTAATAAATCAAGATATCCAATTCACAACATCAGAATGAGACACACAATATATTTACAATTTTTTTAATACATTGTAAATGTTTAAATGTGCTTTATTGTATGCTGATTGCTCAGACTAAAATCCTCAAGGAAGAAACCACACATTGAGTAGTGGTCTTTGTATACAGGAATTACAAAAATACTAGTAATTTATTCTAGTGTAATAATCTTTCTAAGAGTTTTACGCTTTTAAAAATTTAAGATAAAGTGTTGTTAAAAAATGTTAATTCACACTAAGCTAAACAACACTAGACTTACAAGGGAGGGTTTACTTGCTGAGCAAGAAAAATAACTATTTTAAGTCAGAGTACAGACTGAGCCCATTGGGATTTTTGGGTAAAGCCATTTGGTCCTCTGAACACATTTCTTCACTAAAGCAGTTAAAGTTTAAAACCCTCTTTGTTAAGTTAAGCATGCCTGCCTTAAATTGCTGTATGATTCTGGTGAACCTTTGAAGAATTCACTCAATATTTACAGACCCTAATCATATCTAATGCAGCACCCAGGACCATGTGTGAAGGCAAACCTTCAGGAGCTTGAAATCCAAGGATGCACAAAGAAGAGTTGCACTAAAATCTGCAAAGATTTTCCATCTGGAATATCCATATCACAAAAACAAACAAACAAAACACACACACGAAAACAAACAAAACAAAACACACAAAAAAAACAAACAAACAACAAACCCACCCCAAATCAAAACACCCCTACAAACCACAACAACAAAATACACTTGTCTTACCTCCCTATATTTCATTGCTAACATTATATGTATAGTGACATAAACTCCGTGCAGGCATGGCCAATTCTATTTTATTTTGCCTTTCAGAAAAACCCACATTTTGAAATCAATTTCATACCAGGCAAGTCCTCTCCTGACACTCATGCCCTTAATAAATACATTTGTAGCAAATACCCTTTTATTGTATTTTTTTCTACCTCATCTTTTGCATCATTCAGAAGATGAACTTTGAACAGAAATGCTCTTTCCAAGTTTTTGAATTCTCACGCCTGACATTTAAAAATGCCACATACTTCCACGTTGCAACAAACTTAGAATCATAGAATCATTTAAGTTGGAAAGGACCTTTGAGATTGAGCGCAACCATTAAAAAACTTGCTTATAATCTTACTCTACCATCCCAATCCCAGAACATTTGATTATGGCCTGACACATCATCGAAAAGATATCTAAGCCACTTGGCAACACCCTTTCTGATCCCTACATAACAGATTATCACACATTACTGTGTCATTATGTATGATTACCCATTAGTGCTTAAATAAGCATGCTATCTCATAGATAATAGAAAACTCTTTAAATACTAATAATTATTTTGAACAGTAAGTTGGGTCCCCTCTTCTGCTCCAGATTCTTCCTGAAAGTCTTTCTGCACTGTCTAATAGTCAAACTGAAAGATAGGAAACCTTAGTCACTACTTAACAGAAACAGTTATTCCCAAAAGACAGATGTGAATGCAAATGAAAGGAGACAAAATTATGCTGACATATATCAGTCATGTTTTCAAAGGCCTTATCAATCCTCATTCAGACTAAACTAGTTCCCTAGCCCATCTTCAGTAGCAGGGAAAAAAAAATTTAATTATATACCTGCTCTCTCCAATTGCTTCTACACATTGCCAATGTGCTTAAATTGTAACTCAGCTGACCATTACTAAACTTATTGCTAAAATTCACAATGCTCTCTCAAATACAGCAGGGCTGTATTAAAGTTAACTAATATACTGTGTTTACATATCTAATGTCTGTGTTCCTTATTTTGACCTAGTAAAGAGGGGACTATAAGGTACCAGAGTAACAACTAGCCATGTTGTTAACTGAAAGATTTTTCCTTTCCAACAAATATAACCTCTAATGGCTTTATAAACACACCTCTCAAGGTTTTCAACCTTAACTAGTGTCACCCTGTAACATTTTTGGAAGGCTAATGTTGTTCTTTATTACCATGCCAATAAAATAATAAAAATCAACCTCTCTGAAGGCAGTGCCATTCCCTGGAAGGCAGGGCTCAAAGTCTATACAACCACCACAATACTTCAGACCACACCTACTGCCTCAGCTTGTGCAGAGATTTTCACAACACAAGTAACCCTTCTTGTGCTGCACTGTCAGCTTGCCTGAGAAGGCTGAAGCTTGAGAGCTTCCTCCGCAGATGATTTATCGCCTCATAAAACCAAACAGAAAACCAAGAGTAGGAGAATATCCCTTCTAACTATATTCTGTTGTATTTACCAGATTTCAGTAACATTCCCAGATTGAAATGGTAACCCTGAAGTTTATCCTGTTTCTGTGTTACCACAGAGGTTCGATTCCTTGGCTGTTTTCTGTTGGTTTTAGCGTTAACCCTATTAAAGTGTTTAAGTTCAGGGTACTACAAAGCCAGTGCAATATATCAAAAACAGAGCTTGTCTTCTGACCCAAAAGTATTCAAACTCCCCTCCCCAAGGTCATGATAGCTCAAAATCATGCATCAGCAAGATGCCAGCTTCTAGTTAAGATATAAAAATCTTTAGACAAGTGCCAAGTCTTCTGTTAGCTATTCCCACTCCACTTAACAAGGCCAGATTTTTGGGGGGAGGGGGATGACACACAACTCAAACTATAACAGAGTTCAGCGAGAGGTCATGTTCATTTCCTCCCCACAAGATGTACCACCTAGAAGGGATTCTCTCATACAGAAGTAGCTTTAAATTTCCCCAACACCTTCCTGAGATATTTTTTTTTTTAATTAAAAAAAAAGCTCAGTGCTTTTGCTGGAAATGGATCATGCAATAAAGTAAATGAAGCATCCTGACATTACATGGTGGGTGAGTAGACCACCACTGTTCTAGTCAAAAAAACCCACACAAGAAACCATTTGGAACAGACTAAGCTGCTACCATCTCACAGGACATCTCCAAACAAAAGATGGCCAAAAAAAATCATGCAGAGATACCACCTAAACATCTTGTGTGCACTCAAAGCTATCCATGAGCCTTTCTAATGCTTCAGTCCTTTACAACAATGTATTTGCAGAGCCATAACAGCATTTCTAAGTAAACTACTCCTATCAAAAGGCTGCTCCACAGCAGTCCAACCCTGTAATGAGCACTGCCACACCTCTATCCAGACAAAAGCTTCATGCATCTTCACACAGTATAACCCCTGCTTCAGGGAAGTCATGCCTACTACTCAGGTACATCAGAGCTCAATCAGGTTATGGAGCAGATAAACGCAAGTGCCATCACACAGCATGTACAGGACAAACAGGTGATCAGAACCAGTCAGCAAGGGTTTATGAAAGGCAGGTCCTGCTTGACTAACCTGATCTCCTTCATATTACAAGGTGACCTGCTTGGTGGATGAGGGAAAGGCTATGGATATTATCTTCCTAGACTTTATGAAAACTTTTGACATCATTTCCCACAGCATTCTCATGAAGAAACTGCCTGCTCACAGCTTGGATGTGCGTACTGTTCACTGGGTAAAAAACTGGCTGGATGGCTGGGCCCTAAGAGCAGTGGTGAAGGGAATTAAAGCCAGGTGGCAGCAAATCACACGTGGTGTTCCCCAGGGCTCAGTACTGGGCCAATTCTGTTCAGTATGTTTATCACTGGTCTGGACGAGGTGATCAAGTGCACCCTCAGTAATTCTGCAGTCACCACCAAGTTGGGCAGGAGAGTTGATCTTGAGAACCTGAAGGCTCTGCAGAGGGATCCGGACAGGCTGGATCAGTGGACTGAGGTCAACTGTATGGGGTTCAACAAGGCTCAGTGCTGAGTCCTGCACTTGGGTCACAACAACCCCACACAATGCTACAGGCTTGGGAAAGGGTGGCTGGAAAGCTGCCTGGTGGGAAAGAACCTGGGGCTGTTGGTCAACAGCCAGCAGAATGAGCTGGCGATGTGCCCAGGTGGCCAATAGCATCGTGGCTTATATCAGAAACAGTGCTGCCAGCAGGACTAAGGAAGCGATTGTCCCCCTCTACTCAGCCATGGTTAGTCCACACCCCAAACACTCTGTTCTGTTTTGGGCCTTTCACTGCAAGAAAGACAATGAAGTGCTGCAGAGCATCCAGAGAAGGGCAATGGAAGCTGGTGATGGGTCTAAAGTACAAGTCTTATGAAGAGCAGCTGAGGGATCTGGGGGTCTTTAGCTTGGAAGAAAGCAGGCTCAGGAGGAACCCTATCGCTCTCTGCAACTACTTGAAAAGAAGTTGTAGACAGGTGTTTGCCTCTTTTCCCAAGTAACAAGCAATAGGAGAAGAGGAAATGGCCTCACGTTGCCTCTTAAGACCACTCCTCTAAACCAGGGGAGGTTTAATATGGATATTAGGAAAAATACCTTCACTGAAAGAGTGGTCAAGCATTGAAACAGGCTGCCCAGGGAAGTAGTTGAGTCACCATCCCTGGAAGTATTTGAAAGACGTGCAGATGTGGCACTTAAGGGCACTGTTTAGTGGTAGACTTGGCAGTTAATAGTTGGACTCGACCTTAAAGGTCTTTTCCAGCAACAATTCTATGATTCTATGTGCTTTAACTAAATTTGGCACTTTTGGAATGCATTTGAGCAACTGCGCCTAGCCAGCTGGTCCATCAGATATCTCAGAGAAGGGCTGTGGCCACATAGTGCAGAATAAATGCAAAAGGTCTCTGAAATACACCTATCTAGAAGAGCTGGTCTTCCTCAGCCTACATTGTACAGTTGTTCAATCCAATAACTCCTAGCATATGCTTGGAAGTCCCATGCAGCTACTTTTCCAACCTGTAGAGAAGAAAGGATAGTCTTCCCCATGGACCGTACCAGCAAACTGAGGATGATAAGCTCAGTGTAGCTTAGGCATTTGGTGCCAATCTTACAGCAGAAAGGCTCAGCTGAACTCCTTGAGTAAGCCTTTGCCATCTTCCAAATCACAACAAAAGAATTCTCCTGTAAATATATCTGCTGGCTTAATGTGACACCAGAACTTACTGTACCCTTAACGTCCCTGTTCTAACTACACTTACCAGAAGAATGTATCCTTTTATATACATTTGCTACAAACTTCCACTATAAAAGTGAATTTCCCACACCGCCACCCCCACCCAACCCCACCCCCCGCCACCCACTCCATCACTCAGCACATGGCATAGAGTTCACTGACTGCCATTTTTATTCTTCTCAATCAGTATATGGACATGCTAACTGAAATTCATTTAGCATGAAATTAAAGAGTTACAGCTTGAGGGTTTGGGAGGGTTTGGTGGGGGTTTTTTTGGGGTTTTTTTGAGTAATTAGTATTTTACAATATTTCATGTGTCATCATCACAGTTGCCCACAGACTTCCAGAGCAGCCAAGTTTTTAATTTCTACAAATCAGATTCCTGACAGCAAACCATCACACCCAAAAATGACAATGACATGTTCAGATAACCTACTAAGCATTTTCTGGCAAAAGCAGAAATATAATTTTATTCTACTGGCTTGTATTTCATGGTCTTAACCTCAAAACAGCCCGTTCACAAATCACTCCCCAAAATAATAGGAATTCACCCACTTGAGCAACATCCACAAGTGATAAGGGATGTCTGAAAAAAAACCAGGCCATCACAACATACACATGCCACTAGAGAAAACTATCCTTAATTACAGCTTCTAATTTTTCACTTGCTTGACATTGCAAACTCTTAATATTGTATTTGCATTTACATATATTTCAATGTAGCTGTCAGAACAGGAGCCAGAAATCTCAATGACATTTCTCTCTGCTTTCCAGTATGACAACTCCAGCAGTGAGATTTTCTTTCTTCACAATCAAAAGCAAGGAAGTATTCCTCCATATACAATTACTTCTTACTGTTATTTTGGAAGCATTTTGATGACAAGGGTTCCTTTCTGGGATCATCTGCTTTTATATCAGTGTGCTCAGATTATCTTAAAATCTGAAAACTCATTCTCTATACTTAGCACAAACAGGAATTCTTGTTTATCTAGTCAATACCCATTAACATCTGCATTTCTTTTGAGAGTTTTCCCCATTAGATTTCAATGTAGTCTCATACTGAAGAATTCAATACCAGGTTACCTAGTCAGGTAATCACAACATTAGCCAGCAAATTCCACTTTTACTGAAGCTTGAAAGTCCCATAAGCAAATTCAGCAATGAAAACCCAACTCTACCTAGATCACAGATCTTTCCAGCAAAAACCCAATCTACCCCAAATAGTCTGCAATTTCATGCAATTCCTCTCCACCAAAACAACCCACCCATCTCCTTTGTTTTCAGAATGCAAGAAAGAACATGGATATTTGACAGATATGGAATACCATACCTATTTTAGTTTAAAATACTAAAATACAAGATAGTTTTAAACTTTGTGACAGTTACCATATGAGAGTTCAAATAGTAAAGAATAATACCAGAAAAGTTATCCATAACTATCTCCTTATACTCCATCTTAATTAAATTCCTGACCATAACAGACTTTGCTAGTTTAACTAATTTTTTCTATCAGTTTGATTTTTTTCAAGCTTTCACTAGGCATCCATTTTTTCTCTTTGTATGAAATCAAGTTACCTTTTCTAAAGATGAAATAACAGAAGCTCTCCTGTCCCGATCTAACGTTTGCCCACTGCCAGAAAAATGACTTGGTGGTCCTCCTTTCCCTGGGTTTCCCCAGGCGCTCCCACCAACCCCACTGCACTCACATCTGCAAAAAGAAGAGGGAGCTTTCCACCAGCACAGCAAGATGAATTTGATCAGCAAAGGGTCTTTCTAGCCACCACCAGAACTGGCAAGAGAAAACTTCATGGCCAGGAACAGAAGATTCCTGCTTGAAGGTGACAGCAAATAGCCACTAAACCACCTCAGCCACCTCACACACCTTTCCCCCCTCCTCATGCCACTCATTAAGAATATCCAAATTTTTATGTTTCCTAGTCAAATATTTTTAAAGAAACCAAATCTTTCCATTTGTTAAGCTTTTGTTTCTATTAAATCTCTAGCAAATAAATATTTGCCTTATTACAAGGTGACAAGTTTCCAGATACTATTCTCAACACTGCTGACTGCTTACAGGAGCCAGGCCCTTCAGACACGTTCATCATGTATGCGCATAAAATCATGCTGGTAACTCAACCAAATGCACTTTGATCCAATACGTATTACATGTAGTTAATATGGAAGCATCATGAATTGCTCCCATGTCATAGTTAAAGATGTACTTCATCAAATGGCTTTTTCACCCATTTCACTGTAGATATTTGTCTGGAAGAGATACCTGCCTCTTGGATCAGCTACAATTAGGACAAAAGCAACAATATAGTAAAAATAAAAAATAAAAAAATTGCCAGTTTTGTCACAGGCATCGTTTAAACAGCAATTTGATGGCTGAATTGCTTTAAAGCAAACTAAAGCTCAGGGGAGAATATGAGAGGGCTTGCGGTTCGTCATAAAGCCTGAAGGATTATATTCAGCTACAAGAAAGCATTCGTATTTCCTCTAGCAGAGTAGTGAATATATAACACAATTATGAAATGAACAGATATTAATGCTGAACTTGTATAGACTGGTCTGAAGAGTTCACTCATCCTCTCCTTTTCGGTTTATCTGGAGTTGGTGTTTTTTTTGTTTGGATTTTTTTTTTTCTGTTTTGTTTGGATAGGGTTTTCTTGTCTGTTTGGTTTTGAAGTATCTTTGGAAGAATTAAGCCTTGGCTCAAAACCTAATGAGTACATTCCTCACACCTATGAAATACTACAACCAATCAAAATACTTGGTATGCGCTGAAAGCTATTACACATGTGAACCCCTGGACAGGGGTTCTTACTCTCTACCTTCCATTAACAGCTAGGCTTCAATTGACACGTAACTGCTAGTTTATCTTCTGTAATTCCACAGGATCCCTGCTGGCCAAGGCATCTGCTCAGCTAGTATATTCAAAAGGCAACAAGATGGAGAGGTAAGACAGAAAGGAGGGGAGAAAGGAAGATCTTCCTCAGCCCCAAGATTTTGTGCTGGAAAAAGTAAGTTTAGTTTCTTCAAGGTACATGGCTTTTTTAAAAAAACGAAAAAAGCGTTAAGTCAAAAGAGATAAGCTAAACTGGATCTTTTCAATGTGTGGCAACAAAGATTCCTACAAAATGTTTGTTCAAACTATCTGTGTTTTGCAAGATAGATCAAATGCAAGAACAGACATTTGAATATGGCTTTGGAGGAGAAAAGCTTCTGTTCATTATGAGTTAAGAGCAAATGTAGACCAGCCCAGCAGAAAAACCAAACCAAACACACACACACACCACCACCCCCAAAAAAATACACAACAGCCAAACCTCCAAGAACCTGAGCCACATCCACAGGGACTATTAAGTAGGAACTGCAATAGGAAACAGTCAGAAAAAAATGTTGTTCATCAAGAAATTGCTTTAACCTTGGGACAGTTGCAACCCAGTAACTACAACTGTTGTAAGGCACATGTCAACCCAGGGATGATCCCCACAGCACAAACTACTCTTTTTCTAGATTTTCTCAGTCTGTAAAGATCTAATATCTACTAGGCGTCTACATTTAAATATTAAGAAAATAATTCTACATCCTATAGAATAGTCACAGTGCCCTGCCTGTCTTCCCTCAATATATGTACTAGTTCTAGCTACTGTCAGATCTTGTTGCACTAACTCAGGTATTTTTATTAAACAAGTCATAGAGTAACAGCTAATTCTACCAGTTCCAGTTAACTGTTAGGGCTTGGGTTATTTTTGTTTTGTTTTTAAATTAAAAACAAGCACTTTCACCCATGGCAACCAAGGCCTCCTTTCTGACTTGTTTTGATACTAAGAAAATGTACTGTCTTGCATTTGAAAGGAATATTCAAGACAATGCTAACGTTAATCCAAATTATAAAGGACAAGGGTGGGATTAAGCACTAGTTTATAAATATCTATGTTACTCGGGACACAAATTTGTTCTGGTGCCTCTCTGGAATTAAATGGAAGGTAGTATATATTACAGTTAACTAGTGGTTTATCATTTAATTTCTGAATTTTTTCTAACGACCAATCAGGGACTTTTTTAAGGGTTTTATTTCCACCCTTAACATTGATAAAAGACAGCAAATACACACCCAGAAAGATTTGTCATGACACCAAAATCACAGTGAATTACTTGGATGCCTGATGTCTTTTTCATTGCCAGCCTTCTCTTCCCTCCCTCATTACCACCTTCCACAACATCTTTTCCAGGGCCACAGCACCAGCAAGTATTCAGGTACATTATACACTTAAAACAAATGCTCTTCTAGCTCTATCACGCTTGCCAGTATTCCTATGATTAGCTAAGGAAAAACATCAGCCAAAAGCTCAATTGTTTGCCTGGCTTTGTTTAGCTTTTAAATGGACATGGGCTCAAAAGGCAGACTCAGCACATTTCCCCTAGTGATGGGCAGTCACCTACTCACACCCTGTCAAACACAAACATACCAGCACACTCAACTGGATTCTAATGACAGTATACAGTGCTAAATGAATATGCAAGGATTGGTATCATCTACCGAGTGCCCCAGCAAGAATCAAAGCAGCTACACTCCACCAAATTCAGAGCTTTGGACATCAGCTCTGACATTCCTGTGTCTCAAGGAAGCATCCAGGCTACAGTGAGAAACAAGTAAGAGGTTGCTTATACAAAATAGTATTGAAACCCCAACTCACTCTTGAAAAATTTATTTTACTTATGTTGAGACTGTAGTACTTAAAATATTGACCCCCACAACTATCAAGGCAACAACTTTGTAAATGATCCAGAAGCAGAAATCATGACCTCTGTAAGGAAAGCTTCAAAATAAATTCTGTACTTAGTGCCATCAAATATAGAAAAATTTACAAGGATTATTTCGTTATTTTACAGAAAAATACCAAACGTAATGGTAGGCAATTATTCTTTAATTCCTGACTCTTCCTTTCATGCCTTATCAGAAAGAAAAACTAGTATTTCCTCATTTTAAGTCTGGCAATTGCTTACCTCCAAGAATCTAAAAAGATACACTGCAAAGAGCTAAGACTGCTACTGACACATGGAAAGAACGAACATGGAAATGGTACTGACCACTGTGGGAGGGTAAGGAGCAAAGAAAATCCCCACATATCCCTGAGAACCATCAAAAGAAGAAAAAAATTTATTCATGCTGAAGGGGCACAAAATATGTATTCTTGACTTCTTGCATTCTAAGCCAAATACTTGAAGTCTCATCTCTACTTTAGGGCTTCTGACTTTTGAAAACAGATTACAGACACTCTCACCTATTTGGTAGTAGAAGGAAAAAACAGTGGAATTACTTTATGCTTTTTGAGTAACCTAAGGCCAAGTTTCATGCCCCTGCAGAGACTAACACCAGGCTATGATGCCCATGCACAACAGAGATGCAGGAAGAGGGCAACTCCAATAACCTTCGAGTACTGTTTATAAGCAAACACTCACTTGAACTGTTTTCTCCCGATTTCTAGCATTCAGTGAGAAAGTGAGTCTAAATGGGCTGTAATTGCTTTCCTAAATCAGAAAATATCTCTCAGTACTCAGTTACCGTCTGGGGAAAAAAAATGATAAATATTTCTACATTTTCAAGCAAAGAACTAAGAGTAAAGTTTGAGGGCCAGTAATATCATCAACTTAATGTAGAAGCCCGTGGACTTTTAGCCCCCAGTTTATGCCAATTACGCATGCCAAAGTAAGCCAAAAATACAAGTATTTTCAGAGGCTGACCAAGTACACCACTTCTTTTAAAAAGAAAAATATCACCACCCTAATGGCGTATAGCACAGACTACTGTACAAATTGTTGTTTCAAAATGAACATTTGAGAAACTGTTCATAAAAACCTCTCCTCTTAACTTTCAGTGTACTGTCATTACATAGACGCTGTGTAACAAAACATCCTGAAAGTAAGGTCTCTGGGAATGACAAAACCACCAAAAATCAGGATGCTACAGTCTTCAGAAAAAAAATACGGACTTTATTTTACCATGACTCAACTTGAAGAAAGAATGTTAATGCATCAGAAAAACACACCTCTCTACAAGAACAGTCCAGGGTATTCACACCATCACATCTTTTTATTCTTTGCAGCATCCTCTTACAGTTCAAAAATGAAAAGGGAAGAGAACACAGGTGCATAGAGATGCACTTCCACCTAGGCCCATGTCTCTGAAGCTCTGCTTCTTCAAGTGGAGGTTTTGTCCATCAGAGGTCACAGAATCCAACACATGGCATCACAACGCATTAAGTCTTCTGCTTTGTAGCACAATGCAGACGGGAATTGTAACAAGTATTCATCCAATGGGACAGCTTCTGGATGGAGCTGCTTCTCAGAGCAAGCTTGGAAAAGTCCAGCCAACTAAGATTTTACTAAAGCAAACATCTTCCATTATTTCCCTCCATGTCTTTGCTCTTGTCTGCATAAAGACTAAAATGAAGTTGTTCTACCCTTTATTCTGTCTCTACAGCTTAGGAAGATCAGGCACTGGGTATGCTCACTATAAGAGAAGGCTAATAGCCAAAAGCACAGCCACATTGCAGGTTTTTCCTCTTTTTATTATTAGATCTCCCTACATGCTCCTTCATCTGCAGAGATTTCCAAATCAGGCTGCTTGCTTGGTTTTGGCAATACGAGACAAAGCCAACTGATTGTCATGCCAGGTTGGTTAAAATATTCTTGTTCACTGTGGCCTTCCTCTGTTACTCAAAAGCCATGCAATTCTTTGAAAGCAAAGACAGAACTTTAGCCTTTTAACAACTGAGATTCAAGAAGTTTTTTTAAAGAACATACTCAAACAGGAGTGTCAGCAAATATGCATGTGTGTGTATATATTTACATGCATACACATATATATTTACACGCAGGAATAATCCACTGCACACAGGCATAATTTGTTCAGGTAACAGTTCACCAGAAAAGTACTGGTAGATCTAAAGTCAAATTCAACTTGTAAACCAAAGACAACAAACTGAGATGTATAAACAAAAGCACAGCTTGCAGGACAGATGAAATAACACTCCTACTCTTCATGCATCAATAGAGCTCAACTTGAGTAATATGACTAATTTGGGGCAACAAGCTACGAAGAACAAAGATCACGTACAGAGACTCCAGAGGAGAACAAGAGCAGATGAAAGTCTAAATAACATGAGTTAAGGGCAGAGAAATAGTTGATGTTATTTAGCCTAAAAAAAAGAAAATAATTTAAAAAGAACTGAGGAAGGTAAGTTTGCAAGTTGATTCTAAGTGTGGCTGCATTGAAAGAGGGAACACTGAACTTGGGTACGATGCATAAAACAAGCAGCCAAAGCAACTCCACTAAAAACATACCAACTGCTTTACTACAACTTTCTTCCTTCCCTCGTGAAGTTCTTCCAAAGCAGCTTAGTGCCCCCTCGCTCCCAAGTTACTTATTTCAGCATGTAACACTGAGGACTGATAACTCTGAAAAATTTTCTCATCCTAAGGACTGCAGCTGGCTTGGCATGCTGTGGAGCTTCCAGCACTGGAGATAGTTTGTCTAACCGGTTCTTAAAGCCACCCTTCAGGAACAGCACAAGCACAGCTGAATTTGCCTGAGGAGAAGAGAGGAGATAAACCTAGATCTACTGAGATTTCTTTCAGCCCTATTTTTGGGAAGTTTTAAGAAGCTGTACAGAATTTGAGGAAAATGTGATGGCTAAGCAACAAGTTAGTAATTGCTGTTTCTGAGATAATGCTTTGTCACACAGAGGAAAAAGTAGTTACAGAACTGCACTGAGCCTTTTGTTCCTACAGCATTTTCTTAATGGATACAACAAGGATGAATTTGTGCAATGCAAAAATTTTTTTAGTTTCCTAGTATGTTTTAGATCCTCAAGTATTTAAATACTTTGTATTCACAAAGAATATAAATGCCATTTTTATGCAAGATGCTTAATGTACTAGGGATTGTTTCAAATCAAGAGATTTAAAAGTTCTTGACTTTCAAAATGAGGTCTTTACAAGGGCAGAAAATTACTTACAACAAGCAACGAAGGTGCTCATGCCCCACTGCAAAAAGCCACTTGCTTCCATAAGTAGAATCAAAGACATGTGGCAGCATATCTTACATAAATTTGTCATTAATCTGGTGAGAACTAGCTTGACTTTGGAGAAATAAGCAGAATTTGATCATTAATGCTATGCGTTATGTATTATCATTTGTTTTCCTATAAACTTGTTTAGTGTAATTACTTCCTAAATATACAATAGTAATATTTTCTCAAAGGTAAGTTACGAACTGAAAAAAAGCAACAGATTCACCTGTTACTTTACAGTACATGGTGTATTAATGACTCAGTATAATCTGTTGCTTCTGACACTTTAAAAAAAACCCAGTATTTAATGCCATTCTAAAACTGATAGAAGAATGTATTGTAGGTCTGCCAACAAGAGCTCAGTTAATTCCTCTTGTGTCCCAAGACACTTGTCACAACACACTAACTAGATAGCTTAAGAAGTTCTTACATAAACAGGTAGCAAGCAGCTCTGCTTCCAGTACAATTAATGTTACATCTCACAGTATACTTCCCACCAGCCCCAGAAAAGGTGGCTACATGTTCAGACTACCAATCTGATTTACCAGTCTGTCTAGTACGGAATTAAGCAGCTGGCAGTAGTTACTGCCACCACACTTTGCCATTACATTACAAAACATAAAAAAAAAAAAAAAAAAAAAAAAAAAATCTGAGTGGGGAGATTCAGATCCCATCTTCTGAACACTATCAAGCACTCAAAACACTCAAGCTGTTCTGAACACTTCTAAACGCTGTTTTTATTTTTTATCATGCGCTAAGGAAACTGCATGACAGAAATGCAGGAAATCATCAAAAATACAAACTTCAAAACCAAGTCTGTGTAACTAAGTCTTTTTTAATAAACTATTAATCACGTTTTCTTGCAGGAGATACAAGAGACACAGGCTTTTCTACCTCCTCACTCCTTTTTTACTCTCCGATGTACTTAGGGAGAGTTACATTCTGATGAACTCAAACTTGCAAGCATAGTTAACTGCTTCATTTCACAAGGTTACCACCTATACTCCCCTCTTATATAGGCATCACAAAGAATGATACCAGTAGCCATCTGTTTAGAGAGAGAAAGCATGCACACAAATTAAACAGAACACAGAAAAAAATATTTTAACATGCTAAAATAAGATATATTCTTTGGCTGGTAAGACATTTGGGTCAACATCAATACTTGTGAGATACTAGCTTTCAGGGACCTGTGGTTTAAGCTAGCGTTCTGTATTTTTTCTGTTACCCAATTAATATCACAGACCCACATAAGTAGCTTACCTACAATATTGCTATACAAGATCTTTATTTACCAACTCTAGCACAAATCTCAAGACAACCAAAACAAAAGCTTGCTTCAATGTACTGTCAACAAACAGGAGTCTTACCAGCTGTCCCACAACAGACCCCTTGTACCCTGTAAGGGGTACCAGCTCCCTAGCACAGTCTGCAGGCCTACACAACCAGCTCTAAGCCAATGGCCAGCAGTAGCACAAAGCCCAGTGTAAGCTTCTGCACCCCACTGCAAAGTGTGAACGCAATCGTTTTTACTTTGATAGGTGAAGGAAGCATACATGTTTTTTTGTTTGGTTTTTTTTTTTTAAAAAACAAAAACAAACCCAAAACACCACACACCAAAAAACCAAAACCAACCAAACCACAGAATAGGTTCTTGTCTTGGTATGGGCTAAATCCCATCTCAATTCAGGCATTACATAAGACTGTCAATAAAGCACTGCTTCTTTTCTCCTGGCCAAACCCTCCCTGCTTTCCTCCTTTGGCTGAGACTACTCCAGTCACTAACATGACATGAAGTCCTGGAAACAATACCGAAATGAAAAAAGTTTTTAACAAGGAATATCCCTGTATTGGAACAGGAGACCAAAGGGGATTTTATCTTGCAGAAGAATCCAACTTGCATGAAGAATAAAATATGGCTGAAGTAAAATAGAAAGGAGAAGTAGAGTTAATAAAAAAATATATCCAGGACTTCAAAAAAATCATGTTAGAAAGAATTGCACAATACTTGTATGGTCATGAAGCACTAGCTGATTAACTATGGTTACTCTGATAGACTTATGTATGACAGATATATGTAGATATATAAATATGCAGACAAAGAGATTGAAGAGTACCCTGGACAATTTTAATACTTCACAGATTAAAACTTGGAACTTTTTGTCTCATCTCTTCTCACTCCCCATTCCTGCTAGAGTTAAAATCTCAGAATCATCTTTGCCAAAGAATTCCAAAAGCATAGTGTTCAGATGTGGTAAGGTAACTTAGTGGTCCGATACTTAAAAGCATCGGTTAAGTGTTATGACAATAAAACTGTTCTTCACAGCAAAATCCAACTGAGAAACAGCCATAAAATATGAAGCTTGCATATTTAATGCACTTTCAAAGTATGGGAGTTAATTTGACTAAGAGCAGGATTAGAATAGACTTCTTCTAATCTAAAAGTCTACTAGATTAGGAAAAAAAACTATCTTTAAATCATGCAAAGCTTCAGAGAACTAGAATATTAATAATTCAATTACATGCACAAAATTCAGACAGTTTATCCAACTTACTCAAAAGCACAACAGATCTGTATGTTTCACATACCATATATTCCTTCCCACTCTGAATCTTTAGATGGTGAAGGAAGAAAATGAGCAAGTCACTGTAATATGCCAGTTTCTCAAAAGGCAAAAGTTTTCCAGCTAACAAGACAGTGGCGATTTTAGTAGCAGTGTAGCTTTGACCTCCAAATAAATGCTTAGAATTAAGCCTATTTGATCTTTCTTAATGAAAACTTTGTCTTATGTTATCAGTATACTGTGTCCATACAACACCAAGTATTTCAGGTCAGATCAAATTTGGGTGAAAACCTTTTCTTGGTTTAAAATAAAAACAACCCACAGTCAAAAATGGTTGGACAAAGGTAAGACTTTTGCCACATTGAAGGCAGCTAAACACAATTCAAATTTGATAGTGCTACATTTTAACAATAAAGTTCCATCTTTGCTCAAATTCCAGAAACACACTCTCAGATTCCCCCCAGTAAAGATCCTATTTTTCTTTTTTATTCAATAATACTGATAATGTTCTAGAAACATATTTGTTACATTCCAGGAGCACAGAAGTACAGCCATTAAACTGGCAAATATGAATCAGCCGTTTTCTCCAGCCCTCACTACAGTTTTAAGTGGAGCCTGGATAACCCTTCAGAGGTTAAGTTTCTAAAGGATTAGATGCCCAACCTCCATTTAAATCACAAGTTACTTACTCATCAGCCCTAAGAAAAGAGGCATCAGGTCTACAAGTGAATCTTATTGATCATAAACAATGTGATCAAAGAATTTATCTAGCCTAGTCTCTGACACTTCCTAAGGGGTCTCTCTGATACAGGATGAAAGCAAGCTGTGCATCTTTTGAATCTGGCAGCTGGATCACAGGTCTATCTTGTCACATTCAAGCCCCTAAAGCTGGGGGAAACAAATATAACTTACTTCGTATGAACCAAAAAACAACCCCTTGCTGTTAGTGAATAATGAATGGTCTGGGTCACATCATTAAAAAAAAAAAAAACCAAAAAACAAAAAAACAACCCACACACACACCACAACAAAAACAAACACAAAAAAACCCACCAAACCCAAAAAGCAACTATGAACAAGTTTGGGCCACAGCTTGGCGAGTGAGTAAATACAGATACACATACACACACTGGAAAGCATTCAATTTTACAATTGCTGAATCTTGCTCTATTCTTTCAGTTTATCCTAAAGCAGGCAGATTTTATCTGGGCCCATTCATACTTTGACCTGTGTTCTGTACTTCCACTAAGTGAGTGATTACTTCCACTTTTTGCCTTCCCCCGTTCCAACCCACCACCCACCACCTCATCCTATCAACTTTACAAAGAGCAGTATCAGGCCTTCATGCCTGAATCAACTACTGAAATTCACCAGGTATCAACAGACACTTGTTATTAAAACTAAATTTCTCTTTCACCATTTATACTGCATTTAATTCCCTAAAGTCTCAAATACACCAAAACATCTATGTGAGGGTCTCTTGTCACCTTCAATCCTGTATTTCAACAGAAAAGACTGATGTATACAACTCTGCTCCCTGTTTAAACATAAGGATTGACTACTCACATCTGTTTCATTAAGCAAACCCTTGGCTGAACACAGTTTCTCTCCAAAATACCCTGATTTTCTTCACAAACTTCTTCATAAACAACAGTAGGACTCCTGAAAAAGTCATTGCTAACAAAAATCTTCCCTGTGTAGATACACAACAGGAATACTAAGTGCTCCAATGCTAGACAAAGTTTCTTTACCACTGCCTTCCGTTATCTATTTTGTGATGCTTCATAGTCAAAGTGCTTCAACATTCAAATTGAGAAGGAACATGCTCAAAAGGTCTGCTGGTAAGGATTCAGGCACTCAAGCTATTTCCTCAAGTTAAAAATTAGTTCAGTAACATTCTATGTCATTTCCCAGAAAAACTCAGCAAAACCACGCTGAAACACTATGAACAGAGTATTTTCACTGCAGGGATTAACATTTTGACATTTTACAATTTTCTGTGGAACTCTGCATTTTGGGTGCAGAATATACCAAACTGTGTTTACTTGACCACATGCTTCAACCAACACATCTCTCTATCCTTCTTAAGAAACAACTTGTACTCCAGAAAGATGACTGCACTACATAAACAAGTCATTTTCCTTTCCTGACGCCTATAAAAGGCGGGACCATAAAATGAAACCACTTTAACCTGTCAAACTTTCCCCAATTCTTTGAAGGTGAGTTTGACCCTTTTAAGAACATGTGTTGAGTGACCCATGGAGGAACCAAGAAGAGCAACAGCTCGGAATGGTATAAACATTCATTCATAGTAGCAAAGAGCTCTCATCCTGCAGCAGTCAACTAGCATCCCTAAAAAGGAAATTTAATAGGCAACCTTATTGAAGATCCATGAACAATCATGATTCTTCAGAACTAGAATACTGTTTTGAGAAATCAACAGTACTCTTAACAGTGAAACTGAGTGTTTCTAGCACAGAGCATGAAGCCACTGTCAGAATATTATGAATCAATATAACTGCATCCTGAAAAATGGAAATACCTCCAAATAGTATTGTTCTCTTTCCACGGGTTATTTTACCTATAAATCCTTTCTTTGCTACTAGGAGTCAAACTGAAGGAAGGTATACAAAAGATGTGGTTTGTTTAGGATAACTTCCCAAAGAACATGCTTCATGTTTTAATTTATCTTTAATTTCTGAAGATGAAAACAATTCATGATGTTCATAGAACAGTGAAGTCTCTGTCTTCAAAATGTAAAACTAGTTTTTCTGTGAAATTAAACAGCTGTCAGTGATTGTATTAAGATAGCTGTCCATTAAAACACCACCTGTGCTTTGCTTAAACAGATTACAGAAGGAAGTATCATTGTCCAAACTAAAGGTAATCAGCCAGGTTTTCAGAGGCTCTAGTAAACATGAAAAAACTAATCACTGTTCGCATGTACATGTGTATGCACATATGTGTGTACTTCCCGTTCAGTTAAGGGGGGCGAGGCCCAACCTTCTCACTAGAAATTCTACTCAAGGCTATCACCCTCAACATCCAAATGCACAAAGTATTTTATGTCCTCTTAGAAGCAGAATAAACAAGCTAAAAAACTGCAAAAAAACTATTTATGACTGGTAAATACAACACGTAGAAACATTTTTAAGCAGTTCAACTAACCTCTGGCCTCTACACTTGCATATGCAGGCCTAACAAGCTCTCAAATCAAGACAACTCCTTAAAACCAAAATTCCCACAATCTTTAAGAGTGCAACAGTGAAAAAAAGTAATCTGAAGAACAACCCATCTGGCTGCAGTTGCTAGAACTTACCTTCCAAAAGTAATAAACAGCATGTCCATGGGAGATCTGAGCATTAAAGGATTCATGAAGAATGAGCAAAACTAGTTTTGCAAGTCATACTCATTAAGATCCTAATGACACAGCCACGAACCCTGCATGTGAAAAACCCTAAGAAATATGAAACAATAAATGCAAACCAATTTTCCTCTAGGTTGTAAGAAGTTCGGATTCAAGCCTCCCACAGGAGAGAGCATCATCACAACAAAAGCCACGCTACCCTGGAAATGACATGAGATAATGCCATAGCTAAACTACTTGTTCAAACAATAGTTCTGCCACCTTTTGCTGCTTTTTTTTTTCTGCAAGATTTTTGCTTGCTATCATTAATGCTGGGGACTAAAATGTGACTAAAACAAGAGAAATCACTTGGTTTTGCCAAGCTGCAAAACAATACAAAGTCTCAACACTAGTCTGCTTTGTTTGTTGCCATGACAGAAATCTAGCAGCTCACTGAAGTTTAGAAAGGGTATTTTCAGCCAAACCAGCCAGAGAAATCCAGCAAAGATATTAGAACATCACCAAGAAACACTAGCTTCTTTTTCAAACACTTTCAGACTATGCTTTTTATTCATGAACTACCAGATTCTCAGTGTCTCGTTTAGGTTAGCCTAATGATATTTTTAGTGTTCAGATTCACAGTGGGAAAGACTAGTACTGCTTAACTAGAGGAATTTCTCAAGAGTGTTGAATTTCGGTCTTTCAATCTCACTCATTCATCAAGTGGCATTAATTTTGTCCAGTCTTTTTAGAGGGAGACGAAGCCCTCAAATAAAAACACTTTTTTTATTATTATTTGCTCTTCTTTCCAGATTCCTTCTGTTCTGCCCATTTTCTACATTCCTACTCCAAGCACTCCAGGAATCTAAGTATGGAAACCTCTGATTATTTGTTTTTAATCTAATCCTGGGGACAAGTGGCCAACTACTGCTTAGAAATCTAAAGAAAGTCTTCTCACAGGCATTACAGGAAGCAATGGTACCTGCTACACTTGTTAAATACCGTGAAATCATTTTGAACACTGCAACCCTAGATGTAAGTACATGTCTCAGAGACTGACTGCCCTTGTACCACTAGCCATCAGAAGTCTCCACTGACAATTTATAAAGCCAGCAATAGGTTTCAGGACACACCAGTCATCAGGTACATGACAGTAACTGAAAATCATTTTCATTTTAAAGACTGCTTAAAAAGGGATCAGATTATTCAAATTCTCTTAGTGTCCAGAGTATCCAAGAAATAGTTTATCTTCCCTGCATAGCAAAGTTTGGTCCCCAAGAGTTACATCAGGATAGAATAATTTTAGGAGACCACATTTAATTAGGCTGCTGCAACTTTCTGCTGACAAAAGCTATGCTATATTTTAAGTTGGGTTTTTTCAAATTCAAAATGCAAAGACAGCCCAAAGCCTGAGTCCCTTGCCCCTCCTGCTTCCCCAGAATGAAGTTCACCTTTAAGACTGTAAATAGCTTTACCTCTAAACATCTGCAAGTAAATGCTATTTTATCTAGCTCTTAAGTGTGTTCAAAGCTAAAATTTGAAAACTGCAATTTCAGTACGCTACTAGCAGTCTGAATACGCACCCATAATGATCAAACAGGACTTGCTTCAAAGCAGGTTTTTTACATCTTTTTGTCCTTGGAATTTTGAAACTGAGAAGTAATTTTCAAATCCATTGCCAATACTCACGTCCCAAACCCTCATCTGAGTCACAAACCTTAGAAAGACTTGAAATTAGTCAAGCCTTCACTATAAAAGTAACAAATGTAATGGCACTATGTTCATCTAGTCTGGTTCCAGCACATGAACATTAAATATGTATTTTCCAACAGTCATATCTCAGACCTACAGAATGGAAAAATATATTTGCTAAAGTCAAAACAGAGAAACAAGTAATTCACCTGTAAATTTCTGGACCAATTTATTAATAATTATGTATCAACCAAAGCAGCAGAAAAAACGTCATTTTAGCAAGTCTACTTCCTTCTGTTCTCTCCCCTTTAATCTCTGGTAACACATATAATCTCATTTGATCAATGAAATACCATTCAATTCAAATTAACTTTTCTAACTTTATACATACAGAAAGAGTAGACCAAGCAACCCTCAACACCTGTAAGAATTATAAGCTTGTTTTCCATGTTCTGCTCCCCATCATCATGGTAAATTTCCAGACTTGTGAATACTTCACTAGGATCAAAATTTACAGGTTACCAGATCTATGTGCAAATTAAGTTCAGAAAAAAAAAATATACAAGGAAAGTACCTGCTGCCTCCAGTAAGGCTTCTAGTCTTGCTTGTGTTTCTGGATCCACAGTTCTCAAGTCCGCACCTTCTGCAGCACTCGATAAGAATAGCTCCGATGTGGTTTTAAGTACTGGGTTATCAAGATCTTCTTGGTCCAAAATAAATGATTCAACCTGTTTGCCAAGTTACAAAAATAATTTTACCATTTTTGAAGTTTTATGCTAAATCTAAAATACTAGAAAAACCACCAAAATAATTTAACTGTACTATCATAATCATGGTTTAACTGTAGGTTATAATATGGTTTTTATATATATTATGATATTAAATATATATATATAAAATGTAGATTATAGGACAGCTATAAAAATCATCTGGTCAACTCACTGAAAAGGTAGTTGAAATCACAGAAGAAAAACTCTATATGGAAAGGTTTATTGTAAAAATTACAATTAACAAGATTTTAAACTACAGCAAGGGCAACTCAGACTAAATATTGAAAAAGTGATAAGCATGTTTGGATAGTTAACTATAACAACAGACTGCCACAAAAGCATCTTCTGTCATCAGAATTCTGTCTACCTTGTTATTAAAAGAAACCCTATCAGTAATGACTTTAGTACGCGAGAGCCAGGGACAGACTGAACAGTTTCCCGAGATGCTCTTCTGTTCTATTTTAAAAGTCATTTCAACTAATGTAGCACAAAGATTTTGTTTGTTTTGAGTAGAAACATGGTAGTTGACTAAATTCAAAATGAAAGTATCTGTTTCCATGCTGGCACTTGGTATTACCCCAGTTACTGTTTTCTAGGCAAGAACAGACACATAGAACAATTAAGCAAGCAGGTATTCCCACTGAGCAGCAATAACATTGTCCCACCAGTGGCCCACATGATCTCCAAATACAAGCTTGTGGAATTGCTCAACACATCACACTGTAGTTTTATGACAGCTTGCCAGAGTAAACAAGGAGGATACCCGACTCGTACTCTCATTAGAGCAGAACACCACTTCAGATTCTGTCCCAAGTACAAGCATAATTTCCTCTATTTTCAGCAATACTTTAAGATAAAACCACTATTTCATAATTAGACATTATCTGTTCAACCTAAATATGCCATAGAAATGAGAAATGCTCATTATACAATCACTACTGCCCTTCCCACTTCATGCCCCAGTCTCATCTTCCTTTCTCTCTTTTCCCCCCTAATACTTCCCCCTATCTTTCTCCCACCAGGAGTAACTACCATCATATTCAGCCCTGTCACACAACACCCCACAAAAACTTAAGAAAGGGATAGTTGACACTTCAAAAAAAGTTGAGTCAGGCCATCTGCAAATTTATGAAGTGCCTCATTGTGTGAACAACATTAACAGGAGTCTGGAGAGCTACACAGCACTGCTATTCAGGAGCCAACTTGTGTTAATTTCTTCCTCTTTTTGAAATGTAGATGTTCTATAATGTTGTCCGAGTCAATTTGTGGGTGCCCAGTGAAATGCACTGCTAACATATGGAATCCAATCAGCATCAGGGAGAAAGAGTGGCTTTTAGGAACACAGAACATGAGTGGATATGCATATCTCAGTGGATATGCATGATATTGGCTAGCTTACAGGTATTATGTCTTGTGCGCCAAGGCACAGATACTAAAGCTAAGCAAGATTTCTAGATTAGTCCAGACAACAGTCCTAAAATAAGATAAATGTCACTGTGAGAAAGAGCTGAACATTAAACACATAGAAAATTTAGTGGCCTGACCAAGTGGTACACATTTTTCTACAAAGAAGAGCTATATACAACTCACAGCAAAATGTACCCCTACAGTAATATTCCCTTCTGCAGAACTCAAATTCCAGGTTATGTCCACCTAGCCAGCTTGAGGATGCCCTGACAGCATAAGCTCTGATGCAAAACTGACTTCTGGAAAAATTCACCCTTATATACAGAAGTACTTCAGTTTTTCATTTTCTCCCCTAAGACTACAAAACACACTCTGCCTCACCAATACGCTAGAAATATTATTCCTATCACAACAATGTTTGTGTGATCTGGTGACCAACAGAAAATCTCACTGTGTACCTAAGTGATTATTTATTATATATAGCTGAGAACTACGTACAAGAAATTTTATTAGATGCTTTTTTTCTTATTCAATTACACCACTTTTGAAGTTAATTTTGAAATTAACAACTTTTGAAGACACACCAAAAGGGGTAAAAATGCTACCTACCACTGAAGCAGCTGCACTTATGAAGAACAGATACTGCAAAATCTTTCAAAGTGGCTTCTGGCAAGCCTTAACTTTCGATCTCAGGAACAGCCAGACAACACCCAAGCAAAAGTAAGCACATCAGCCTTGCATCAACCTTCCAGAAGCTGTTGCACTGCAAGTTTTAAAATTTCATTTTTTGACACTTTGGTAATGGTATGGACCATTCTCTTCCTGACTGACACCGCCCCAAGCTCTAATGTATATATTTACAGGCCAGTATCTGCAACAATACACCTCTTTGAACCTAAATCAGTGTTAATTCACCATCCACAAATACCCTATGAACTTACAAGGAATTCCTCTCTTCCCCCAACAGGAAGTGTATTTTGCTTACAGGAAACTAAAATTCTGTCTTTTAAACACTGATTATGCAAACACTACTTAAAGTGAAGTACAGATACAGCTTTTACTTAGGGTACAAATGGGGTAGTATCAGTGCAGTGTCTTCTTTTCATCTTACTGCCTTTTCTGCCCTTCTTTACGTTTGCAACTGTACTTCCAAAGACCTCAAACATTTAAAGTCTCACACAAAAGTCTTGCTTCATATACATTATCTTAACCTTAGTCTTATACTACAGCAAGAAGTCAGCTGCTTTCATTATTGCGGCACATCAATTTTTAGGTTTTTGTTTTGATTTTTAGTAAGAGCTTAATAACCTATCAATAATACAAATATAACTTGAGTGTGAAAATACAGAAAATCCACATGCAAAATCTTAAAATAGCTGTACCATTGCCAGTCTCCCTGAACAAGTTTCAATGCATTTTCAAATCAGGATGTCTGACATCTCTGTAAATCAATGCAGTTTCTCATGCATGAAGACAAGGCTAGAGAGGATGAACAGTTGGATACCTTATCACTGATACCAGAGTAAGAAATTAAAAAAAAAAATAATTCAAACTACTCCAAATACACCAAAAATTTTTTAAGTTTTAAACAAAAAATAAACTGGGGAGGGAGTTGAAACAACAACAACAAAAAAGAAAATTAAACAAACCCCAAACCAAACAGATTTCATGTTAGCATTCCTGGAAGACTTAATATACTGCTCATATGGCAAAACTTAGGCACTTAGGCACTCTGCTCTATGCTAATCAGATCTGTAGCAAGTGATAGAGTAACCAGTCACTGTACTATTTTTGGATTATTTTGCGAGCTGCTTCAGGCAGTTAATAAGCATCTTACTTGGTAAGGCTCATTAGCAACACATGGATTCAAGACATTATTTTAACTGCCAAAACAATTGCAACTAGGAGCAATTCCCAACCAAAAACCAAAAAAAGCTGCTAGCTGCACAGGTCCTGAGGACAGGGCACTGAATGCAGAACATCAACGTACTTCACTAAAGCATCATATTTTCACACTTATCCACAAGAATGATGGACCTTTCCTGAAGTTCTGCCAAGGACTGCAGCAGCCTCACAGCTCTGCAGATCCAGTTACACCACTGGTTCTTCCCTCCAGCAGCTATATTCACAGCTATTTGGACTCAACTATATCAGTATTTATATGTCAGTACCATGACTGAGTTTACCTCAGGTCAGGGGTATGTAAAGGCGACTTTGCAAGCACTAACATCACATCTAACACTAGCAATTCTTACAAGATGGGCAATGACATACAGAGTTAGAAACATATTTCTAATATTAAGTCTAAACTGATCTTTCCTACATTGCACTACTGCAGAAAAAGCACTTTTCCCAGAATAGCCAGAACCTGCTCACAAATAGCCTGTTATTGACACAGGCTATAAACCATGGAAAAGCTTCTTGCCGTAGCTATACCAGCACCTCCTCCTCCAGCAGGCAATAGGCAGCAGCACAGACAGCTCATTCCACCTTTTCCTTCCATTTGTGCCAACTAGTACTTCTGGGAAGGACAATCTTTACAAGAAGCGTCCACAGAAAAGAGAAAGCTACCATTAAAGCCTCCTATTGAACTTGCATTTTCCAGATACGCCCTGAGCTATGAACACTTTTCAGGAGTAACAATATTGCTTGCTCTGTATTTGTGGAGAGTCTACAAATAATGAGTACGTGAGCCCTTGACTGGGACTCCTAAACTTCTATTTATTAAGCAAATAAACTACTCTTTTTTTCTCTTTTGTGTTAGGTAACCCTTCATAATTATTTCTGTAGAATTCCATTTGGACATATGGCTAAATACAACTGAACGTATGCAGAGGTACCTTGGCTTCCTTAAGGCTAATACAGGCCTGTAAATCAGGCTGAAAGTTCATGGCTATGAAGTTAAAATTGGTCATCTATATTTAAACGATTTTCACTCCATAATTAACAAGATGTGCAACGCTATTAAGATCACACCAAGAAGATGTCGTGGTTTTGTCTGATAAACCCAATCTCTGATACTTTACGTTTCGTGTCCTTTATTACATTGAATGCCAATATCTGATTAATGCTTGTATTGCTGCTCTAAAAGTACTGGAGAATACTGATAGGATGTCAGACACCATAAAACTAAACCAGAGGTCCTCAAACTTTTTAAACAGGGGGCCAGCGCGCGGATTAAGTGGCAGGCAGTCATCCACAGCTGCTTGGTTTCCCCCCCCAACCCCTGGTGGGGGGCTCCGTAAATACTGGGGGCTGGATTGAGGACCCTGGGGGGCCGTATCTGGCCCGCAGACCATAGTTTGAAGACCCCTGCAGTAAACAAAGAATGAAAATTAGTTTTTATTTCAAATTTAACATCAAACTCCTTTAAAATCCAGATATTAAAAAATGTCCACTTCAAAACTATTAAAAAATAATTATTCCAATGAGAAAGTGAAGTGAAGGACTATCACTTACATGACACTTAGGATCGTCCTGTGACAGATGCACCACTACATCCCTGGTGTGTAGATATCACACCACCAAAAGTCGTGGCTTTGGTTTACCTTAAGGCGTACTTTTACACACACACACACACAAAGACACCCTCCTGCCCCTGCCCCCAGCCATGCTAGTCAAACATTTTTGAACCTACTTAAAGTATCTTTCTGGCATTACTATTTCAGTTTCAAGAGATGGCATAAAGGAAGAAAAAACCACACACAAATGCAGGTGTTTTCACAAAACCTTTTGGTGGGACTTCAGTAACACTGCCTCTTCTTGGTACTTCAAAGCCAGAAAAAGAAAATATCAGAGAAGTACTTCAGAGTCAACACACAGGAACAACATACAATCGATTTAAACAACAATTCAGTCATAATTAACGACATAAGACCACGCCCACTCTGTTAGGCTTGAACTGTAATTTCTGAAGACTTTAACAAAAAAAGTTTCAGGCCAAGAAAACAGAAGACACTAAGATCACTGAATTGCCAAGAGATCATCTTCCAGTGGATCTTGTGATTACAAAGTATCCTAACAACTCAGGGGAGTTACACAATGCTTGGGGACACCACCACCTTGAACAGAGAAAGTGTAAAAATCTACTAACAATCATTTCCGCTCACTGCTCATCTTGTGACAAGTCAGGCAGCTATCAGCCACTTTCATGGGTTGACTTAACATATCAAAAAGGGAGAAAATACGGGGTGGAGGGGTGGGGCGGGGAAGGAGGGGAAGCAAGTGGGGGAAGCAAATACTTTTCTAGCACTTTACTGAATTTCACAGACTTACAAAGGGGCTTGATAAGCTAGAATATTATTCTTCTATGAATAGCAAGCCATTAGATCAGACCAGCTCTCTTCAAGGCTACAGATCTGACTGCCCCACACATTTAAGCAGACCTGTTAGTAGCTGAGCTGTGTACAATAGATTTTGCAGGCAGTAAATTAGACTGGGAGGGTGGGAAAGACGAGGGGTGCAAATCTATTTAGTCCAAATTACAATAGGAAGTTGACTAACTTGAGGCAGAATTACCTAAAGGCCAGCCTTTACTCCAATATACATTAAACAGTTATCAGATAATGAAACAAGCAACTATAGGATCTGGGCCGTAGTAAGTTAATTTCAAAACACAGGTTCATTTTGCAAATGCTGCTATAGACACAATGCAAATAAAGATGGACACAACTCTATGCTTTGACACCAGAGACAAGGAAAATGCCTCTCATCCACACAGTGCAGTCCAGAAGTCTGACTTTTGTGTATAAAACTGTGCCATATGTTCTTGATGCGTTAGCACACACTTAAACCCATCTCAGCATTAACTTAAGCCGACTAAAATGATGGGTGAGACAACTGGCAGTGAGAGAGGCCTGACATTTGTACAGCAGCTCCTCTCTGCTCAGTCTGGCCCCATCAAAGGTTCTCAAGCCTGGCAGCTCAAATCACTAGTCATTTCTCAAAATCGTGTCTAATATTTGAAACATGCAGATAAAACATTAGTTCTGGTTTATTGTTTTATGAGACTACTCTTCTATGCCAGAGATTGTTAATCCTGGGTTTTCAATTTTCTTGCATTAAATGCATAAGCAGGCATTCATGAGCCAGCGTCTGTCAAATGGTTCAAGTAAATTTAACCACTTACCTAATTTCCCTCTTAAGCAATTACCTGTCACCAGATATCCTTATAACCAATTTAAGTAATTTTGAATACTAAAAACTACACCTTATCACACACCTCTGGACAGAACTGTTTGATTTATGGTTCTTCTACAAACAAGAAATCTCCAATTCATTTTTATTAAAACACTGTTCCACAACAGTAAACCCAAGATATAACTGCAACCCTAGTTAACCCTCAAAAAAACCTAAGTCACAGAACACACAGGGTGAGTCCTCTTGGGTCAAGAGGCTGGCAACATAAAAAAAGTTTCTCTGTATAGCAGAAAAGAAAGCATTATTTATTTCAGTCACTACTGAAAAAAAACCAAACCAAAACAACCAACCTGTTAAAAACCAGACTACAGCCATCACATATTCAATGTCTGGTAAACAAAAATAACTATGACCAAGTTTTCCTGATGTACAAAAGAATCTTTTGCAGCAAGGAGCTGCCATTTGCAGAACTGGAACTGACAATCTAAGTATATCCAAAATTCACATGAATCCCAGTAAATCAAGTGCCTGTTCTTTGTATGTACAGTCTTCATACTGAAGAAAACCATTGAATGGAGACCAGCAAACCTTATTAAAATAGCAATTACACAAAGCGCTCCTTATTTTCACGTATTCTATCTCCGCCCACTCTAAATTATAAATTTTCAGTGCTCTAAGATTCCCTTCTGCCCCCTATTTTTTCTATCTAATAATCCTGCACCTCTTCTTTCCTCATCTCAAACCATGAAACAGCAGGTGTAACAATATTCTTATTTATTAGAATGTAAAATATAATTGCTGCATTAATTTTGCCAGGGCTTTCAGGCTGGGATCTTTGGTCAAGTATTAAATCCCAAGCATTAAACTGAAGTGAAGGAAACTTCAAAACAGAGATGAATAAATGCATTTGTTTGCCGATGCAAAAGCTCACACCCATCCAAGACAAAGTATTCTAAGCCACCTTCTTGGGAATGACCTTTTAAGATCTCTTACAAATCCAAAGGGACACCGCAATTAAAAAAACAAACCAAAACCATACAAGCGGATATGATGAACATAGCCCAGTCTAAAAATTCAATGATCTGTTCCCAGGCCAAACTACACATTTCAGACAGAAAGGAACCTCACATTTAAAGTGACTAACTGACTTTAAGTTATCTGGAAACTTACATCAAACTGAAAATCATATTGGGCTTTTTGCTAGTCTCAGAGCTGAGGCTAGTGGTAAGGTAACTCTTTTTTCAAGGCCTGTATAAACAGGTTTAAGGATACTCTACTACTGCAAAACCAGCAGAAACCATAATCTACTGATCCATCAGTTAGCCATTTAAAAGAAGCTATCATAATGAATAACACAGCAGAGATCCCCATCTAAAGTATGACCCACTGAAAACTCAAGTTGTAGCAGTGAAAGGGCTTTAAATTATTTAATTTTAGAAAAAGAACCAGAAGATGTACATGTATATAAGGTATTGAGTTTACCTTAACAAATCCTAAATGTTAAGCATTCACTTCATAGACTCCCTCTTCGCTCAGTTACCTTATGATGATGTGGATGAACACATGCTCTGACTAGGTGATTCTCTGAAGACACCATGATGGAGGAACACAGGACAGAAGTAGACCACTCAGTCCTAAAAGCTGATCTCCTGTTTTCCCTTGATTTGAAATATGACTGATATACTACCCACCCACCATGCGACACCATTAGTTTTATTCATGATTTTGGAGCAGGAAGAGGTCAACAGATCTGGGAATTATCCTAGAAGAAAATCTTCATTAATTAGCAATCTCTATTTTTTTACTGAAAGCAAGTGACAATAAGTTATGGACCTAACTGAAACTTAACGCCCATGAGATGTTTAAACAACCAGAGAAGTGTTCCTCAGCTGGTCCACCTTTCATTAGCCAGTAAAACATCCATTTTTTCACTTGACAAACAGGGAATAATTTTTCCTGCAGGACAGGTATAGAGTTAGGTAATATTCAAAACCTCCCCTGGTCAGAAGAGCCAGTCACACACACAGTCCTTCTCACTTACCACCAGCATTCTGACAAACACAGTAACTCAACAATGAGCAACCCCCTCAGTCAAGGACACTTTTCCTTCAGATTCTGAGACGCTTTGGAAGAGCTAAAGATTAAAAGAAATTTGAAAAAAACCATGCATGACTCCCTATTAAAAGTAAAAGGCAAAAATGAGTGAGTGGTCTCATCCCACAAAAAGCAATGAAGAAGTCACAGGATCCAGCGCAGGACCAAGTCTTTTACATCTTATGGTAGTAAGTGTTTTCGATATACATTTGAACAGAAGATGCAGAACACCACAAAAATTAGGAAAATTTTCTAGTATTTTATGAAGACATTAAAATAATCAATGTTACCTAGGAAAATATTCTTAAGTAATGAGTTGCAAGAGTAAAAGGAAGACATTATCCTGTGATAGGAAGTATTTCCATAAATTTCACTTGCTCAGCATTCCTCAAAAAATACGCAAAATGAAACCTGTGCACCTTCACAACAAAAAGGGAAAGCTAGCTGTCAAGAGGGAAAAAAATACAGCAGCTGTCTATTAATGAGGTTTTAAGTAGGAAACAAATCTAATAACGGTTCCTTTATCCATAGAAGTCAGACTTGCCTCTGTTTTAAATCCAAAAGTCACTATGACCCTCCAACAACAGCTTAATACTTCTAAGGAATCTTCATATGTTAAAAGAACTCAAAATGACCTATTAAGATCAAAGCTATGCAGTCTCCTCACCTGCAGGGTCTATACCCTAGTTCTGAACTCCTTCAATAGGCATGCCAATTCAATAATGTCGTTACTCTCAGTTTTAAAAAGCCAGGCCACATGCATGCACAGAAAAAGATGTGCCTTTATATTCCTCTTACCTCCACACCTACCCTTCTTTTAAATAAATGTCACAGGGATGGTTTAAGCTCTAAGCACAGGACAAAGTTCCCACAGCATCATCCAGCTGTCCTTACAGCTGTATTTCAGGGTCCTCTGAGATGAGGGAGGAGAGCATCCCAACATCAAGCCCACAGCAGAGCAGCTGGTTAGCCCCAATAAAAAACAAGAACTCATGATTCACCAGCTGTAGTCTTGCCTTGCACTAATGCTCAAAGGAACACTTCCCCCCTCCCCCAACTGTTACTAGTTGACTGGTAAAACCTATGTGCAAATTTGTAACTAAATATAGATGTTCTGCTATATTTGTTAAATCTCTCCTTACCAAGGGGTTGCACTGCATATTTATATAATTACACAATAATATTTCACATCTTTACTTTCTACACCTATAACTAGAAAATGGCTGCTGACATTTATTTTAGGTCATGTACTCAACTGGGTCAAGCTGCACTGAAGGGAAACTGGAGTTCTGCAAGAAACTTTAGAAATCAGTTCATTTTAAAGTGTTCTTGAATAGTAACTATTAACCATAACTAGACAGATGGTTTTTGGCTACCACAGGCCAGGCTTTCAAAGTTACTGAGATATCTAACAAGATTTTTACAAGAATAAGAGGCCTAATCAGGCTGGGAATGAACAAACACCCTACTAACCAGCTCTCTGCATCCTTAAGCATCATCTCAATACTTCTAGAAATGTGAACCCATTATCCTTCAATGTTTTCTAATTGGTCAATAATTTTTGAAGATAATTTTCCATTTGGCTCCACCTCTCTCTTACTTTCAGCTTCAAAAGGGCTAGCCAAAATAAGAAAAACATCAACTTCTGAACTAAAACTTAAATTTTCCAGAGAAAAGACTTTTCTGCCTAATATTATTTACCTGGTTTTGCATCAACTTTTTGAGTTTTATTCCTTATGGTCAAGAAAATGTTGCTATTAACATTATTTCAAATATAATACAGAAAATTAAAATGCATAAGCATTACATTATTAAATTAGCCTAAGAAGCCAAAGATAATTGTATATGCCATTTAAGAAGCAGTGCCATGGTAAGAAGATTCACTAACACAGTAACAACTTTAATAGACAACATCGCCAATTTAAAACAAACTACCCAAGTATTTACTCTGAATTCAAAACCCAGTTTAAAAATTAAGACCTCAGATTTGGGGCAGGTCAAAAACAAAAGATTAAGCCTCAGATAAAATCTCCTAGTACTGAACCGATCTGGAATGCATGCCATTCGACTATTAATTCTACTCATTGTAGGAGGTAGGTTATGTCTGATTTTTAATTATGCTTTATGTAAATATCCCCAGAGGCTTATGCAATAGGTACAGGCTTAAGTAAGGCAAGCTGGTGGAGGCAGGCAGCCTGCTCTGGAAAGGGAAGCTGAGAGCTGAGCTGACTCCATAGCCAAGGGGTGGGTGAGCTCCAGTTACCATTGAAGGCCTCCAAACCCTGGTATTACAGAACACAAGAGACTTGCTACATTCATATGCTCACCACCAAAAGCCACTTATTGAACTGAGCTCCAGGATCCTCTGGTACTTTTGTCAGCACAGCTGGCTTCTCCTACTTGATTTACAACAGATCAGCAAACCACACAATCCTGTGAGCACTAACACTGCCATATTTATCACTTGCTTCAACTCTATTTCTACAGCCCAGTTTTCCACCACAAGTTTTTGATAAGAAATTGCACGCTCTGTGGCCAGAAGCTCTCAGCCACCAAGGACCCTATGCACATCACATACATGCACATAATCACTGCCCTGCCAGCATGCCTTCACCTTGACCTACAGGCTTCACAACTAGTATGGAGGAGGCTATTTAATACTCATGCCTTTGGCACCACTTTAAGTGCCAGAAAAATTCACAAAGAGTGGTAGTAACATACTTAAAATTACACCAAAATCTCACTCTAAAGTTGCAGCATGTGTCCAAATCCTCACCAAGTTTAAAAGGCAACCATGCAACTACTTACACCAAGGTCAAAAACACCTCATCTCTCAGACTGCAACTAGTGGCAAAAATTTCTCTGAACGCATGGCTTCCACACTGTTTTACACAGAAACAGCACAAAGCCTCCTGGCTTCACCCTTCCATGCCCAAAGGCATGCTTCAGCTTGCAACTGTTTCTATTCGCATGTGATAATGTTAACTGGTAATTCTAGAAAATATTCTGTACAGCTGCATTTAAATTTCACCTTGCAGACCTGATAACTCATTTACACAGGATCAACTTCAGACCCTGCTTTTCCAACAAGCAGCCTGGTGATTACCATTAAGTGGGCACTGAGCTAGGAAACCAGAAAGCTTTGATTTCACTCCCAGTTCTGCATGACAGGATAAATGCAGCATGTACTCTTCACTGTCTTCACCTGTAAAATGGGGACAGTACTCCCACTGTAAAATACTGGAAGATCTCATGTAAGAAATGCAATATATTTTTTAAAAAGTTAAGCTAAAATATACTGCTCTTTTCATTCTGTAGATAAATATTTAATCATACACTTTGTCCTGCGCTTCTCTGATGATTTTCTGTTCTACTTAATTTGCCATTTTGACTAATCCAATTATTTTAGCATAATAAACTCAGACTAATACAAGGATACCTAAATACTGCTGCAGACACACAGCAGAACCTACAGAATATTGTACCACTATTTTTATGATTTCAAAAGTAGAGAAAAGAGTACAGATCAAGGCAGCATGGCAAATACTTTATTTAATTCTTCCTTCTACTTCTCACGAATTCCACTCACTGGTAATAGCTGAAGGCATACACCCAAATCAGTGACTCATGACACAAGACCACAGTCCAAACAGTCACTGGGTTTTCAAAGCAGTGCTGTTCAAGATTTGCAATGTTCCATCCCAGAAGTTTAACTGTTGTTAAAAAACAACAAAACACTGACAACAGGTGCTTCTTTAGTTCTCATACACACAAATTTAAAAAAAAAATGGAAAAAAAATTCACTCTCGATCCTCCCAGACATACCCCATAGTGCAGTAAGGCAGCACAGAGGCAAGGCATAGCCTTCCCACCCATGCTTCTTCCCCAGGTTATGCTCCACAACCAGAAACATAAGACAGAGCTCCCCAGGCAATTACAGCTTCAAGATTAGCCCAACTCCTCTACTGTGTTCTGGAAATCTCCAAGTGTTTTAATTCCAAATTTTTATTGTTAGCATTATTATTACTACTACTACATACTTTAAATAAGAAAGCTTTTCCCAAGTTTTTCACACAAGTAATTTTGCTTTAACAACTGTCTGGGAACCTTTACTTTTTTGACCTCAATGACAACCTCCCAGACATTCTTTAGAATAAGCTGTCTTTCTTAATACTTGCCATTAGTCAAAAGACCAATACAGTGCTTCGTAAATACCTTTGCTGTTCAATCTTCACATGCTTTAAGTAACGGGGTGAGTTCAGGAGAGAGAAGCTTTCAAAGCAGACCTCTGCTCACCTCCTAAAAAGCCACAAACACTCTGATACAGCCCACTCCCCAGGTTCTGTAACTACTGCTTTGTATCTTCAAAGAGATCAAAATGTGACACAAAAGACATCCTAGAGAGCAGAAACTCATTAATTACTTGCACCCTATTCCGTCTACAGTAGGCCTTCAGCTCCCCAAAACAGGTACATACTTGAACACATAATCTCATACCATCCTATGTTCAGGATACTGATCTCACAAGGAATGTTCACACTAAAGCACTCATCTGTCTGATCATTTGATTTTTAGTTTAATGTCCTGCTGTTAATACAATTTTTAATGTAGGTTAGGTGGTCCCAGGCAAAGTGCCTGACCCACACACTTTGTGACCACACAAAAACCCACAAAGTGCACATGTGGGTCTGCGTCAATTCACTTTTTTACTCTGTTAAGACTTGTCAGTTCAGGTTCCAGGAGGGCTGGACAAAAGAACGTCATCAAAGGAAGGTTAAAAATTTTGACACAGGAGGATGAATGCAGGCTCCACTCCCTCCAGTTCTTCAGATGAAACGTGGACACATACCAAAATACCCAGTCCTGGCCCCCAAAGAAAAAATGGTATGCATTGCCTTGGCTACCATCTTCTTTCCTCCTGCAGAAGCACACAGAAGTAAAAAACACTGAAAACACAACAAGCTTGCAAGTGCTAGCACTGTCTCCTGCTTTCCATGAAGACTACATAAGGGCCACAATGGCAGCTGTGATCTCAAGTCTTCTTTCTAAAAGAGGCAGCGAAAGAAGTAATATTCACCCATTGGTGTAAGATGAGTGGGCAGCAGTGACAGATAAGAGCCTTCATTTATCTTCTCTCCCTAGGCTACACGGAGCAGTATTAGATCCAAGTTTGCAGGCCCAACAGCACTGTATTTGGATTCGGACAAGGCTCCAGCTCCTCCCCCACACCCTTCCCTTAAAATTCTCTGCAAGTTTAGCAGATCAAAGGAAGACACCTCCATCTCCATTTTGTCGATAAAAAATAGTTCTACTGCATAAAAGTGCACGCACGCATGTGTATATATGTATGTGTGCGAGAGAAGAATTTAGCAGTTTGGGAATCTCATCTCCTTCCTACCGACCCCACAGCAGCAATACCAGCGGCCGGAGGCTTTACTTTGTTCTCCGCTGGGCGGAGGACCTCACCTCCCTCTGCGAACCTGGTTCCAAGTAAGAAGCACTCCTCGAGGTCAGGAGGCAGCAGCACGAGAGGCAAGTCTCCCCCACCCCCCTCACGCAGAGAGGCGGCGAGCAGAGGGCCCGTCGGCCCCGGGAGAGCGCGGGCAGGGGGCCCGGCCCTCTTTCCCCGGGGGCCGCCGGGAGGCGTGTCGGTGCCGAGACCCCCTCCCGCCTCCCGGCCTCAGCAGAAGGGCCCTGGGCCGCCCTGCCAGTGCGGGGCCCGCCGGGACCCCGCCCCCGCGGCTCCGGTGCGGCCGCTCACGCCCATGGCGGCGGGGAGGCCCGGGCCGGCGCGGGGCGGGGGGAAGAGAGGTGTGGTGCGGCCTGCGACCCCCGTGCCCGGTCGGGGCGGCGCCGAGCGCTCAGCTGACAGCGGCGGGCCCAGCGCGGCGAACGAGAGGGCGGGCGCCGGCCCCGGCCGCCGGCCAGGCCTGTCAGGAAGCGGCGGAGGGGCGGGCCGGGCCCGCCGGCGGGATCGCTCACCTCGGACACCTCGTCCTCGTCGCTGCCGGAGCCGCCACCGCCCCCGCTTCGCAGCACGGCGGCCGCCAGTTTGAAGTCGAGGGCGGCCTCGCCGGCCGCGGGCACGCCAGGGCCTCCCGGCCCGCCGGGCCCGGCCTCCCCGAAGAGGCGCACGGCCCGCAAGCCCAGCGGGGAGGGCCCGGCCGCGGCCGGCGGGTCGGCAGCGGGCGGCGCGCGGGGAGCGACCGAGTCGATCTCCTCGTCGCCGACGGGGGCGGCGGTGCCGTCTGTGAGCATCGCGCTGATCCGGGGCCGCCGCCGCTCGCAGAGCCCCACCGTCCCCTCACAGCACCGCAGCAGCGCCACTAACTTCTCACACCCTACCCGGCCGCGGACTCCGCGCCGCCCACCCGCCGCTCCGCCCGTACCCATTGGGCGAGCCCAGGCGACGGCGGCGCGCTATTGGGCGCAGGGCCCGCCACTCAGCGGTGCGTCACGCGCTCCCAGCATGCTGCCCTGAGAGCGCACGGCGAGGCGGTTTGAGCTCGCAGCCCCGCCCGGTTCCCTCAGCCCCGCTTCCTGAACTGCCCGGCAGATGACTGGTCGCCTGGAACGTCAGTCATGCACCTCGCCAGGGCTGCGGGCACCGGTGAAGCGAGCGGGCTGTCGGTCAAAGCGAATCCGGTTTCTACGAGTTTCGATTGGTCGGAAGGCACATCGCTCACGACACACGGCGCTTGGCGCCGCTCGGTTGGCTGCTGCTGTTCCCTGGCTCCCGCCTCTCCTCCGAACCCCTCTGAAGGACTCCGTCACCGCGAGAGACCGCCATACGCCCGCCTGTCCCGAGCGGCGATTGGAGCCGGGCGCTGCCCATCGAGGCGAACGGCTGCCAACCCCCTTTTCCGCCCTCCGATGGCTAGCGCGGGACGCCATAGGCTGGGCACGCCGTCACTCTGCGCCCCGCGCCGCCCCGCCCGCCGTGACGACACTGGCGCGGCCACGTGGCCTCTGCCGGCGCGGGGCCCGGCGCCCTTTATTGCCACGAGTCGCCGCCGCGGCCGGGCCTGTCATGTCCCCGTCCGTCTTCAGGGATGGGCTAAACGGAGCCTCGAGCAGCCGGTCCGAGTGTGAGATGCCCCTGCCCGTGGCGGGGGTTGGCCTGGCTGGTGGCCGAGGGCCCCTTCCATGCTGGGCCGTGCTGAGGGTCTGTAGTGCTGCCCCAAGTCCCCTCTGTGATCGTCCCCTCTGTGATCGTAACTCCTGCAGGTGTTGGGCCCTGTTCCCGGCGATGCATCAACTCAAACTGGAGGGACAAGTAAAGGGAGGGTGAGACTGGCGGCGCTCCCAGCCCTGCTGCCACTGTGCTGCCGACTGCAGCCACCATGCAGCTCAGCCCTAGCCAGGCTTAGTCTTAGCTTGGGCCAAGCTCAGCCCCCACACCAAAGAAACACCATGGACAGCTGCAAAAGAGCGTAGTGCCCAGGACATCACCTACCTCCTCACCATTGCTTTCCTCCTCCTGCTCCCTGGGTTGTCCTCTCTTTGCCTCCTTCCTGGTTGATTCGGGCAGAAGGCTGTCCAGCCAGCTCAGGTCATGCAGGGAGAAGATGCGCTCCAACCCCTTCCGGATCCCCACCAGCGCCAGCAGCTGGGGCCAGAGCAAAGTGTGAATCAGCATCACACAGTGGCTGGGGCACAGGCAGTGTGGTCCCTGTCCCAGCCTCTCTGTCCCCCTGGTGAATTCCACGTAGGTGGCATGTCACTTTTACTGGCTTTGTCCCAGAGGATGATACCGATATAACGTGAAGCAGTGACGGCTCTGCCAGCCCCAGCCTGGGAGGTGAAGCCTGGTGGTAAAGCCATGTTGTGGCCCTGCAAGGTCCCCACCAGCCCTTGGGGGTCTGAGCACCCACATCCATCACCTGCCAGGGGTGTGTGCCCCCATCCAGGGCGGCGCCTGCACCCCTTGGCCAAGGTGAGCGTTGGGGCTCCAGCAATGCTTAGGGCACATGTGGGTAGCACCCAGCCCAGCACCAAAGCAGTGCCACCCAATTAGAAGGGATGTTGTACCATCACTGGGAAAATAATAGCAGCCACAGTGGACTTGAGAACCCAGAGCAGGGCCAGGCACAGCAGCTGGATGATGGTGAAGAGGTGCACCCGGCGCAGGGGCACATGGCGGAGGTAGGCAAGGTCCGGCTGGTGTTTGGCTGGCATCAGGAGCAGCCGTACGCGGTCTGTGAGCTGTAGCAAGAGTATGGCATGTGTGTCACACACCTCCAGCTTTCAGGCAGCTCTCACCCACCTCTCTGTTGGGACTGGGTCTGGCAGGATGGGTTTTCATCATTGTCTTTGCATTTCAGCCCTCCTGCCATCCATGCTGGCCACCAGCATGACGCCTGGGCAAGTGAGTTTTGTCTGCAAGACCAGGGGCCCTGGTACCACCGTCACCCCAGGCCAGGGGATTGCTTTCCAGGCAGACATCTAGAAAGAACTCAAGCTGGTCTTAAAGGGTTAATTACAACCCTTTGATTCCCCTCCATGCATGCAGGAAATGGCTCCTGCCTTTGCCAGAGCACAACCCAGGATTCCCCAAGCAAAGGGAGGGGAAGGAGGGGGTTTCCCAGTCTGTCATCCAGAGCAAGGTAATTGCAAGGAAAACATACTGTTTAGAGAGAAAAAAAAGGGCTAGATATTTCTGGAGTGGAGATTTTTTTTCCCCCTCCGTGGGTGTCTCAGGAGAGGAACAGAGCTGGCACATTGGCAGCAGTGCCAGGACCAAAGGACCAGCAGATCCCAGCTCCCAGACAGGGGCATCCCTGTGGATTTGAGAGCAAGTCTGGGTTATCCACTGGTCCCTCCACCTCTCCCAAACCATCTGATCCATCAGTGCAGAAGTTGCTCATGCTCCTCAGAATCCCAGACACCTCCCTTTCCCTTTCCTCTGCCCCGTAAAGGTCTCTCTGCCCCTCCTTGTCCTGGGCCTGGCAGGGGACAGACCCCTGCCAAGCTCCACATCGTGCAGAGATAAAATCCAGTCTCTGCTGCTCAGTAAAAGCTGGTATTGAGCAAATCCCCATAACCACAAAACAACCCCCACCAGCACCCTTGGTACAGCCCCTGCTCACCTGAATGCTATTCAGTGCTTCCACCCCCATGTGCAGAAAGACCCCATACAGCACTGGCATTGGGATGTACTGCAAAACAGCAGGGCAAGTGGTCAGCAGGGCGTGATTCCCCACTAAACATCCTTTTCTTTACAAAAGTCTGCACACATGGCCGCAGCATTTGCTCCCTTCATTTCCAGTTTAATTTAATGGCTATTTGCTTGTCTTACGGCTTCAAGGGCTTCAAAACCCAGACATGCTCCTGGCTATGCTGCTTGTGTGGGGACATCACTGTCTTCAAAGAGAGGAAACATGCATTGAGTTCCTTGTCCTGTTTTCCAGCACATGGTGGGAGCAGTCCAGGCTGAAGATGGAGAACATGATGCCAAGCCACATGGAGATATGACTTATGGTTCAGAATCTATAAGCGCTGGGGGCGGTCTGCCTCCCCAGAACATTTTCCTTTTTACCTCCTCCTCTGCAACACTTAACTGGCTCCTGCATTCTGTGTTGCTCAGCACGGTTTGGTTTTCTCTTGAGCCCCGGGGCAGGCAAGGAGGGAGATGGGGGTCACTTGCTATTCCCCATAGATTCCACAAGGAGAGACTGCGTGGGGCTGGGCGGGCTTCCCCAGGATCATGCAAGGGCTGTTTGAGAGGAAACATTGATCCAGACGCCCAAAGTGGGAGTTAACTGCAAGTCCTGGGGCAGGTGTGGCAGCGAGGGTTGAAAGGTGAGATGGGTCCTTGCATGAAGGACAGAGCCAGACATCCTCGGGCTGGGGAGCCAAGAGGAGTTGACCTGGGGAGGCTACCAAAGCCTGCAGACACCCCTCATGGCCCTATACGTTACCACCCACTGTGAAGGGACAGGGAGGACCAGCTGGGTTCAGTATCCAGTTTCTCCACCACGAAATCACAGAAGGGTTATGTTGGAAAGGACCTTCACAGGCTATCCAGTCCAAACCCCGCTGCGGTGGGCAGGGACATCTTCCACTAGGTCAGGTTGCTCAAAGCCCCGTCCAACCTGACCTTGAACCCTTCCAATGATGGGGCATCCACAGCTGCTCTGGGCAACCTGTTTCAGTGTCTCAGCACCCCCATCAGAAAACATTTCTTCCTTATGTCCAATCTTGCCCTGTCCCCATCCAGTTTCAAAACCATTGCCCCTTGTTCTGTCATGACAGGCCCTGGTAAAAAGTCTCTGTCTTTCTTATAACCCCCCTTTATACACCGAAAAGCCTCAGTACAGCCTCCCCAGAGCCTCCTCCAGGCTGAACGCCCCCAACTCCCCCAGCCTGTCCCCGCGGCAGAGCTGTTCCACACCCCAGGCCATTTCTTTGCACCTCCCGCTGCCGCCCCGCTCTGACAGATCCGTGTCTGTCTTGTGCTGGGGACCCCAGAGCTGGATGCAGCACTCTGGCAGGTCTCGCCAGAACGGAGCAGAGGGGTAACATCCCCGCTCTCACCTTGATGGCCACGCCACTGGTGATGCAGCCCAGGAGACGCTTGGCTTTCTGGGCTGTGAGCGCACATTGCTGGCTCACGTCCCATCTGTCACCCACCGATATCCCCTAGCCCTTCTCCACAGGGCTGCTTCCAAACCCGTCATACCCCAGCCTGTATTGATACACCGGGGGTTGCACCCACCCAGCTGCCAGACCTTGCACCTGGCCTTGTTGAATCTCATGAGGTTCACATGGGCCCATGTCCTCCAAGGTCCCCCTGGGTGGCATCCCTTCCCTCAAGCATGTGAACCGCACCACTCAGCTTGGTGTCATCTGCAAAATGTGCTGAGGGTACACTGGATGCCATTGTCTGCGTCGTTGATGAAGATATTAAATACTATTGATCCCAGTAGGGACCCTTGAGGGAAAGCACTTGTTACTGGTTTCCACTTGGACATTGAGTTGCTAACTAATAACTCTTTGGACACAGCCATCCAGCCAATTCCTGATCCATCTAACAGTCTATCCATCAATCCCATATCTTTCCAGTTTGGAGGTAAGAATGTTGTGGGGGATCGTACCAAAGGCTTTACAAGGCTTTACATCCTCAGAGATGAGGACAAAGATGGAGGAGAAGGGACCTCCCACCTGCTAGCACATAATCGATATGTGGCCAGGGTGCACTGGGGGTAGCTTTGCCTAATGTGGCAGCAGCAGCAGGTGAAAACCAACACCAGCCAGGCTCAGCCCCCCATATAGCAGTGTGTGGGGTAGCAGGAGGGCCTGTTTGGGGACCAAAAGGGACCCTGATGCCTATAGGGAGGCTGGTCAGCTGACACGGGGCAACAGTGTGCTGGTGTGCCAGCTGTTCTGTGGCATTCAAGCCAAACCCTTTGCCCAGACCCTCCCCACATAGCTCACAGCTCCCTACCTGCCAGCCAAGCTTCCCGTGGTGGACTGATGGGATGAGGGATGGCAGATTAGGACCCACCACCAGTCTTGCAGGATTAAGCCACCCCCTGCCTTTGAAAAGAGGTCAGACCCAGAAGCCAGGCTCCCTACCTTGAGAATGGGTGCCATGAAGATGGAAACCCCTGTCAGGGTGAAGACAGCCAGGCCAGTAAGCCTCTGCTCCCTGCAGGCAGCAGCGCAGGTGTCATGGGTGCCCCAGGTTCCCTCGGGAACCTGCAACCCACACCAGCCCTCCCGGCTCCCAGGATCTCTGCTTTTTTCAGCCTTGATGGCCATGGGGACCAGTGGCATCCCCAGGGAGACACAAGCAGCCCAAAGCTGGGTCTGCTGGCCAGTACAGGCATGTCCCTGTTCCCTGTCTCCACAGCCATGGGCAGGGGTGCCCCAGAGTGGGCTCTAGGCTCATTGCGTACCTGATGCCCAGGAACTTGGGGTATTCGCCAGGGGCTGAGCTTGCACTCTCCTTCCTCAGGCTCTCCATGTGCGCCAGGGAGATGACGGTGGTCGAGACATACCAGGGGAGGCCAGTGGCAGAGGTAATGGCCATCAGGAGGGAGACACAGAGGAGGTCCAGGTGAAAGCCTGCTCCTTTCTGCAACAGGAGAGGCAGCAGGGCTGGGGGCAGGCTGTCTCCCTGGGAGCATCAGAGGGGTGGCAGTGAGGTCTGCCCACCTTGCTGGCCAATTCAGCAAGCTGCCTGCCCTGACTGCCCCCTGGCCCACAGGGTCCAGCCAGGACCTGGGTCCTGCCCATCCCCTGTCCCCCACTCACCTGCAGCTTGTACTCCCTGCGGTTAAGGATGATGGCTGTGATCTGCTGGTCCATGAAAATGAGGATGGTGACAAGGACGGCAGGCACTGCGGACACCAGGCAGACCCACCATGGGTTGGCTCCAAAGGGAAAGATGATCCAGCCCCGTGCTGGGTTTGTGGGCTGTGGAGAGTAGAAGGGTCATGGCAGCTGCCACCCACCTGTGGGGTCTGAGGCACAGCTCGGTGATGGGACTAGCCTCAGGTGCCTAAGCTGGAGCCCTGCTGACACCCAGGGGTGCTCCACCAGGGGAGAGGAAGAGGATCCTCTTTTATGCTGGGGATGCTCCTGGGCAGTGCGACCCACCAGCCCACCCCTATAACACCCCAGCTGTGGTGGAGCAGGGGGTTGTCCTGGCTACCACAAGCCAGGAGCTAGGCACATGTCCGTGGGAGTGGGTGAAAGAGGTGGCACTGGGTGTTGATGATGGCAAGCCCAAGGAGACAGCAGCAAGCACGGGCTGCTCTGAGGTGCTGCCAGCTCCACACCACACCCAGGGCGGGGACCCAAGCCCATACTTGAGCCTATGGCTCTCACTGCAGCATGAGCTGTACCATGATGTGGTTAGTCTGGGACTGGGCCAGGTTATTTACAGGGCGTCGGATCGGCTGCGGCTCAACCCCTTCTTGTTTGCTGGGGCACAGCCCACATCCCCATATGGCCGGACCTGGCAGTGGGAAGGACAGCAGAAGCATGGTGGGATGGCCACTGTGAGGGGCACAGACCCACTCCCTGACAGCACCATGCCCACCCCAACAGCACCTTCAGCTCACTGGGGACGAGGAGCTTGGGGGTCTCCAGGCCCAGAGCAGTGTCAACAGTGCAGGAGGTGAGGATGGCCAGGATGACGGCAAAGTCACTCACCAGCTTTCGCACCTGCAAATAGAGAGGGCTTGGCCTGGGCTGGTCGGGGGCTGCCCCAGGAGCACCCCTGGGTCACAGCACCAGGAGCCATCCCCACACCACCAAGCCAGCCAAAGGATGCTCACCCCCACAGGGAAGTAGCGGCTGCTCCTGAAGTGTTTGAGCACAGTGCAGGAGAGGAAAGTGCCCCCGAAGAGCAGAAAGGAGACAAGGGTGACATCGGGCACATACTGGCAGCTGGTCCCCAGGAGATGCCCGCCTTGACCCAGGCACTGGGTTCTACTCAGTCCAGCTGGGACAGCAGGAGGCTGCAGGGACAGAACAGGCAGCAAGGAGGGGTCATACACAGACACCTTGCACACACCCCACTCCCTCACCGGCCTGCCTGGGAGCAGGGGATATACCTGCTGGTGGGCCAGGGGCAAGGGGGTCAGCGTGTCGTTCCTTGCAGAGCTGTGACCTGCAGGGGGATGGGGGGGGGGGGGGGGGATGTCAGGGTGACAGCACCATGGGAACACTCCATCAGGGATGACTGGGACTGCATTGCCATTGGAGCTGCTCCCCAGGCTCTCCCCAAGGGCTCAGGGTACTAGATGGGGCCCCATGGGACCCCTGAGGCCCCAGCACCAGCTCATGCCCAGGGAGCACCAACAAGGGATGCCCCTGTGAAGAACTTGGCTGAAGCACCAGCTACTTAGGGGTGCAATCAGCCCAGGCTGTGCCCAACACTGATGCTTTTGGTACATGGTATGGGTCCCATTTGCAGGATCAGTGTGGATACATCTTCAGGCCCCAGGAAACACCCTGCGATTTACAGACTGGGCTAGAAACAGCAGCACAAACCCACCCAGGTACCCATCTCCAGCTGCTGGCACCCCCCATCCCAGAGCCATGGGAGATGGACTAAGTCTCTCCTTTGCTCCCAGTGCTGCCCTGCCCAGTGCCTTAGCAGGAGGCAGGCACCGAGGGACCGACTGCATGGAGGGGAGTGGAGGACGGTGCTGATGTGGTCAGGCAGGCAAGTATGGGATTGAGCAGCCTCCTCCTCCTCCAGCACCTTCCCCCATCTAACTGGGTGGCAGGGTCCCATGGTGTCAGCCAACTGCTCCTCACCAGCCCTGCAGCTGCCTGGGCTTACCAGGGATGGACAAGTTGCAGACACAGCTGTAGAAGGTAACGTTGTCCAGCCGGTACTGCCAGTTGATGGGGAAGGCATCTGCCAGGCTCAGCATCTTCTTCAGGGAGTCATAGATGAATATCAAGCTGATGAGAGCACAGAAGCCTTCCTCGGTGAAACGGGTGAAGTACTGCACCAGATGGCTGGCCTCGGTGGCCACCAAGACCACACCAAAAAAGGCCACCCAGAGCCCAATCCAGAGGCGAAACTCCAGGTAGTCCAGGCTGTGGTCCCTGGTGGGAAGGGTGACCCAAAGCCTCAATGATAACATCCATCTGGCATGATGATGGCCTGTGCCCTGGCCAGGGGACACTGGCCTGAGGAACCATCCCTGGCAGGTCACTTACTGGCTGAAGGAGAAGAGGAGGCGCTCAAATACCAGCACAGGGCCAGTGCTGCTGAGGATGGTCAGGGGCTGGCCAGAAAAGAGGCAGAAAATGGAGCCAGCAAAGGCTGTACCCAGGAAGCTCTCCAGCACCCCCTGAAATTCAGGGGAGGGGTGTCAGGCACCAGGCAGGGATGGGGTGGCAGGGATGGGGGGTCCTAGGCCTGTCCCCTAAAGTGGCATAGCTGCAGGCAGGTGCCTGCACCTCCCTGCACTGCAGGGTGCAAAGTCAGCGCTCAGGGACCACAGAGGCCAGGAAAGGATGCAGGATTCAGGTGATGCTCAGGCTGGCTCCCCAGGCACAGGTGGGAGGTAAGCATCCAGGAAACCTGTGGACGGAATGGGGTTAGTGCAGGGAACCCCATGGCCATACTGACCTGCATGTTGGCAGTCGCGTCCCCCAGCATGCCCCCGAAGGTGATGGCATTGGTGACTGTCGCCAGGTAGATGTAGAGCACTGCTGAGAGGCACTGGGGATGAAGTGCATCAGTGAAGTCACTGCCGTACCATGGCGCCTTCCTCCGGATGTCTTGCAGCAGCCCCCCAAAAAGCCTGGGGCAGCAGAGGGAGATCTCAGAGCAGCCCCCCCAGCCGCCCATGGCCCCTCAAGACAGCTGCAAGACAAGGGATGGTCCCTTCCCTGGGAGACACCAGCCCAGAGTGGTTTGGATGTGGTGGCCCCATGTGCTGCGTAGAGCCAGTGCCTGCCCCAAATGTGGCATCCCGCTACACCTCCCACCACCCTCATTCCTTCCAGGCACACACCTGCCTGTCCTCTCCAGCTCCTCCCTGGGACATAGGTCCCCCAGGCCAGTTCTGTCCCCAGCTGCTGCCATGTCCCCATTGCCATGAGACTGCCAGTCTGGTGGGTGCACGGTGGTCCTGTGGCAGAGCAGAGAGAGACAACAGGCTTCAGGTTGGAACCCTCAGGACCCAGCTGTGTCTAGGGGATGCTGTGAGGGGACAGGAAGGATGGAGAGTGGACATGGGTCAGGGGTGCAAGCAGAGCTGAGGGGACCTCATGTTTTCCCTGATAAGGAGGAGGAAAAAGATCAGGAGGAAGAGAGATGGGGGGTTGGACTATATGACCTTCGAAAGTCCCTTCCAACCCAACCATGGTGTCCTCCAAGCCAGCCAGCCCTAGTGGGACTGGTTTTGGTGGAGGAGCTGGGGAGCACTGGAGGTATCCTGCTCAGAGGATGAGTTTTGCATGCAAGTGCGAAACCTAGCGTTCCCAGCAGCTTCTGCCCGAAAACCAGCACAGAGTGGTTTTGCCATCCCCTGCCAAGTAGAACAGCAGGACTAATAGCAGTGGGGACCAGAGCTGTGGTCATTGGCTAGAGCAGTAGAGGGGTTTGGCTGGAAGGACCTTACTGGCAAAGGTCAGTTCCTGGGTGGCTTCATCCCCATGGAGATGGAGATTTGAATGTCACAGGCAGAGGTCTCTACCTGGGACCCTGCAGATGGTCTGGCAGAGGCTGTGGGTGCCCTGCCTCCAGCCTACCTCCTGTATGGAGATGGCAGACAGCTCGGTGGAGGAATTCTGGTGCTGGGGTCCCATTTCCTGGGAGGAAGCACAGTCAACTCATCCAAGAATGCCTCCATCCCTGCAACGAGGTCCTCTCGGTGCTCAGCCTGCTGGGCAACCCTTTGGAAGAGCTATGGGAAGGTGCTGCAGTTTAGCCACCACGCCCCTGCATTCAGCCACTCAGAGCTTTCCTCCCAGCCTGCAGTCATCACTGAGAAATACACCCATCCACTTCAGTGCAACAGTCTACCTGCATCCTACACACCCACCCCAAACTTTGTTTCTCATCCTGGGCAAGGGAAGCCACCAGCTTGCCCCATACTCTCCCTCCCTCACTGCAGCCTGCAGAGGAGAGGAGCTCCGGTGTCTTCAGCCTAGGTTTCATCTCAGACCCATTCCATCCATGGGCACTGCACCAGGCTCACCTCATCCATCAGCAGCGTGGCCATGGCTCTGCCAACCTCATGGTAGGCTTTCACTTTGGTTCGGGGACCCAAAAGAATGAAGAGGAACCTGTGGGCAAGACAGTGCATCTCCTGAGCAGCCCTCTCTTTGCTGGGGGATGTTCCTTCTCCAGGGGAGACCATGATGCTGCAGGGATGCTGGGGCCAGCAGCTAGGTGGGCTTGTGGGGCTGCTGCCTTCCTAAGGTGGCCTAGGTGGCTACCATAAGTGGGGCTCAGGGGCAGAAGGCAAGACATGCCTGCTGCCCACTGCATGGAAACACCACAGAAGACCATGGGACACTAGGACCCCCATCTGGATCACAGGGTCTGCAGAAACCTGGGCTCGGGGTGGGGAGGGACAAGTCCTTGGGGCAGAGAAGGATACGTCCTCAGCTGGGGATGTCTATGGGTTCAGGCTCTGGGACTGGGGTGTTTGTGGGGCTGAACTTTAGTATGGGGCTGTCTGTAGTGTCAGGGTCTTGACTGGTGCCGTTTGTAGGGTCGTGCTCATGGGAATGTTGCTCACAGGCAGAATGCAGTTGTGTTACCATCAGGAAGGAGAGCTTGCCAGCTGCATGGACAGGAGGTTTGATAGGACTATGGGGACATGGGAGGAGACTGGAAAAACGGCCTAGAGTCCTTGCAGAAATATGACTAAAATCCCACACCTCAGAGGGTGCTGCAAAATAATGTCTCCAGAGGGACAGTCCATGCAAATATTTAACTGAGCCCTCCACTCCTTTCCAAAACTGGCAAAAATAGTTATAGTCCTGGTACTCTGAGTCTGCAGAGTGGTTCCAGTGATCGTACCCTGAACAAACCTCCAGAGAGGGGGTAGGAAAACGCCTTGACAGCATGAGTGGGGCTGAAAGTGGCTTGACAGAACCTGCCGCAGCCCTGACATAAGGCATCAGTGCTGGAGTCTTCCTGGAGCCTGCTCCAAGGGGTCAGGAGGTGACAGTAGCCACCTGGCTACCTGACAGTAGCTTTCACTCAGGCACCTTCATCAAGGCAACGAGACAACCTCAAGATCCTAGAGATGACCTGGGTAGGAGATAGCCCCAAGACAGTGGCTGTACCCACAGGACAGCCCACGGTGGCCAGCAAAGGGGATGGCACCACCACAGGCAAAAGGATAGGTAGGGACAAGCTTTCCTTCCTGTCCTGTTTTGGGGAATGAAAATGCAGGGCAAGGGGTTATTGTGAGCCCTTCGAGAGTCGTGGGGGCTCCTCGGGGACCTGCCACCCATCTCCCACCAAGCAGAGAGCAAGAGGTGGATGGATGCCCTCCCTGCTCCACTCAGTTCCTGGAGGACGCGTACTCTGGGCAGTGACCAGGAGGTGGCAATGTCCCTCCTGATCCCCGCCTGCCTCCTCCACACACTTCCTAAGTCCCTGGTTCAAGGGGCACACGGACCATTTCCCCTTACCGCATCAGGTGATGCATTCCTCAACTGTGGAGAAACACCTCCTGCCCTGCTCCTTTCCCCCGTTACCAGCAGTGCCACAAGGGCTACTTCACGGCTCAGTAGAGCACCCGCAGGCAGCAGGAGGGCAAGAGGTTGCTGCAAACCTCTTCCTGCTATCCTTCCCAGCCATGATCCCCCATATTCCCAGGCAGTAAATGGAGAGCATCCAGACCCTCCTAAGGAGGAAAGTGAACACAGAGCTCAGGTGGGGATAACCCAGGCGATGTTCCCCCCAGGGCTGCCCAACAGATGCTTCACTCTCAGCCCATCCCAGGATGCTCATGAGGAGCTAGGAAAAGCCGGGGGAAAGCAGTGAGCCAGGGTTCTGGGGCTGCAGTGGCATTGGGTGCTGTAGCCTTTGCTTTTGCCAAGCAAAGCCTTGTGCCGAGCAGAGAGACAGGAATGAAGTGAGGTACGGGGCCATCAGCCATGCTTTGTTTACCTGCTGGGGAGAGCAACTTCGGCCAGCGAGCCGAGACCCACCCCTTGTCTGAGGCGGATGAAGGCGGTGAAGGGCTTCTCCAGGAATTCAACTTCACCAACAACAACATGAGCTACCTCAGCCCCCGGTGGGACCTTCTTCTTAAATTGGTTTCTCAGCTGAAAGGAGAGTGATGCAGCAGCTGGGCAGTTCAGGTGCAACAACTGCTCTCAGCCCAGCTCTGTCCTGCCTTACCTGCTCCTTAAGAGGTGTTTTGGAGAGCTGGGCTCCAGGCTCAGACCAGCTTTTGGCCTTCCCTGCAATGAAAGGGAACAAACAGCAAAACATATATGCAAGCGAACAGCCAGTGTGGGTATCACCACAGGCTGGTGGCAGCAGAGGGATGCCCAGTGGTACAGCCATGTTGCCACCCATGGCCAGGCACCGTGCCTACCTCGGCAGGGGGAGAGGATAAGCTCATGGATGAGCCACAGAAGGGATTTGGTGGGCTGATGCCGTGGCTGGCGGAGCAGGAGGTCTGCCAGGCGCTCCCTCAGCTCAGGCTGCAGCTCTGTTTCTTCGGGCTGCCCGGAAAGTACCTTGTCTGCAACAGGGATGGGGGACAACCCTAAGTCCCCCCAGTCTGCTGCCTGGTAGGGCGCTGCCCAGGGAAAAGCCTGCTTTGCTGGAGCAGCAGACAGCCACGCCAGGCACGCAGCTATCATGCATCAGTGCTTTTATACAGGAACTTCCTGGTGGTCTGGTCCCTCTCTGGTGACCAGCCAGTCCCAGGAGGTGACCTTTCCATTCCCCATTTACCAATTATTTCCTTGAAAGTTGGGGCTTCCAGATCCAGGAGCATTTTCCCCTCCTGCAGGCATGTTCTCAGCTGGAAGAGGCTGTGCAGGGGGAGGACTGGGATATGGGGTGCACTCCACCGCTCCCCACCATCCTCCACCTTCTCCTCGAACTTTATCCACCTGCCCAGGGAGATGTGCAGGGTCAGTGGCAGGGTGGTTCCATGCCCCATGCCAAGCAGTAGGAGTGGGAGTTGGGTCCAGCTCTGAGCTTGGCATGAGGCTGGCACACTCAGGGAGGTGTTTGGTGGGATCTAGAGAGGGCTGCAGTGGGCTCACAGAGCAGGGGCAGATGGGCAGCCTCAGCAGTCACATCCCCATTCCTGCTGACCTATAACTCACTCTGATCTGATCAGGGGCATTTCACCAGTCATGGGATCACAGAATGTTTGTGTTGGAAAGGACCTTCACAGACTATCCAGTCCAACACCCGCTGCGGTGGGCAGGGACATCTTCCACTAGGTCAGGTTGCTCAGAGCCCCGTCCAACCTGACCTTGAACCCTTCCAATGATGGGGCATCCACAGCTGCTCTGGGCAACCTGTTTCAGTGTCTCAGCACCCCCATCAGAAAACATTTCTTCCTTATGTCCGATCTTGCCCTGTCCCCATCCAGTTTCAAAACCATTGCCCCTTGTTCTGTCATGACAGGCCCTGGTAAAAAGTCTCTGTCTTTCTTATAAGCCCCCTTTATACACCGAAAAGCCTCAGTACAGCCTCCCCAGAGCCTCCTCCAGGCTGAACGCCCCCAACTCCCCCAGCCTGTCCCCGCGGCAGAGCTGTTCCACACCCCAGGCCATTTCTTTGCACCTCCCGCTGCCGCCCCGCTCTGACAGATCCGTGTCTGTCTTGTGCTGGGGACCCCAGAGCTGGATGCAGCACTCTGGCAGGTCTCGCCAGAACGGAGCAGAGGGGTAACATCCCCGCTCTCACCTTGATGGCCACGCCACTGGTGATGCAGCCCAGGAGACGCTTGGCTTTCTGGGCTGTGAGCGCACATTGCTGGCTCACGTCCCATCTGTCACCCACCAATATCCCCCAGCCCTTCTCCACAGGGCTGCTCCCAACCCACCCATCCCCGTGCGGTGCTGGTGCCATTAACAGCACTTGCTGCAGTCAAAATAGAAGTGTCCTGAGCTGTTTGCCACACTCAGGCCATGCCAAATGTTTTCATGCCAGGCAGAGTCAGAGCTTCCCTTTCTCACCACGGATGGGCACACTGCTGCAGGGTGGCTAAGCATGCTGTACAGTAGGAGCGTGCCCTGGCAAAGCAGGCTCCCACTGATGGGCAGCTATACTTGGGAGAAGAGGGCTGGGTGCTGGGGAGAGCCATCACAGCCACAGCCCAGCAGCTTTGCGACCCTCTGACCCATGGGCAGACCAGTCACTGCCCCCAAACCCCCATGGCACATGGCCCTGTGCCCCTGCCAAGCTGCAGAGGGGCAGTGTGGTGTGTGGTGCCCTACGCCAGCACCCAGCTGGTCCCAGCTCCTCTCTGTTGGGCCCCATTGTCCTCAGCCAAGCCTGCCCTCACATACTCACCTGGCCGCCTCTTGAGACGTGCCCGACAGCTGGATTTGGGGAGCATCAAAGCACTGTCCCAGCCCCGGCGCAGCTGTTGGAGCCTTGGAGAAGCAGCAAAAGCAGGAGCAGAAGCAAGAGTGCTGTGACTGTGCAAAGCCACTGCTGACACCTTGCCCTCTCCCATGAAACTAGTCACCTTAATTGGGCAGAAGCAGTGTGGGCACTGAAGGGGGCAGAAGGCAGCAAGCAGCCCTGCTTTGGGGCTGAGGTTGAGAGACCACCAGCCTTGGGAGATGCTGTGGGCTCCATCAGAGCTGGGCTTTTGAAGGCTGGGCTTCCCAAAGCATTGCCCAGCAACTTGGCCACTGCAGGCGTGCCTACCTGGCTGTCTCTCTCCACTCCAGCCCTGCCGGGGTACTGAGGAGCTGGTTGAGCTGGATGAAGAGCAGTGGGCGGCTGGTGTCCCCCATCTCCTCCATCTGCAGAGCAGCGCTGACTTGCTTAGCCACAGGGGCCATGCTGGAGGGGAAGATGCTGCAGCCAAAAGCCTGGTAGGGAGCTTCAGGGTTGCAGTCCTCTGATCTGGGCAGTGGGTGGGTGTCTGTCATCTGGAGAGCCACACTGGCCGCTCCAGGCTTGTGGGCTGTCATGGCCACCAGCACCGGCAGTCACAGGCATGGGCTCCCCTCCAGAGCTGCTGACACTTGCAGGACCCCACTCATCCCACACCTTATAAAAGCTGTGAACCAGGTTAAACTGGTCAGAAACCAATACATGCGAGCTAAGCCCAAAACAATGATCTCAAAACACTGGGGCCAACCCCACAGGTCCCAGTGCCGCTGGCTTCTGCATCACCTCTGGCAGCCCACCTGGGCCAGAGACCAGGGGACCATCATGCCTCCCAGTGACCCACGTGGACAAAGCTGCACTGGTGCTCTTGGGAGAGAAGTGTGTTCCCAAGGTCTCCTGCACCCCACAAGGCTTTGGCAAGGGGACAGCAAAGCCAAATGGATAGCTGGTGGCAGCATTGATGCCTGTGCCAGGTTATCTGTGCCCATGGCAAGGAGGGGTGTTATGGACCAGTGGCAGCTCTTTCTGGGAAATGGGATGTGGGGGTGTACACTGGGGAAGGATGTGTCACTGCTGAGGAAATCCAGAGCGGGGCAATACAGGGCTGCTGCTGCTGGGGCTCATGGCAAGGGCCGGGAGTGCGTCCGGGCTGCAGCCATCACCCATCCCAGTGTGCGGAGGGCCCCTCGTGGGCTGTGGCAGACGAGCAGATGTTGCAGCACGTGCAGGGAGGAAAGATGTGGGTACAGCCACACTACCCTGCTGGGCAAAGCCAGCAAGGTACTACTGCCAGGGGAGAACAGCACCCTGTGTGGCATACCCACTGCCACTGTCACTGGGCTTGGCTCCCTTGGCTCTGTGGATACAAACAGCCAGGCTGTGTGCAGTGCAAACACAGCGGCAGGCAACACAAACACCCGGCCAGCACAGGCTGGTTGCACTGGAACCCACTGGCCCTGGGCAGGGTTCATCCCCAGGAGCAGCTCTTGGCTGGGGTGGGGACTATGGGGAGACCTCTGGCAGCAGGACCTGTGGATGAGGAGAGCTGGGGAGGTCCCAGGACCCGGACCTTCCCGGGGGTCTGCCTCCCCTTCCTATGGGGCCTCCCCCAGCACGGCCCTCTCACGGGATGGTGCACGGCTAGCAGTGAGGTGCAGGCAGGGAGGCTGCAGGGCCTGTGGGAGGCAGAAGGAGGCAGAGGCAAGGGAGGTTGCGGCAGGCAGAGGGGAACAGACAGCAGGAGGCAGTGAGGCAGAGGCAGGGGGACAGGCAAGCAGGAGGCAGTGGGAGGTAGAGGCAGGAAGGCAGGCAGGAATGGCAGCCTGCAAACCCCCCAACCCACCAGCTGCCAGCCCTCTGTGCCAGCAACATCCCTGGCAGCTGACGTGGGCCAGTGCCTTACTCTCCCAAGGCGCCAGGTCAGCCAGCAAATGCTGCCCGCACATGCCCAGCTTTGGGAATGTGGTGGGGAACTGGCAGGGGGGAAAATCCCCTCCCCACACAGGGACCTACCAGGGAGCCACTGCGCAGGGCTCCCCAGGGATGGAGCCCCTTGGCTGGGCCACCACTGACCTGCTTTGCTCTGCCACCAAAGTCTTTCAGGCTGCTGATGGCTGGAGGAGGTGGCAGCAAACCACCCTGTCCAAACCACCAAAGTCAAGTCTGAGCAAGAATGAGGGCGTGAGTCGGGGGGGTTGCCAAATTTTTCAGCAGTATTCCTTGGAGATGCTAACAACAATGGCAGGAATATTTAATCAGGCCTTGCTGAACCCAAACCAGCAGCAAGGCTGGGGGTTCAGGACCTCTAGGAACCAGCAAGGGGCAGCCCTACCATGAGCTGGGACAAGATTCCATGCTTGTGTGATGCCAGTGTCAGCAGTGTTTTCTGGGCAGTCATCTGGGTTGAAGACAAGGCCAAACACAACAAGTGGTCACCAGCTCAGTGAAGGGGACGGAGAAGTGCTGGCAGCCCCCAAACACAACAGCCACAGGCTGGACAGAGGAGACAAGGACAGCAGCCAACTAAGAGGGTGTTGCAAGGTGGAGCTGTGACTGAACCAGTCAGGCTCTCCATTAACCTTTAGAGGGTACAAAGGTGGCCTCATCGACAAAAAGGGTCTCTGCCACCATCTCAGGCTGCCACCTCCACACCTCTCCCGTTGTCAGTACAGTTTAGCAGGTGGCTGGAAGACTGTTCCCTGTCAGGGTGCCACCCCATCAACCAAGGCCAGGAGGAGGTTTTTGCCCTGAACTGTGAGGTCCTGCCACTTGCCTGATGCTCTTCTTGTGGGGTGCACTTGCTCCTCCTCAAACCTCCCAGGCCACCTTGGGCACTAGTCCCAACAGCCGGCGGATGCCCTGTTCCAGTGTGCCACGGTGTGCACCGTGATCCCCCTTCTTCTTCCTCTGTCTGAGACCAGACAATGAAGTCTCCAGCTTGCTTTCTCCAGGCCACCTCCTCCCCCCGCACAGTTTTAGCGCAGCCCTAGAGAGATCATCCTCTCCGCCGGGCTCCCCACGGCACGGCGCGGCGCAGCCCAGCCCCACGGTGCTGGGTCACAGAGGCTGGGGACAGAGGGTACTACCAGTGCGGCGGTAGCCGGTGAGCCTGCAACCCCCGCAGCCCCGGAGCCAGGGACCCCCTGGGGTCGTCCCCTTCCGGTCCCAGACTCCTCGCCGCCCCGGCGGGCTCCGGCCGGCGGGACCCCCCCACAGCGGCCGGGGAAGCCCTTCCCGGGGGCGGGACGGCCGGGCAGCCCCGCCCCGCCGCTCGCCGCCTTCTACCGGCCGCGGGGCCGCGCTGGCGGAGAGCGGCTGTGGGCGCGGAGCGGAGCGGAGCGGAGGTAGCTGCGGCTGGGACGCGTGTGCCCGCGGGTCATGGACGGGCGGGCGGTGCTGGTCCACGCGCTGCTGGCGGCAGGTACGGGCACGGGAGAGGAGGGTCCTGGGCACGACCAACGCGCCCCCAGCACCGGATACGCGTGGGGGGTCCTGGGCACGTGGCGGGCGGTGGTGGTCCCAGGCAGCGCGACCCCGGTCCCGTGTAGGAGGTCCTGAGCTCGGGCGGTGTGACCCTGGGCCCGGGCATGAGTGGGGACGCGCGTCCCGGGCACGCGTGGGTGGCTCTGGTCGTGGGCTACGCGGCTCCGGTCCCAGGCATGCGTGGGGGGTCCCGGGAAGGCTCAGCCCACCCCGCCTGATCGTGCCCCCTCTCCGCAGTGTGCTCGGTGGCGGCGGGCGGGCTGGGCCGTGCCGAGCTGCACAACGAGGTGCTGCACAAGGGCGGCGGCGGGGCCCCGGCCACGGCCCCGCTGCTCGCCGGCAGCCCAGCGAAGGAGGGCGTCGGAGCGGCGTCGGGGGACGACCTCAGCGAGCTGCCGAGAGGTACGGACGGGCAGGCGGAGGCGCCGCCGGGGCGGTTGGGGGTGCTGGGCGGGGGTGGGGGTCCTGGGGGGTTCGAAGCGTGGTGTCACGGGGCCGGGGGCATGGGGCCGGTACTGTCCGGCGGGGCGGGCTGGGGGCGGCTGGACCCGGGAGGGGTGCAGAAGGACCGGGGCTGGGATCGGCTCAGCCCCGCGGGGTGCCCCGGCAGCAGCTCTGGCTCCGCGTCGGAGGGGGCCGCCGGGGAGCCCCCAGTCCCCGGGTACCGAGTGCCCACGGCAGCCGTCCTGAGTGGGGCCAGCCCTGGAGCACTAGCACAGAGCAACGGCTTTAGTTGCTCCTTGCCTTGTGCCAAGGACTATGTCCCTGAAATTTCTGTCATGGGGGTCCAAAGGGTTCCCGGGCCTCCGACTCCTTGGCCAGATGGAAGGCAGAGCCCTTCTGGGGGGGCACCGCAGTCCCAGCCTGCAGGTGTGTAGCCCGGGCCAGTGGGCCTGTGCTGCCTTCCAGATGGTGGCCGCCGGCAAGGGGATCACTGTGACTCACCCCTCGCCTACACACGGCTGCTCCTCATACCTAGGCAGGGCTAGTCAGCCGGCAGTCCCTGCTACGGGGGCGTTGGGGACACTGTTGCTCTGTTAGGCTCACTGGGCATTCATGCTTGCCTCCTCTCCCCTGGCCTCAGGAGGAGAGAGTGTACGGGGGACTCTCATGGGGGTGGGACAGGGGGCCCATCACAGGCTGAGGAGGGTGACTTGTACCTGTGCCCTGCACATGACCTGCTGAGATCAGTATCCTGGAACCAGGAGGAGCGTGTTCTGCCCCATACAGTTCAACCTCCCTTTTTTTCTGTGTTCTTTGCTTTCTGGCTGTGCCATCAGACTGTGACAAAAAAGCCTGCAAAACCGGTCTGATCCCCTTGCATCCAAGGGGATGCAGCCCCCGGGAAACACTGTTACCCCTCCTGCTGGGAGAGAGATGCTGCAGCCTGCTCCTCTGTGCATCCCCCTGAGGAGGGGACCCTGTCCTAGAGCAAGTAGTCTGGCAGGCATGGGCTGGCCCTCATCTGTGGGACAGTCTGAGGGGATGGGGGATATCTGATTAATGAGGCTGCAGCCTCTCTGAGTACTTTTTCGATGCCTTGAGCTGAGCTGCAGTCAGAAAAATCTGCCTTTTGTGTTGAAGGCACCTTCCTCTGTGCCACAGCCACCTGGGTGTCTGACTGGGGGAAAGCAACAGCATCCCCCTGCCCACCTGGTCTGGACAGTTTTCCTACCAGCAAGACCTTCCAGATCTTCTCTGGCTGCCCTAAGGGACAGAGGCCTGGGGAGGAGGGGTGGTGACAGTGGAGGTGGCTTGGGGGGGTCAGCAGGGTCAGCAGCACTGTGTGTCTGCTGGCTGTGGCTGGAAGATAACTCACAGGGGAGGGGACAACCTCTGCTGCCAGCCTGGGGCAGAGCCCTGGGCCTCAACCGGATCCAGGAGTTTCTCCAAGCCACAGAGTTTCCTGGAGTATCAGTGTCTCCAGGTGCAGCATGAAGGATATGGAAATTGAGAAATAACTTTGCTAGGTGTGCAACTGGTGTGCTCCAGCACAAGAGGTGCTGGTTACATCAGGAAGTGGCTGAGAAGGAATTAGGCAGGCTACAACTTGCCACGTTAGGTTCAGCCACCTTCTTCTCCCCAGGCACTGCAGGGCTTAGTTCATTTTTCCCTGGGCTCAGTGGAGTTACCAAGCACCGTGGTTCAGGGGGAGCTGAAAGGTCCTTCTCAGAGCAGTGAGCACTCTAGTATCTCGGCACCTTCTGAGATCAAGCTGTGGGCTGACTTTTTGGGCATCTGCATATCTTAAAAACTATTCCAGTAATGTTGCTGGTTTTGGTCCATGTCCAGGCAAGGAGTTCATTGCTCTGGTTCTCAGCAACCTAGCAGGGAGCTGAGCTGGCCTTGTGCCAAAAGCCACCAGGCTCTGCGCTGCAATTAAAACTTACCTTTGCAACCCATGGGAATGCTGCTCTTGCCATCTCTTTGGCTCTGCAAAACCAAAAATTAAGCCAGGCTTGCTCTCTTAATCCTGCTCTGGGTGTGCAAGGCATCCGTGTACCCACAGGAAGGAGTGTCCATCAGAGCCATGAATGGGGTCTTACAAAAGACTGCGCTCATTGGGGAAATAAAAGCCAGATAAAGGAGCAATTAAGAATTTTCTGTGTTCAGTGGAAACTTGTGCATATAATAGCAACATTCGAGATGCATAAAGCACTGTTTCTGTGTGCGCGCCCCCCCCCGATTCCTTTCTTTCCTTGAAAATTGTTCTTATGAATCAGAAAGGCCATGATATTTGCGAGAAGCTGAAAAAAAAAAGAAAAAAGAAAAAAAAAAACAAACCAAAAACCTCTGCGTGGGGGCAGATCACTGCACAAAGGGCTGCAGGAGTGCCAGGGCTGAGCCTGGGGTTTGCTGCTCTGCTTTCTCTTCAGCTGACACACAGAGGTGATGTGACTGCTGTTTTCTCCATCCCAAATTGTCTTCCAGTTGCTTTCCTGTCAAAGCCTCAGGGCCTGGTTACTCCCAAGAAAAAAGGGAATGGGAATAAAAGAAGAAAAGGCAAAGGCCTGGGGAAGAAGAGAGACCCGTGCCTGCGGAAGTACAAGGATTTCTGTATTCATGGCGAATGCAAATACATCAGAGAGCTGGGAGCTCCCTCCTGCATGTGAGTTGCTGGCGTGTGCCTGTGCCAGGGGAGCCTTAGTCATGGTTCCTTCAATTCTCTGGGCTGGACAGAGGAAGAGCAGAGGAGATATTTTTAGTGCATGTTCTATGTCCATGCAGGGACAGCTCTGACTTGGCCTCTTCCTTGTGCTTCTTGAGCAAGGTCCATCCCCCACTAAAAGCTCTCATGGACTTAGACCCAGCATCCCCTGCTGGTGCAGTGAGCTCTGGCAGAGCTGTTGCAGAGACCTGCAGTGGTGGGGGCTGGAAGATGGTGAGCAGGGGCTGGGGTCTCACAGCCAAGGTCGTCTGTGGATCTGGTTTGCAAGAGCCCATCCTGACTCTGTAACCCTGTGTCCCACTGTCCCTCACTGCTGCCAGCCTTGGCTGAGAGCTCGGAGCTTCTGCAGCTGTCGACATACTGGTGCAGGCAGGAGGAGCATCTCTGCTGTGGCACCAGCAAGGCAGTTCGGAGGTAGCAGCTTTGGGGACAGTCTGCCAAAGCCCAGGCTGTCCCTTGGCCCTGATGAAGGACAGGGCTGTGAACGCCACCTCCCCCACCCCTCTGGGATTCAGGTAGAGAGCAGGTACTAGATGAGGCAAGTGGAAAAGAAAGTGCTTGCCTGCTACCAGGGCACCTGGATCCAGCACAGCTACCAGGGGAAATACCCAGGGGTGCACATTTGATCCCTGCTGACGTGGGCAAGAGTTGAGCTGGCAGATACATAAGAGGCTTTGTTCTTTGCTGTCAATCCTCTGAGCCACCCAACCCTGTGCCTGGAGCCTGGGAAAAGTAATAGCTCCCTGGCTTATAGTGCCCACAAGATCTCATGCCGTGCAATCCACAAGGATCAGGATCCACATGGCTCCTTGAACCGCTTAGTTCATGAAGTTGGGCCCTTGCACAGGGGGCTTGGGACTGCCAGCAAGAGGAGATCTCTGTTGGTTCGGCTTGGACCTGTGACCCAGCATGATCTGGGGTACCACAACCCCCTACCTTGGACTGGGACAGCCAGGTATCTCCTGCTCTTCCCAGATCCCTGGGGCTGGAATAGGACCTGGGACATGGGAAAGGCAGGAGGGGTCTGTGGGGACTGGCTGGGGTTCTGCAGCCTGGTGGCCCATCCCTGGGTGGTATCTCCTCAGAGCCATCATGGTTTTTAGGATCAGCAGCCCCAGTCCCCTCCAATAATGACACCTCATGTGGGCTGGTGTCACTTGGTTGTCACTGCTCTTCATGGCTGGTTGCCTGTGTTGCAGAGCATCCTGGGTGGTGGCTTCCTTGGGCTGGTCCCTGGTGCATGGGGTGGGATGAGAATGCTGCCAGGCTGTGTCCTGCACCTCTGCATTATGCCCGGCCTCACTGGAAGGTTATGCTGGTGCATGGTATTGTTGCAGGGCAGGCAGGAAGGCTGGGCTGAGACCCCATCTTGGAAATCAGTGCCAGTGACCCTCGGGCTTGGTATATCTGTCTGGTTGCATCAGTGTACTTTGACTCACAGGGTGAGGGGGCAGCCTTGTAGCTCTGCTGGGGAGTGTTATTTCTGCTACGTGAGTAATCTCCCTGAGTCTGTAGGGAGATGGCACACCTCTGGCTGGCAGAGTGTGCAGGGACATCCTGCTTTGAGGGAAGCGCTGAGCTATGTCCAGCTGCTTCTCTGCTACCTTGCATGGGACTTCCCACTTCCAGAGGTGGTTTGGGCAGCCTGGCTCCACCTGGGGACACCAGGGAAGAGCACAGACTTTGGTATTTTCTTCTGGGGGGAGCTCAGCCTTTCTAGGAATCTTCATTTTGTGCTTGGGGAAGGAGAAACTTAATTGACCAATACCAGAGAGGTGATGGTGACTTCAGACCTCCCAGCTCAGGGGAAGGGGAACAATGGAAATAGGCAGGGTGCTGGCTAAGGCTGAGAAAAGAGACGGCACCTTTTCATTGGGGTGTGAGGGACTCGGTGACCTTTAAGGCTTTTCTTCTTGCCCAGATGCCAGCCAGGATACCATGGAGAGAGATGCCATGGCCTTTTGCTGCCTGTGGAGCACCCCCCCAGTGCATATGACCACACTACGGCACTGGCTGTTGTTGCTGTCATCCTGTCCTCCCTGTGTCTCATCATCATCGCAGCCCTGCTGATGCTCAGGTGAGTGGGCTGGGGCTGAGCCATCGGATCCATGCAGGGGAAGGTGGCAGGGACCTCTCCATGCTCTGAGCATCTCTTTGCTTGGCCTCACAGGTGTCACAAGAGGGGTGTCTACAATGTAGAAAATGAAGAGAAAATCAAGCTGGGCATCGCTGTGAGTCACTGAGGATGCCGGGTGCTGGCAAGGTGAGCCCTTGGCTGGGCATGGGGCAGTGGTGAGGCAGGTGGACATCTGGGGGCTCTGCTTGTTCATGCTGGCTGGGACTGCTGCGTGGGTCCCATGCCAGAGCCAGGCAGGAGCTGAAGGCAGTTTGAGTCTGGAGAAGCAGCTTGCTGGATTTGGCCCAAGAGCCTGGACTTCTCTGTGGGGCTCCAGCCCTCTTCCCCTTCCTGCTCAAGCCCTTGTCCCCTGACACCCCAAGCCACCACCAACAACTCTTTTCTAATCTTAAGTCCCTGTTTTGCCGTGTCGTTGCATGCTTTTGCGATGTTTGGCAGTGGGGAAGCTGCTTCTGGTTTTTTTCCCCCCACTTGTTCTGCTCCCTCTGTGACCCTCTGAGTCACTTCCCCTCCTTGGATATTGCCTCTATTTATATATGCATAAAAAAAACCCCCTTCCTTTTCACTCCCACTCTGCTTATTACTTGCACTAATGTAATGCCTTGCAGCTGGGCATGGGGGAATCTTGCTGCCAGCCCCATGCGATGTTACTCTGGCTGGGCCATGGGGTGTGCTCTGCCCCAGGGGTGGCCACGTGGCTGGGTTCTGGAAAGCTTGCAGACTTCCTCTGGTCTGGTCCAAACCCTGACGTTAGATGTGCCCATACGTATTACAGCTACTTCTCTTTTTTTCAAAAACCTACAATCTTTGTTCTTTGTGAGGATGAGGTAATGCCTTCAAAGAATTTCTGTAATGTTGGTAATAGTATTGGGGGTGGGATTTTTAGCTGTTTATAGGAGCTGAATTTTGGGGAAGGGTATTCAGCACAAGGCTTTCATCACTGTCCCCTCTGTCCTGGGGATTATTTGGGATGATATGTCCAGGGGGAAATGCTGCGGTCACTGGAAGGGAAATGTGGTGGACATGGGGTGGGATGCTTAGCTGCTGCTCCCCCAGCTTCCTGGCTCCCATCCTTCTGGGTCCAGCCCCACAAGGTGGAGTGGCTGCTGAGGGCTCTTCCACTGGGCTGGCCCTGCTATTCAGGAGCCGCTCCCTGGGCAGTGGCCCCGGGCTGTGTTGTAAGCTCTCCTGCTGCTGTCTTGTAGGGGTCGGCACTAACACACTTCTACCTCCTGGAAGACATGAGAGCCACGGAACCAGCGCCGTCCCTGGGAGCCTGAAGCCTGGCAAGAGCTCACTGAAGCAGCAGGAGAGCACCTGCTTTGGGGCTGGTTGGGCAGTGGTGTCACTGCAAGCAGCTTTGTGGCTATCTCTGGGATGGAGGGGGCTTGACAGAGACACTTGCCAGCCAGGTGACTGCATGGAGGCAGGAGGGACAGGCCAGTCTGCAGCAGAGGGGCTCTTGGGCATCTCTCCATCCGCTGTAGTGATGCTGAGGAACAAACTGTGAAAGGCGAGGAAACCAGGCCCGGGGCTTTCTTAGGCACAGGAGGGGTGGGAGGGTAACAGCTATTTAACAATATATTTTTCATTTTAAATTATATATTTATTTTAGATAAACTGTACATAGTATTTATATTTATTGTAGGTCTGGCCCTGCCTCCTTCGTGTAGGTCAAGATGACAGGGTCAGACCTCCCTTATTTTTTAAGTGCAATGTAATATTCTAATAAATAACACTTTGTTACAAACACTCTGGTTGTTAATTTAATGACAGAGGTGGAAAGGAGTCAGACATTTGAAGACTGTAGGTAGCAGCATGCCCTTGCTAGTGGGGTACTGCGAAGAGTATCAGAGATCCCAAGTACATGGCAGAGGTTGCTAGATCGGCTTGTGCCTTCCTTGGGGTGCAGCAGACCAGTGTGGTACAAGGGTCTGGTGGCAGGATCTGTACTGCAGGAACCTGCAGCCAGGCCAGCCCCATCTGTGTTTCTTTGGAGATTTCCACCTTTGCCAGCTGATGCCCAGGGAGGGATGTGATGTCTGTTCATCAAGCAGAGCTGCCTCTGGTGTGGGTGAAGCCACTCTGGCCGCTGATCAGTCCAAATGTGACTGAGCTGAGATCAGGGTGAGATGCTGGTTTTAGAAGAGACCCTTGAAGCAGAAAGGGTGGGCTTTTACCCATGCAGGAAACCTGCTTTCCTCCAGCCCCTTTTCCTTCAGTAGATGTCAAACTTCAGTTTTCAAAGGGGAATGCTAATCTAGTGCTTTCCACTCCTGCTCCTACAACGTGCATTGAAGCTGGGCAGTGAGTAGTCCGCAGAACTTTTTTTTTTTTTTGGCCTAATTTAGCTCAGGTAAAGCATGAAATAAGCTTTATGCTCATGGGGAAGAGGTTGCTTAGGAAATGAGTATGTAAGTTCATCCCCCTCGCACAGTTGATAAGTTTTGCAGTAGCAAAGCCTGGGGTGTGGGAAGGGGGAAATGCAACAATACTTTGGCTTTCCAGTGCTTCCTGGGATATTCAAAGATACCTACTTTCCTGAGATAGATAGCCTGAAGTACATGGCTACAGCAGTTGGGAAGCAGGTGGGTGACAATGGGCACCCTAGTGTGTTATTATCTGGAGAGTAAAAGCCCCCAGCAGCTGCAGTGGCCTGAGTCCCAGAACCAGGGAAACAAACTACTGGCTCCGTTTTGTGCAAACCTGAACCTTAATGCTATGGGAGTGCCAGTTTAATCAGAGACTCCAAACTTTGGCCTTTTTCAAAGTCTATTAAGCAAATAATGCCTCCAGCTGCTGTGTAGGAGGCCCTTCTGTTCCAGGTCACCTGGCTGTAATCCCTGCCTTGATGTGCTCCTGCTGTTCCCCTTCCTGGAGCTGCTCCCTGGTCCAGCCCTGCCACCTTTCTGCCTTTCACAGTGGGCAGCTCCACATGCCCAGGGCTCCATGCCACCCTGGTGGGCACTGGGAATAGCTCCACTGGAAGGCTTTTCTGCAGGAAGCTGGACGTCTGCATGGAGCCCAGCTGCCCCTGCAAAGATGTGTTCTCATCTACTTTGCTCCTCCTGCAGGCTGGCAGTGCATGCTGGGCTGCCCACTGGTGGTAATTTAACAGGTCAAGAGATGGGAAATGTATTTTGGAGATGTAGGCAGTGAGAAGCTAGCTGGATCTGTGGGGTGGCTCCCTCTGCCCCACTGGGCTAGGAAAGGCTGACAGTCCTTTGGATGTCCTCTTCATGGCTAAGACAGGGATGAAGCCCCTAGGACAGATTCCTGGTCTGGCTGTACTTGTGGCCATGAAACAGCAGGTGACCCAGAGCCTGGCTGGGGCACTTGGGACTCTGCCCTGCCCAAAGATGCCCATGCATCGTGCAGGGAAGCTGGGCTGTTTGCCTAACCATGCCTGCAAGAATGGGGTGCCAGGAAAGCAGTCTCCACCACCCCACTGTCCCCCTTAGAAAGGAGTGGGTGTCTGTGACAGCTGTCCATGCTGAGTACTGGTGGGAGTCCTGGTGAAGGCAAGCAGTGGCCTCCAGCAGCTCCAGCTCAGCAGCCTGGTCTTTCATCCCCCTCTAGGCACAGACCCAGGAGCACAAACATTTCACCAGCCACTGTGTTTCCTGATTGTCATGGCATCAAGCCCACTTGCTGCCTCTGACACTGACTCCATACTGTTACCTTTGGCATCTCGCTTCAGATCCCTTTGACGCCTGTGCCTGGCTTGTCTATGGGTGACAAAATGTGTGCCCAGCCCACTAAATGCTATCACCAGTGTGTCCCCCACCCCCCTGCCTGGGCTCACTTGGTCCTGCTGCAGGCAAAGATCATGTGCCTGGAGAAGCGCCCTGTGGTGGCTTCTTTTCTCCAGAATGAGGGTGAAAGCTAGGAGACCTCCAAAATCCCAGATATATGTTTAATAAAAATTGCAATAGTCATTAGTCAATTTAGTAACCAGGTCTTCCCTGCCTGCCCCAGCACTTTGGCAGCCGTGCTTTAGCACCTTTGGCCATCACCGTGCAGCAGGGTTTGGGTGGGGCAGGGGTGCAGCGGTGCACTAGGGCAGAGATGAAGCAGCCAAAGAGGCACCCCAGAAGTGGCTGAACCACCCCCACTGCCTCCCTTTGGAAGCAGTGGCAACAGCCCAGCACACAGCTCCACTTCTCTTATTTTCCTCCTGACTGGGGTTGTTGGCTTTGCCCAGCTACTCGCCCAGCCCACTAAGCCTTGAGCCTGGGATGGGCTTTGCCACAGTAAGGCATCTCCCACAGGTTTGTTGCCACTGCACAGAGGGCAACACAAACCTCCCTAGGCACCTGTGGGGCTGGGGACACAGTGGAAGGCCTCATGCTGGCTTGCAGGTGCCCTTGTGGGCAACAGGTGCAGGCAGTGGAGCCCGCCCCCAGCTCCAGCTCTGCACTGGGTGAGTAACAACGCTGGGGGGCCAGCGGGTGGGCAGCAGCAGTGGCTAGGAAGAGCTGGGGAGGGCACTGAAAGGGCCAGCTGTGCTCTGGGAGCAGGTGGCAACAAGAGCCAAGAGTCCCTGAAGGTCAGATCCTGCATTCTGCCTTCTAACAGGGGTGTTGCAGCAGGTTCCCCCATCTGCCTCTGGCTGCAGAGCAGCATGCTGGCCACTGCAGTTTTTGCTACTTTTGCCCAAAATGTGTCTGATGGCCTCATCATGATCTCACCCCTTATGTGAACCAGCTCCAAGGAAAGCTCCTGTGCTGGACTGATGGTGAACCACCCGCAGGCAGAAGCAGGCCACAGGGTGCTGCGGGCAGCAGGCAGTCAAAACCCCCCCGGCCCCTCTGAGCCCGGCTCGGTACCCTGCCTGGTGGGCACACCGCCACTTTGGCCACCCCTTGGTGCTTCACTGGGCCCGAGGCACCCAGCACCCCCAGCCCCAGCACACCTGCAGGTCTGGGAGGGGAGGGGAGGCACCAGGCATTAACAATCACCACTCCGGCCCCGCTTGAAGCACCCGTTACTGCCTTTTGGGCTGTCCTGGTGCTCCGGCTCCGGGGCCCTCTCCTGTGGCCAGCAGCGGGCCCTTCTGTGGGTGCTGGGGGGTAGGGAGGCGGCAGGGGTGTCCCCCGCGCCCCCAACGCCTGGCAGCGCTCCGCCAGCGCAGGCGACCGGGCCGGGCGGGTGCCCCCACGGCTGGGCCCCACCGAGCTCAGGAGATCGCCAGCGGCGCCTCGGGGCTGCCCAGGAGCCTGCGCCGCCCCCGGGCCCGGCCGAGCCCGCTGGGCTCCCCCCGGCTTCGGCCTGGGCGCACCCCCGTCAGACGGGCCTCGCCTCGTCCCCCGCGCGGCGCCGCCTCCCGCTGAGGCGGCTGCGCTGGGACGCGGGACCGGCCCACGGGGAGGCCTCGTCCCGCCCATCGCAACCGGGTGCCCCGGCCCCGCGAGGAGACCCAGCGGCCCCGCCAGGCGCCCCCCCTCGCGGGGGGAGACCCCCGGCGCGGCGCCGCGGAGGGGACGGCGCCCCCGTCCCGCCCAGGCGCGTGCGCAGCAGCACACCGCGCAGGCGCCCTGCGGCGGCAAGATGGCGGCACCCGTGGACCTGGAGCTGAAGAAGGTACAATCCCCTCCGCGGCGGGCGGCGTGTCCTCTTCGTGTCCTCGGCGGTGGCTGTCCAGTGTCCCCCCTTCCCTGCAGCCCAGGGACAGTTCTCGCCCCGCCGTCCGGCCTCAGCAGCTCAGGGCCGGCGGGCCGTGGCCTGTTACAGTCACCCCTCACTGCCGCTGCTTTCCCCCCGCCAGGCCTTCACCGAGCTGCAGGCCAAGGTGATAGACACGCAGCAGAAGGTGAAGCTGGCCGACATCCAGATTGAGCAGCTGAGCAAGACGAAGAAGCACGCCCACCTCACTGACACGGAGGTCATGATGCTGGTGGACGAGACCCGCATGTACGAGGGCGTGGGGAGGATGTGAGTACCTGCCTGGTCTCTGGCCGGGGCTTCCTTGCTGTGTCAAGCACGGCTGACTCCGTGCTTAGGCGTACCTGGCTTCTGTAGCAGAGTGCGGCGGTGACTGTGGCCCCGTGCACAGGGAGACCCCCACCCACCCCAGCCTTTGTGTGTAAGAGGCCTCTAGGCTGTTGCCCTGGGCAGGAGGTTCTTCCCTTTACAAAGAAAGTGCTAGCTTTCTCTTAGCATGTTCATTTGTTTTGTTGGCTTTAATTTTGAATTCCAGCAATCTGCCTGGCAATGCAGTAAGACTTACTGGGTTTTATCTTTTGGCGTTAGCTACCAGCTGCTGTGAAGGAGGACTGTTACAAATGCTACTGGCGTTGTGTTGTTTTGCATGCTGGCTGGCTCTGCTCCAGGCCATAATGGTCTTGTCTGGTACCTCTGGGAAGTTTGTAATCTAGACTAGCAGAGCAGCTTTCTAGTGACAAACAGCATTTGTGACAAGGCTCTTAAAAATCTGTCCAGCTTCAGTAATTTCCAATGTAGTTTGCATCAGACTCCTTAAAAAATCCCTGTGCACAGTTCATGTGCTCAGGGCTTTGCTTGCACAAAAGTTCTACAGAAATGACCTTTGCAATATCATGCTAGGGAATGGATTTAACAGGTATTGCCTGCATTTTTTAAACCATTGGAAGTGAGTATAAAGCTCATATGGGTAGTCCCAGTGCACTCTTAAGGACCTGCTTCCATCTATTGGATGGCTGTCAAAAGAAACACCTTAAACCAGAACTAACATGTTTTGATTACCTTCTGCAACACACTTTGATTTGACTTCAGCAGCCTCTGATGGAAGACTGTACAAAGTGGTTTCAAATCTGAAACACATGCTTACTTGATAAATATTACACTAGATTTCTGTGTTTTTGATTTGATTTTTCCCTTGTGTGTTGGACAACAGTGATGACTCTGCTCAGCTTGGGATGTGGTTTTGTGAAACACTGAATCTGCTCTGACTGCTGCCAAAAGGAGGGGTGATTGTATCGACCTCTTCTGCACCCTGTGTTTACCCCACCTTCTTCATGTCAAAGTGGATGATTGCAGGGCTGAGCAGTGAGCTAGGTCAGACTACAAGTGCCCTGATCCATCAGACCATGCAATCTCCAGACTGAGTTGTAGGGAGGTGGCAGGACTGGGAAGCCAGCAATGGTTTGCAGTTTGCCCTTTGCTGCAGGTTTTCAGATGAAGTTGTACCCCGGCTGATGGAGGTGTTCAGAGTGACGGAGTCCCCTTCTTGGCTCCCAGTAAATAAAGTTTTCCATGTAGGTGAATTAAATGCTGGGTTTGTATGGGAATGCTAGTGACAGGTATCTTACAAGGAGATAGATTTTGGTCCCTTGCAAGAGGTGACTGATTTGATCCAGGCAGGCTGTAGGTGTAGCAAATATTTTTGTTTGGAGTAGTCATGAGATGACTCATAAGGTTTTTTTTCTGTTTGGTTTTGTCACAGAGCAGACAGACAAAGAGTAGAAGATAATTCTGTGGTCAACAGGTTTTTTAAAAGCTTTTTTAAAATCTGAAAGTATAGAATTATTCTCCTATATGGAGAATTCCCTCAAGCATGTGAGTGTATTGGTCTTTATCATAAAGTAATCCTGCTCGTGAATCAGATGTGGGTAGCAGATGGTGTTTCCACACTGCCTGAAATGCATTGTCCTGCTTTCTGCTTCTGCCTTCCACGTAGGAGTAGGAGTTGCTTACCTTCTTTGTGTCCTAAACCATTTACACTTTCTCTGTGTGCAGCAGCTGTGGGAGTGACAATCTTCTGGGGAGTCGTCTTTTGCTTACCTTTCCATGAGCAAACTGGATGGCTTAGGTATGGCAGGCAGCTCTCGCTTCTCAGGGATGTCAGAGGTGCCATCAGAAAAATATTTGCATTATGATAGTATTTAAAAGCTGAACTCTTAATGGGCTTTGTTGTACTAGCTGCTGTGCAAATATAAATTAAGAGTGCTCTTCTGAATGCTGCTCATTCCCTCTTCCCACTGCCCCCAACCTTAGCTTGGCATGATATTTTTGTGAGCTCTGCCTGTTCTGGCCATGGGTCTGAAGGCTCCCTTACCAGTTGGCCGTAATGCTCCGTTATGATCTGTGTCACTGCCTAGCATGGAGAACATGCACCAAGGACATGAGGATCTTCCTTGAGCCTTAGCAGAGAATTTACTGCTGCAATCTGGGCTTTTAGCAAAGCAGGCTAAAGCAGCCCGTGAGGAGGAGTTAAAATTCAAGGGCAGCCTAGCATCTTGTGTTCCACTGGACACCAAAGGAGGTGGTCATTATGGTTCTGCTGGACATATAAGCCATGTTCTGTGAAGTAGAATTGCAGATTTTTTCATGTGTTGGCTTCATTGGCTTGCACAGATGTGGGAGTTCAGCCACCAAAGCGATATTTGATGTCTCAATTTCCTTTGCATAATCTAGCATGCAAATGTTAGAGGCCTAGTGGGTTTCAGTTATCCAGAAATGGTGGAGGTCTGCATCAGTGTTAACTCCTATTATTGGTGCTCTTCTGACAGCTTTCTGGGATAGCTAAATTAGTTGAAGTAAGTTTTGTGCTTCTATTCCTGTGCTCAACTTTCTTCCCCCCCTCCTCCCTCTATTTTTCTTCTTTATGTCATTTAAGCTGCTACTTAGAATACAGCTTCTGATAGTTTCTCTGTTTTTTCTCCAGCTTTGGTGGTTTGGGGTGTGTGCATAGGGCTAGTACATACACATCCATAGGATAAGATACTCCAGGTCTTTGTGGAATTTGAAGGCTTGATTAACTGTGGTGATGTGCTGCATCCTGGGAGGAAATCTGCCTAGTTTGGTACTTGCTTCTGCACTACTTGGAAAGGAGTTGTGCAGTTTTTGTTCTCTGAACCCCTGTCTTGAGCCTCTTTCCTTCCTGACAGGCTTTCCCTGCACCACTGGTAGATGTGAAAGTCCATTTGTCATTCCTCAGCTTGGTCCTTTTTTTTATTTTTAAACATTGTAGTGTGTATAATGTATGGAGGCCTTACTGGCCTTTACATGTGGGGCTCAATTTACTTTTGCTATAGCTATTTTTGGTTTGACACAAGAAATGTCAGTGTCACATAGTATGAGATGATGAATTACAGTGTACTGTATGTATCCGTGAGGCTGAGATATCATCTGAATGGTGGCATCTTGCCAAATACATTTCAGTTCTGTTACTTCATACTCTTTTGAAAGACCTGTTACGTAGCCTGAGACAACTACCACTATGCTGGACTTCTGCTTAAGCTATTTGTGAACTGATATCATCATATTGCTTTGAAAACTATGCTGAAAGTTTAAGCTTCAGAATTCTGTCTGAATATTTCAGACCTTTCCCTTTACATTCTTTTAACTTATAACCTGGATGAGATCCTTATTTACAGAATAAAAATGTTCAGCCCTTGTGCTAGGCACAGTGAAGAAAGCAGCTTTTCATGCCATGCCAAAATAGATAGTCAGTTTTGCTTTGATTTTGCTTTATCATCAGTTTACTTCTACAACAGATGGGAGAACACTTGAAAAATAAAATAAGAATGTAAAAATCAAGCAAATAATATAGCACAAATTTGTGTTCAAGGTTTTCTGCAATTATAGTAATTATTACAGCTGTCCCCATAAAATTCTAGAGTCACACAAAGTCATTTTATAGGGACAGCTGTAATAATATCATTTTTTACTCTTTTTTTTTTTTTTTTTTTTTTTTTTTTTTTTTTTTTTTTTGTTAAGAGCAGTTCGGAATCATACACAAGTGAAACCTGAGAGAGGATTAAACGCTCTTGATCATTCCTGGGACTTAAAATATTCCTGCTTGTACTGTGATTCTTGGTTTTGTTTGAAAATGAGACCTCATAAATCACTGTAAGCTCTTTCCTCGGACCCCTGAAGACATCAATCACTACTGCATACAGCTGTTGTACCTGCATTTTTACTTTCTCTCTGTGTGTATGAGATTGGCGTTCAATTCTACCAGTATAGATCACTGCAGAATATGGTAACTGCATTGTGCTTCCCGCTGACATTTCAAAAAACTCACAAAGAACTGAGGGACATACAAAGTTTAGTCTGTATGGTTCAGTTACTAAGTATAGTCTGGTCTGTGAAATTGGAGTGGCTTCTCTGTTGTCCATCTCCTTGGGTAAGGCTTTGTGGTGCAGAGTTCAGTGCTGAAGTCCAGCTGCTGGGAAGCTGACAGGTGCAGCAATACTTAAATGAATTCCAGGGACAAGCGTGTTGCTGTCAGCCTCTGGCCAATATGTAGTTTGTAAACTTGAAGCTCCTCTGTCTAGCTGTTGAAAAAGGGAAGATTTTATTTTCCACAATGTCTGGTGTGTCTAGTCAGTACAATCAGGCACTAAACTGCGAAGAAAACAAAATTTCTGTCTACTGCTTGGTACTTGACCACTGTTTATGCTGTATGTTGAACAAGATTGTTGGGAGATGGTATGTGAGGAACCAAAGGCTACGTGGCATGACAAGTGCATAAGCCATAAGGTTTCCCATCACCCAGTTAGTTTTCATTTCAGCTTTTTCTTGATTTTGAACTACTCTCTTTTGTTGCAGCCTGAACAATGCTCTTCAACAGTGTTATGTGTGTGTGGGCCTATAAAGATCTTTTCAGAGAACTGTCACAGAAAGCAAAAATCAAAAAGATGCATGCCGGGATAATGCAGTAGTAGTCTGTACAGGTGCCTTTGATTTGAGCAGTGAAGTAAGGGGCAGCAGTTGGTTGTCATCCTCTTCCTGGCTGATCAGGAGGTTGAGAGGAGCACAGCTAGTCAGTGGGCTTTGTGGTAAACTGCTGGGAGTCTGGACTCCTGGATTCTGTTCCAGATAAGAAAGGGAGCTTGTTCTCTTGGGCACAGGTTCCTTTTCCAACTTGCCATCTTCTGATTTCTGAAACATCTCCCTCCTGCCCTTCCCCCACTTAGTTCTCAATCTTATTCCAGCTGCCCTGGGCTGCTCATTTGTATCTCTTGGGTATCTTGGTCCAGTTATAGCTCTCCTGCCCTGCTGCTCTGCATAATTTCTCCATGCAAGATCTCTTCAGAGAAGAGATTTCCGTGGCTTGCAGGCAAGGTGTAGATCTGCCAAGTTCCAGGAAACAGCTGTATTTCTTTAAAAAATCAGCTTTGGACAGAGAACTGGTGTAGAGTGGATGCATCTGATAAGTCAGTGTATAAGCAGTCAAATGTATAAGCAGCAGAAAAAAGGGTCTTACAATAAGAATAATAGTTGAATTTAAAAAACAGATGTTTTACTTAGCCCTACTTGAAATAAACCTCTTGGTTATAGTTCCCTCATCTACTCCATGGGCATTGTGATAGCAGATTACCATACAGCTTGTAGTTGATGCTTGGAGACATTTAACTCTTTAGGACTAAGACCATGACATTCAAACAAACCTGTTCCATTTGTCTTTTCTTTATCCCTGACTTCTTCCCTGCCTGTTTTCTAGTTAACACAGAGGAAGGAGCTACCTGGGTAAATGTAAAGGAGATGAAATCGAAACTGAGAAGATGCGGGTCAGAACAGACACAGACTACTCATGCAGACTGCTGTTGTTGCTAGGAGAGACAGTCTGATCTGTTGTCATCCACAGGCAATGTGCTGTCGTACAAATGCCAGAGCCTTCAAGAGGTCTTGCACTTGCAGGGCAGCAGTTTGGAGGTCAGACTGTTGTGGGGAGAGAAGGCTGTAGTAAGGTACCTTTGTTTTGTCCCTACCTCCAGAAGGAGGAAATCTGGGGTCTCCTGCAAATGCAACTCATCTTTTGCTTCAGTGCTACAGAGTTCTCTTTGGTTACATGCTGAAACAAGTATTAAATGTTTTGGGGAGCTTGAACTGCTCCTGCTTTTGTAGCTTGCTGTGCCAGATGACTTTGCAAAAAAATCATGGAACATGACTGTCTTATTTCTGAAGTTGTCCAGGCACTTAAAATGTCACTCTGATATTCTGAAACAGCAAGGAACTTCCCGATATTTCAATATTTAGTGGATTTAAAGTAATGTATTTTGAGTCTTTCCCCCCCCATTTCCTAAAGGAAATATTGGAATCAAAGGTCCAGGTCCCTGGGGAAATATGGAGTTCTAGGGCACTTCTTTCAGAATATAGGGCTGATTCTCTGGTTTAGCGTGAGCACTTAAATTTGGCTTTCCTGTGGCAGAGGAGAATGGCCAAATCACTGGACTAAAGTAGTACTGGGAAAGTCCCTGTCATATCCTTGTCTGGCTTGGGAATGCCCTTCCAGGTGTGATGTCAAAGGATATCTAGCCAGCGGGGCAGGGTGTGACATGAGGTACCCAACACTCAGGGTTCGCAGCTGTTGGATGGAGGTGCCCAGCATCAGTTTCTGGTCTCATACGTGTATGTCAACAAAATATTTAAATTTTACTTGTAACAGCCTTAATACAAATGAGAAGTCTAGGTCCAAGCATCCTCTGACCTAGCCGCATGTTCAAAGTGTGAAAGCAGGAGGGTTAATTCATGACCCCTACATTAAAAAACTGAAGTAAAATAAGAGGAAACCAATTCTGTGGGATGAGATCTCTATTTTACACAAGTTTAATACAGAGATGCAATAACCGAAGTGCTGAACTCGGGAATGCTACAACAGCTGTCTTGAATTTTTAGTTTTGTTTTCTCCAAAACTATTTGCTGAATTAACAGAATATTTCAGCCAGTTTAGAAAAAAATAATAAATTATCAGGCTTTATGAGAAGCAATTTTCCAAAGCACCATCGAGCCTTTTCAGTCCACAAATGCTGATTCTAAAGTTTGTTCTTACTGATCAGGAAACAACAGTGTGATCATTTTAGTGCTAGCTAATTTAACTCTAGCATCCAGAAATACCCCTGTACCAGTCTTATGCTTGAAATCTTTTGACTGTGTTATCTTTACATCCACTTCTGTGATGTTTGCTATATTGCTTTCTTTGATGCTTTGTTGTAGCAGGATTTGTGATATGCAAAAGCCAAGGCTTTGCTATTGAACAACCACAAGCCCATAGTTGAGTCTTGTTCCTCACTTAGCACTTCAGAGTTTTTTTCCTGGACAAGGCACAAAGCATTATTTTATTTTAATTTTTCTTGCAACTGTGGATGGATTTGCTTTTCAAAATATGTGTATCCTGATTTTATATATTTTTTTTCCTTGTATAGGTTCTTAGTGAAGGGTAAACGTAAGTTTGCTTGTCAGAGTATAGCTCTATCTCCTTGTCACTTCATTTACTACTGTAAAGTTCACCTTTCTGATCACAGAAGATTTATCAATAAAAAAACCTTTTTTAGAGAAGAAAATTATTTAGTTTAGGATTGGTTGACCAAGGTGTTCACACCCAATGGTTGTTTGTTTGTGTTTCCCTAGGTGTGTGTTCATTTGATGTTGTGGGGCGGTGTGTGTGTGTGGTTTTTGTTTTTTTTTTTTTATTGTTCTTCATTAGGAATTTGTGAGAAATTCTTAAAAATACAGGAGACTTTGGAAATGGATTTTGACTTCCCATTATTGGAAAAATGGTTTCTGTTTTCTGCTGCTTGTAACTTTCAAATATGGTACAACCTAGACTGGAAAAAAATTATTTGAAGTGCATCTGCTAGTAGGCATGCTGTAGTCATTGGAGTTTCCTGTGTTTAAACAAGCTACAGGTCGTCATTGATACATGCTAAAAAATTATATTAAAGCAAAATTAGAAGGTAAAACTACTAAACCAGGGATATAGTGAGGAAAAATTACTCGTGAAGGTTTCATCTACATGAACTGCAGTCATGTTTGCACTGTTTTCCCCATATAGTTTGAATCTCAAATGTTATTAATTCCTGTGTGGTATAGAGGAGGCATTTGCTTTCTTTTTTTTATTTAATTATTTTTTTAAATTCCATCTGTTTCAATTGAGCCTTCAAAAAGAATCAGTGTTCTTTAAAAGCAGACCACAGCACTATTTTTTTATTTTGGGTTGTGCTATATTTAATACACACTTAGAGGTATATTCCAGCTTTCTTTTTTTAAAGAACCAAGCATGAACAATGGTATAAATCTACCATCTAGTTAAGTGTCTGGCAATGCAAAAACTGCTGTTTGCAAGCTGTGTTACTATCTTGGCTTGAGGTAATGTAATATGCTGTAGCTATTGACAGATTAAAAAAAAAATAAATTGAAAACTCAATGTAAACATGGCCTGAAGTGTAGAACAAACCCTATTGCCCCTCAGCAGGGTGGGATGGACATGCTGGGCCAGTCCATGGAGAGGTTTGAGGAAGCAAACTGTGTGGCACTTTCTGTTCTCTTCCTTTAGCTCCTTAAAGTAAATAGGTTTATGGCTTACAAATGATCATCTGAGTAAAAGTTACCCTTGTTGTGGCCTACATAGGACTTGATTTGGACTGCTTCCAGTACTGCTAATCCAGGTCTCTGTGTGTGCTCTAGTGATGTCAGGCTGAGTTTGCACAGGTTCTGCTGCCCACCCGAGATGCTGCCAGCGTGCTTCAACTGATGTCTCCTTCCCAAACAGCTCCTTGGTGTGTATCCACCTCTCTGAGTGCAGTAGTAAAATGACACATGAACTATAAATTGCTGCTCTTGGAATGTGTTCATATATAATCCTCCCAATATAAGCTGCAGGATTTGTTTTTGCTTTAAGGTATGTGCTGCTTTGGTCAGGAGGAGGCAGGAATAGTTAGGTTTAGCTATATCAAGAGTGACCCAGTGAGATGACTGACCACTAAAATAAAAGCAAACATAGGAAAAGTTTCAACTCCATCTGTTTCTGAGCAGCTCTAGTGAAGGCATATGATCTGTTGAATGGGAAATTCAAAATCAGACTGAAAAATGTGAAACCCTTAGACATGAAGGGTGGCAGCGCAAACTATAATTAGGCATGCTTTTCCCTTTTTTTTTTTTTTTTTTTTTTTTTAATATTGCTTCCTTGTCTTGTTTGGAACTGGGTAATTCATCCAGGATGACTAAAACTGGAATTCGCTGGGATATAAGCAGCGCCTGTTATGAACTGTGTAAGGAATCATTTATAGAAGCATAAGCAGACCCTAGGAGAGTGGAACTACTGGGTGCTTGCAATTGCGCACAGCTGGCACCTGTTTAATCAAGCTAGATTGCTTGGGATCAGCTTGTTGGAAGCCTCTCTTCCATTGGCTTTGAACAGGACTTGAAATGCAATAATCCTCTACTGAGTATGCTCAAAGCTTGAACAGCAGTGCAAGTTCAGAATTAAAAAACATCTTTAAATAGATAAGGGCATGACTGGGCTTAGCCCACTTTTCTTATGGAGTAGTCTAATGAAGACGCTTGGTTTCAAGGAGCAGGATATTCCATGTAAAGGACTGTGCTGTGTTATAGCACAGCATGTTAATTTTCTTAGAAATACAATAAACGTGTTAAAATGGTGTTATGACTTTGTACAAAGTTGATCATTTTCTTTTCAGTATCTTAAGTTTTTGGAGAGTTCCTCAAATGCAACAGGAGCTGTAAAGCTGAAATTATGGTGACCCTTTGTGTGAACTGGGAGCCAAGATGAATGGACTTTTTAGATCTGTCATTCATCAGTATTCGGGCAAAATAGCACTGGAATGTTCCTACCTTTAAAATTGTCTGTCTCTGAAATTAGGCAGAGGAGTATATATCAGTACTGGGCAGGAGAAAAGGTAAGGCTTCCCCTGGTACCCTATGCAGATTCTTGCAGTGATCTGTGTGGACCCAAGTGGGAAGAGTTCCTTTGCAGACTGGCAGGAGGGAGCCCCATGGCCTGCTGTGTGGCTCCTTCCCTCTTGGTTTTAATACTTTATTATGAACAGCCTCTTGCACTGGCAAGCTGTGCAGGAGAAACACCTGGACCATGTTTCCTAACCAGAACAAGAAAAGGAAACAGTGTTCATGTCTGGGACAGATGCCTGCCACTGAAAGTTTCAGACGTAAAGGCTGAAGTTGGTTGCAGTTGCAAGTAATTGAATATGAGTTCTTAATGGAAAACCTTAACTATGAGCATCACTGGTACTCCTCCTTTAAATTTAATGACTTGTATGTCGTAATGAAGAGTGGCATGTGCTGCACAAACATCTCCATAACCTCATGCGTTAAGAGGCAGATCTTTCAGTATTTAATATTAAGTCTTAAAAGTCAAGTAAACAGTACATTTTGGTGCAAACAGACTGAGTTATGGAATTACTTACACTGTGGGTGTGTATGTTTGACACAAAGGAGCAGACAGATTATGAAGTTGACAGCATTGCTGACCAGCTTGAGTAGAGCCTGAAGACCATTTTGACCAGGGCATAAGGGAGTGCTGTATAAACACTGAACAAATGGGCATCATATCTAGAAATGTATAATTGGGAAGGGGTAAGAGATCCCTTCAGAAGGAAACAAGCAATAAGTTTGAGAGTATATAAACCACTTTCTCTGCCTTAGGGAAACAAAAATCCTGATGTGGAGCTAGCAGAGGGAGGAAAATAGAAACAAGTGGGAATATTTAGAGTGAGGTTTCTCTTTCAGTTCCTTTGTGCTCTATTTTTATTCCTTGTATTGCACTTGAGAACCAGCAGTCACCAGGAGACTGGAGCACATAGGTACAGCCAATTCATAAACACTTCACTCTATTACAGAGCTGCTCTTGTTGGCAGCGTAGGTTTGGCTAAACGTTGCTGGCCTTGAGAACCCTGCCTCTCTTGTAGCTTTTTTTCTAATTTTCTTTGTTTCGTTCTGAGTTTTGACCTTTATGTATGGACATGGAAAAATATCTAAGTATCTGGAATAGGGCAAATCCTGCTCTGTTTTTACTAGCCTTTCCCTTTGAAATGGGTGACCAGCTGAGATGTGGTGAACTTGTCTGTTCTGACCCAGATATTTCTGGTGTTATTTAACAACAGTGAAAATGTTCCTGTCTGAGGAGGTGATTGTTAATAAGCTTTGTAATTGCCACTGTGGTGCTGAACATTTTTCTGAACCATTGTGTCATTTTTGATAGTGTAGGTGTTGTTTTTGACAGATCTATTAGTGTGTGCTGTGACACTTCATTGAGAGAAGACAGACACAAGTGAACTTACTTACCAGGAAGAGGATTTGGTTTGCTGCTTGTCTTTTGTGGACTATCAATACTTAAAAGCCATCCCGTTTTAATGTACAAACTCTTGGAGCTGGGAGTCTCCTATGGTGGACTCCAGCAGAGCAGTCTGTGGAGGTAGTTCTTCAGTGCTGATCTGCACCAAGGAGTTGGTGTTAGTTCTGTCATCTGCCAAGCTCAATGTCACAGAACAGAAAGTGGCTTCTCAGCTCTGTGATGTGGTGACTCTAATGTGGGACCAGTTCTCAGCTGGTGGTGTACCTCCAGGCAGTGAATGAAGTTCATGTGTTTGAAAGGCTCATTCACAGTCTCACTCAGGGAAGAGCCAAGTCCTCAGAATCTCTCATGGTTCTTTCACAAGCTTAAAAATTCATAAATAAAATAACCACATTTAACTAAAACCAGGTGGCAGAATGACGCTGCCCTATTTCTCCTGCTTGGTGAGAAAAAAAAAATACCATCAAGCTCGTGTTTTACTTAGGATAATTGGAAGAATGAAATCCTGATTAAATTTAAACTCTGGTTTATTACAAGTGCCCTGCAGCACCTCTTACCTGGTGAGCAGAACAAGCTTCTGCTTTTTTCAGGTGCTGCCATAAACCACATTATTTCTTGAGGTAAAATCTTTGGCCAAGATCTCCATAATATGTGTATCCCAAGCCAGAAGCTAAAACACTGATGAGTTTTTTGAGTCCCTATGTTGGAAAGTGAAGCCACAGATTTAAATAATTAACTGTGGATGTGGATTTATAGTTTCAGCTTTCAAAAAACTGGCTTTTAACAGCTTACACAGCAGTGCCTGTGCATCCTTTAGGCTGAGGGCTCAATGGTCTTGCAGCAGGGAATTAAAATGAGTGGTTCAAAGCTGGTACTGGTGGAGACCTTCTGAAGGATGCTGCTGGCCAAGTCAGGGACATTTGATCTGCTTCTGAGCCAGTGTGTGAATGCATATAGGTTCCAGCCCACTACTAGATGGCAAATAAAATTGGGGTGGTTGTGTTTATGCCCAGCTGCCCACATAAGTCTTGTCAGTGCTAACTTCGTTCATCCAATTTTAATTTGCTGTCGCATGTCTGCCAGTGCATTGCAGGAGGGTGGGAGGGAAGATATTTTCCCTGATGACTGCTGTTGACATTTGCAGAATAGAAGTGAAGTCAGCCGCTTGTTTGTTCAAAGGTTTTAGTGCCCATAGTGGTTCTCAGCCAGCTGGGATTGCTTAGTGCCTGCAGTGCAGCAGGAACCTTCTCAGCTGCAGCACGGGAAAAATTGATCAAGCTGTATTGGTGTTTAACTTTGTTTCTTAGGCCAGGAGCATCAGTGAAACCAAAATGATCAATTTTGCTATACAGTTTTGGGAAGCAAATGGGAAGGCATTCTCTTCTTCTTTGCTGCCCCCACAAAAAATGGAAATAATTAAGGAAATGTTCATATACACACACAGGCTCAGGGAAGCTGTGACTTGGGAAAGGACTGATGGCTTTGTTTATTGAGGGTATTTTGCAGCTTTGATTTTTCACTAATGGCAGAAGCAAGGCAAAATTTTAGTCTTCACCCCAAAATCTACAGGGTGTATGTGTGTGAAGGCTAATGTTTGTTTCTTCTGGTATTGTAGGCTCAAGGTAAAAGCATCACAATTATGTGGTTGCTGGTGATCCTGAAAAATAGCTCCTTTCTGGCTGGATCCAGGCTTTGCATCTAATAGCAATGTAAATGACTTCCCTTTCCTAGAAGGGTGGTCGTGGACTTGATTTTCACAAGACTGAGCAAAACCCATATTTTATTTTAACGGTGCTGCAACCTGAAAACATGAAAAAGTGGATTGTGGGTGCATCTAATGGAAAGGGAGGATTGAGGGGGAGGGACAAAGAAAGTATGAGTGAGCTGTGTTGTAAAGAACAGGAGCAGATATAGAACAAATATGACACCAGTAATAAGCATGAGCTGAGACTGGGAAGAAACAAGGAGAAATTCAAGAAAAATGCAATGTGAAAGATAAAGCAGAAGTTACTGTAGAAAAGAGGAGGTGAAGTTGGACAAGGGAGAGAATTGGAAAGAGGAGGAGGAGGCAATTGCTAAGTGCAGTTAATAGCAGCACTGAAGAGAGTTATAATTGGAAACCTGTTATAATTAACTGCAGTTCTGCTCCTATGCATTTCAGGAATGCATGTGGCAGGTAGTTTTCCTTTTGGCTGTTGCATTGCTGATGCAGAGGATGCTGGGTTTCAAGCCAAGTGGCAGATCCGCATTTGTGTTTCCCAGGCACTGAACAAACTTGTTAATAATGTCATCTGTCATGGGAGATGGCACTATGAACTGATTTCAGACTTTTCTGTAGGGGACAGGGAATGCACTCTGATTCTGCCTTGATTAGAGCTGCTCATTTTAACTGTTCAAGCATGAGCTCTTGTCACCTGGCAGGAAGACATTGACCCTAGTTGGTGCTGGAGGGAGACCTTGACCTCATTGGTATGACCTGTGGAGGCTCCTTCTAAATCCCCTGGGGGACTTTCTAAGTAAGGAAGGGCCAAATCTGCGGCTTGTACATTCTTTATGTCTGGAAGGCTGAAAAACAACCGTGGAGGGTTCCTAAAATTCATTTGAACTTAGTTGTCCTTTACCTCTTTGTCGTATCCCAGTGCCACATGCTGGGGAGCTGGTTTGGATGTTGGTGCTCCTTCAGAGGCTCTTCTGTGCAAATCTTTTTGTATGCTGGTAAGCTGGATTGCTGTGACTGAGATGTTATGGATGTATCTTTCAAATCCCTTTGGCAATTAAAAAAACAGAAGAAGTAGAAATCAGGGGTTGCAATTTCAATGAAAAATAACCATTTCCCACCCCACAAAAGAACACTGTGAATGTAGAAAGCATGGGAATTTGGAGCTCAGTGAGAGTGTGTGTTAGAAAGCAAAGCCCTGGACAGTGGGAGCTGTGAAAGCTCAAGTAAAGGCAAGTTTGTCATGGCTCTGTGTTTCTGGTGGAAGCACCTGTTTTTGTATCACCAAGTCACAGAATGGTTTGGTTTGGAAGGGACCTTCACAGGTCATCCAGTCCAGCTCCCCTGCTGTGGGCAGGCACATCTTCCATGGGCTCAAAGCCCTGTCCAGCCTGACTTTGAACACTTCAAAGGATAGAGCATCCACAACTTCTCTGGGCAACCTGTTCCAGTGTCTTGCCACCCTCATTGTAAAACATTTCTTCCTTATGTCCAATCTAACCTGCCCTTTTGCAGTTTAAAACCAGTGGTCCTTGTCCTGTCATGACAGTCCTGGGTAAAAAGTCTCTCTCCATCTTTCTGAGAAGCCCCTTCTATGTATTGAAAAGCTGCAGTTAAGGTCTCCCTGAAGCCTTCTCTTCTCCAGTTTGAACAATGACAACTCTCTCAGCCTTTCTCTGTAGAAAGCTTTGGGTTTTTTGTGCAGGTTTGTTTAGGTTGTGACCACTAAAATGGTCGTGAATTGCTTTTACTTGTGAGAGGCTTCCCTGACTATATGCCATCAACTGACTTAGATCCTTTTGAAGGGAATGTGATGACAGACTCCCCTTGCTAACTGTGTGCAAGAATTGCTTTCAAATCATTCGGGGACGCTGAATGATAGAGGGTGATAATGTGCGTATCCATTCTCTTCCTCCCAAGTCATACATGAGATTTAGTGAGCAAGCCTTTGAGGCCAGCCTGGTGGTTTGTGTGAGGTATCATAGCAATTTTTTCTGCCTCTGTCCAAAATGCATGGGTTGAGGATGAATACTTTGCAGAGGTCACCATAGTGTAACTTGGTGTGTGGCTAGGTGTGCAACAGATGTAAATATCCAGTGGTTATCTTGTCTCTTCTTTTTCACTTGTAGGTTTATTCTTCAGTCTAAAGGAGTGATTCATAATCAGCTCTTAGAAAAACAGAGAATAGCTGAAGAGAAAATTAAGGAATTAGAGGTAAGTTTTTGGCAGGTAATGATGATGAAAGTAGAACCTTGAAGGTCAACAAGATGCTACATCCCTTGTCTTTATCTGGTACTTTTCATTCTGAAGGATTGTAACTAGGTGAAACACTGCATCTGTTACAAGTAACCTACAGGTAATTCATGTTACTTGGTTTCTTTTCTAGATCTACAATCCTAGCAGGGAGTGATTGTTTGCTCTGTGTCCTGATATGAAAACTGGGGGTGAGGGATTCAAATGAGATTAGTAGGAGCAAGGTTTAAAACTAGCAAATGGATGTTTGTGTGATTATTTGCAGCAGATAGGTGATGTGAAACTTTACCAGTGCTGTGGATATTAAAAGTTTACACTGGCTCAGGACAATTGCACAAGTACATGCGAGAGAACTCCATCGAGAATTACCAAATATGTAGAAATGGCATCCTGCTCGGGAAGTCCCTGAGCTAAAAATGTCTGAAGGCTGGGAAAGTATGAGGAGGAAGTACCTTATATGCCTACCCTGTCTTTACACTCTGTTCTAGGCATCTACTTGTAGCTGCTGTTGAGGACTGGATCTAGGGGGAGATGGGACTTTGTTTTGACGTTGTGGTGTTCTTATGTTTATCTGGTTGGAGTTTTCAAGGCAGAGAAGAATATCTAGGAAATATAAAGTAGCACAAGTTCACAGTGTTTAAACAAGTTATCTAGTGAGTCTTGACTATCTTCTAGTGGCTTACAGTTCTTGGAGAAGTTCAAAATGTACTTTTCCAAGGCTGTTAATAGATTTTTTTTCTTGATGTCCCTAAAATGTAACTAATACAAAACCCTGTTCCTTGGGTTTTGGGGAATGACAGAGGAAGCAAAGACTGAGTTGTGTCAAGCTGGTTATCTCATCTGTTAGTGTGCTGGAGAAAGTGAGTGTGGAGACCAGCTTAGTAGGGACAAGGAGGAATAGGAAGTCAGTGCTCAGACTTGTGCAGTTCTGTCTCTGTTGTCTCCTATTTACACTAAAGCAGAAGTAGAGTTTGTTGTTGGGTTTTTTTTTTTAATTCCTTCTTAAGACTCAGCTTGCTTGGGGAGCAGTAGGGCAAGCACATCAGTGTGTGTTGCATTGCCTGGAGTGCAATATCTGTGCCAGATATTAAGGTGTTTTGCCTTTCTGGCCATGAGAACTTTTTCTGCACAGGGAAAACAAGTACTTCATGGATATGCTATATATTTAAGGTGATGTTAATGCAGACAAGCCACAGTCATTTTTATGATCAGGTGATAAAAGCAATTGTATCTATCCTGGCTACTCTGGAGATATCCCAGATGCCAGTGGCTTTGTGCAAAGACAGCCCTGTGATTGGGGTTGGAGAACTTCATAGCAGCATGTCTGCATTTGGAAGTGATGGAAATGTGGCTGACAGCCTCTGTTTACAAACAGCCCATTGGGTCCCTTACTGCCAGGTCTAGTGGGCTGTGGTCAGCTTTTTGGCTACTGTGTCCTTCAGCTGTGCATCTCAGTTTCTTCCTGTTCCTGGTGGGGAATGATCTTACCTCCTGAACTTTCTGATTGCTGAGTTCAGCAGAATGGATGGAATTCCCCCCAAATTACAACCTTTACCATTCTTACACAAAGCCTCAGCTCTGGCTGCTTTGCAAATGTGTTTTTCTGCTTCATCACTCCCTGTTGCTTGAGTCTCTGGTTATGACCACTGAATTGAATTTCCCAGCAATAGTGACTGTCCCAAAATATGGTGGGATTGGAGAGGTGGTTGCCACATGGGTTGGTTTTCCTTTGTAACTATGAATAGTAGGGCTCAGATTGACAAAACTTTCCACAGTTTGTTGTAAGTGAATATTCAGGTCCATCTTTTAACTACTCTGCTTCCAGCTGGCTAGCAGTTTTGTAGAAAGGATTTTCCTTAAGCTTGGGATTTGCAATGGAAGAGGACAAGCTCTTAGAGGGACAATGCTGGAAGCTGAGATCTCAAGGGAAATACCTGAGTCCAGGTCAGAGAGCACTTATCATAGGAGTAGGGGATTTTTCTGTCCTGAAGAGAAGTTGTGACAGAAGCAGGAAAGAATGTGAAACTTTGTGACCTTGTGCTTCCACTGCACCATTGTAAAATAAATATCAAACCAAGATAGGTTAAAACTTCCATCCATCCGTTATTAAGACTCGAAGGATTTTAAAGCTTACATTGTTAACTGCCTTGTTAATTACTCACATTTCTCAATTTGCATAGCCAAATCAAGCTGGTCAGAGTAATCCTCCAGTATCTATATGGTGTGGCTGATCTGGTTACTCATGTAGCACAAGCTTGAGACAGTTGTGCCTTGCTTTTAGGATGCTGTTGCCAAGATATTGTGAAATGTGTGTTTTTGATACAAACCTGGGTTTCAGAAATGCTCTCGCTGCTAGCTTGCTGCTGTTTGCAGAGTAGCGCAGCACAGAGGGCTGGGCTCACTTCTGAGCTCTTCTGTAAATCCATCCAGCTGTGTAGCAAGGAGAGCTCCTGCGTGCTGACTATTTGTGAAAATGTGGGCTTTAACCCGCTTCAGAGATATGAGCTGGGTTTCCAAAGTTTACAGCTGTCAGAGTGAACTTTGAAAACAGTGAGGGGTTTTGCATCTGGTTTGAAAGCTTCTTTTCTCCCTCCTCTGGTAGTCTCCACTGCAATGCATGATTGCAGTTGTTCCCTTTCCCTCACTCCTCTCACTTGGGTTCCTCTGCTGTTGGCAGTGGTGTGTTGCCTTTTTCAAGGTAGCATCACAAAATTGATTTGATGCTGCTAGTTTGATCCTCCCTGCTGCTCATCACATGGCAAGCAGCAAGGAGAACCAGACCTGCCTTTGTACAAGGCTGTGAAAATAAGGCTTGGCTGGAATACACATTGGGTGTACTTAGTGAGAGGAACTGTGTCCTGAAAACATCAGAGTGGTATGGATGTGTAGGAGGGGGCAAATGTGTAGCCTCTCAGTTACTCTGCAGACAAAGCAAGGTAGCTTTACCCTTCTTCTTAAAGCTAAGGTATGAATGTGAGTATGTACATATGTAGCATTCTTAACTTCACAATTTGTATATAATCCTTTGGAATCCAAGTAGACTGCCCAGGCTTGCTGGCAAAATGTACATGCCTGCTTAAAGTCTGTGCCAGTGAGGCTTACAAAAACCTGTGTGAATCTTGCAGAGATTGATGGCATAGGCTCACTTACATAGTGGCATGGGAAGCGTCCTGCTTAGTAGTAGCAATCAGATCTTTCCAGTCCAGATACTATCAAATTCTTGTTGTGTGTCATGGTACGAGTGGTTATATGTTAAATCTATTTTGAAAGCATTCTACAGGGATGAACACAAACTCTTTTTAGCTCAGCAATGTTTGTGCAGTATTAGGAGAAAAACCAAGTAATGTTTTTCTTCCCTTGTTTTTAAGGAAACATGATATGTGAGGGGTGGAACAATGCTTTGCTTCAGGAAGTGTTATCCGTTTCCACTGTAGGGCTAGATGGATTCTGTTTTTAAATGTGGCATTTTAAAAAGAACAAACTCTATGATGTTATAAAGACATGGAAAATTGATTCTTCATTAGGGGTGGAGAAAGTGATTATCACTGTGTGTTTTCTCTGATAACGTCTGATAATCCCCTTCTCTCCCGCTATATTCAGCGTGTTTAGTTGTCAGGCGTTGTCAGACTAAATTGCTAAAAATAACAAATAAGGGGGAGGCTCTGCTGGGCAGCTCTGTCTACTGTGTGCCACTGAATTTAGCTCCTTCATGAAAAGGGCAAAAGCAACCTGCTTCTTTCTGGCTGAACTGGATTTTGGGTTTAAACTCTGACCACAACATTGTTATGCACTTGTTTCCTAGACAATTCTTTCATACGTGTATGGGAGACTAAAAGTTTACTGCTGTGGGGATAAAGGCTTGGTTGTTTTCTTCTCTGTCTGATTGGAGTAGAAGATACGATCAGGAAAGCCATACCTTAGTGCTTGATTTCTAATTCAGAAATTCTTCGTGTGATCCCTAAAATGCCATGTCCAATTATATCCAATATCCCACACAGAAAACTTCTTTGCTCTTGTTCATGGTGCAGAAATGAACGCTGCTGTCAAACACTGCTGCGCTCCGTGTTTAAAGGCTTAGATGTTGTCGCAGGGCTCCTTCCTGGTAAAGGTAATAAATGACTGCATTGCAATGCCTTATAGTGACCAGACATCACAGGTAACATCAGATTTCTTCCCTGGTGCTGCCAGGGATGGAAACTTGCTCATGCTGTGGCTTCTGTTTCTCTAATCTTTCTCTAGGAGCTTTAAAATGGCTTTGCTGCAGCCCTGAGGCATAATGGTGGTGCCCACCTCTATGAGTCAACCAGGGCGTCTGTAATGGTTGCCACAACAGTTTTTGTACCCTGTGGGAACAAAGATTGAAGCAGGTGAGGTGGGGCTGCAGGGAAGTGCTGGAGCCTGGGAGTTCATGTTCTCTGCGCAGGTATGGCTTGGACAGACCTGCTTGGCGTGGCTGTGTGCCTCTGATGTGCTCCTGTGGCAGGTCTCTGGACAGCCCTTCATTTTTTTACACTGAAACCATCAGTGTGGAGGCCAATTCTGAGGGTGGCTTTAATGATGTGAAAACTAGTCTCTTGAGATTTGCGGTGCACTTTGCAGACCACTAAGCGACCATCAGAAGGTAGCAATTGTTAGGCCGTCCCCAGGTTAGATCCATTTCTTTAGGGGATTTACAGTGTAGAAGTTCTCATCCTATGGTTGGCTCAGGATAGGCCAGTGCCCAGGAATGTGCGGTGGGCTTTTTAAATAAACGGGAAAATAAGGAATGTTCCTGTTTGCTTTGGAGGGGGGAAGCCTTAAGAATAGCCCTCTGTGTTTTAGCCTGGAGCAGGTTTTACTTGGGATGAGTGTGCTGTTCTCTCATGCCATTGCTGGCATGCATGCACCTACTGAGGACATGATTTTAAACACATGTTGTCACAGAAGGTGCCCCTTGTTTCTAAGCGTGTGCAGAGACGAGGTCAGCCCCTGGCTTGGTTTCAGCCCTGTTGGCTTTATGGCCTGGTCTGCTCCAAGGAAAGCTGGTGTGCTTCTGTTGCTGTTGTTCATACAGAAGCCAAGCCAGAGCCATCCGTGTAACCTGGGGGCTCAGATGCAATCAAGGTTTGCAAGCATGTACGTAACTCCTCTGGCACAGATTGTTTGCAGGTTTGGGGCAATGCTGGGAAGTAGTCTGCTTGTCCTGGAAGGTGGTGTGGTTTAGGGTTGGGTTTTGGGCTTTTTTGTGTGTGCTCTTTATTTCCCTTTCTCGCTCTTCCCTGCCCAGCTTTACAGTATCTGGTGTTTGGGAGTTCAGAGTGGTGATACCTCTCTTCTCTTGTCCTTGAATCACACCTTGGATTTTCATTAACTCTCCCTGGCCATCTACAAGTCAGGAGTCCAGGTGTTCTCCGCAGTCAAGAGAAAGACAGTGCTTCCAGAGGGTCACTTGTTCCTAGAGGTGGTCTCTCTCTGCTTGCTTTAGAGGGAGGCTGGACACCTGATGTGGGGACAGATGGAGTATGGAAGTGAAGTTAACATGTAGGGTTAACATTTGGGCTTGCATGGACCTTTTAGGAGAGAGCTGTGGGAGCTCCACAAATTACAGATTGGTGTGAAAGTGAGCTGTAGAGCCTCATCAGGCCCCCTGTGAGGACCGGGCCAGGTGGTAGTCTTCATCTTGCATGGCTTTGAGTGTCTGAGGTTCCTGCAGGTGTCTGGGCAGGTCCTTCTAAGCACAGACATTTGGGCTTGGTGACATTCCTGGGAAATGTGTTTTATCTTGACTTTGTTGGCTTCTGTCATCCAGACCTGAGTCTGTGTTTTCACTCAGGGCTTGCTCCTGCTTTTCAGGCTGCAAAGCTGGGGCTTATCTTGCCTTTGGAGGATATAGGTGGTCCAGCTGCCTGCCTAAGCTTGCTGTCAGCTCAGGAGCATCCACAGGCACTCCCGTAGGAGAGTAGAGCACAGCCTGCATGGGCAGAGCTGTCAGTGATGGGCTGCCCTCCACGGAGATGCTTGTTTTGAAGAAGGCAGTCGCTGAAGCTAACTTCCTCCCCCCCCCCCCGCCCCCCCCCCCCATAGATCTGGTTGTCTTACAAGGAGGAGAATCTGCATTGTCATTCCTGATTTTTGTAATGAAAAATAGTCTGGACAATGAGAAAAATAGGCTTTAAAATAATAAAATAGTGAGAAGGCTGAGAGTCTAAGGGTCATAAAGCTAATGCCATCAGGACAAAAATCAATCTTCATGGGAAGTCCTCTGACATTGGACAGGGGCCATACAAATGTAAAGTAAATACTGGAGGAAGTGGGACGTAGCTAACGCTGCTCTAATTCTTTTTGTCTCCTAAACTGACTATGCTGATGGTGACATGAATAACAGGCCTTATTACTTGCTTTCAAGGCTGTGATGAGTCACTGAGTTAACTTATTTCTTTATGTTTAAAACCTAGTGGTCTGTCTTATTGTCATTTGTTAAAACTGAGGATAGCAAAAGGATTGTATTCTTACAGCCTAACTTGATATGTATTTTATGCTGTTTGTCTTTTATCCAAATTATCTCTTATCCTAGACATATGAAAGCTGATCATGTGCAACTAGGACCTTGCAGCTTTAAGAAGGAACAAATGCTCTTAAGTAATCACAAGAAAGGTGGTGTATTTTTTAAATACTGGGTTTGGTGTTTGGTTCCTATGGTAGATTTGTTAGATAAAGATCAAATAAGAATGTGTTCTGCTTTGAAAATTGTGTTGCTTTGAAAATTGTGTAAGAAGTTTGTCCTATGTTAAATAGTGCACAAGTCACTGATTGCAAAACATGACATTGTAATCTTAAGGCGTAGAAAGATTGAAATCATCACATTTAAGAGGGGATTCCCAGCTCTCTGAAATGGTCTTCCGCTGGTTTAGATCTGAGAGGCTTATAAAAACTTTAACATCTCACCACATTTTCTTTAAGAGTCGTTGTGGGTGGTGCTGATTTTGGTGGAATGATGTCTATGTGTATGGGTATGCATTTGCAAAGCTGGATCTTTCATTTGGAGCAATCATTCACTGCAACAGGTTTTCAAACTCCCAGATTTTTTGCAAGCAACTGCTTAATTAGTAAGTCTTTGTTAGTCTTCCCTGCACTGCAGACTGCAAAGTAAGCACACAAACTAGCTGAGAGGGCAAAGGCTTCACGGAGGGAGACCTGGAATTTGATGACTCTTTATTTTCACTGTTTCTACCTTTATTTTTAGGTGCATAATTGTAGATTTTAAAAGCAGGAGAATAATTAAATAGGTGGTGATTTCTTCCTTTTAAATCCTTTACAAACTAGTTATAGAGATGCTTTCAAAATTAATGTATGCCAGCACTTGTTTTGGACTTTTTGGGGTAGAGGGGTGGTGCTCCAATTAAAAAACCAAACAAGCCAACCACAAACCAACAAGACACCCCCTACCCCGCAAACCCCCTGCAACCAACCAACATCAACCAAAAAAACTAATGGAAAAAGCTTTTCAAGCAAACTTTGCCAGTATGCTCGCATTCCTTTGTAATTCAGGGGAAAGTGAAGGACATTATGCATTAATAAAAAGCCACTTCTGCTGCTGCGTCTGAATGGTTTTGTCCATCCAGGAGCCTACATTTAGTCATCTGGGTCTGAAAACGTTGCTTGTTTCTTCTGATTAGCATTAAGCTGCTTTTATGATTACACTGAAGTCATTTTAACACAAAGTTGGTAGATAAGTCTGTCTTTGCCATTTTAAACCAGGGTCTGATTCATTGTCAAAGCTCTCCTTTGTGCTTATGGCTGCAGAAGTATCCAAAGCAATGAGCTGAGCTGGATGCGGGTCCCTCTCCAAATTCCTCCTTGCTTGAGTAATAGTTAGTCATAAAACCAGTGCTGCTGTCCTTGCCTTAGTCACCAGGCCCATGCCGTTGCTCCTCATTGTCCTTTATGCCAAGCAGCTCCAGGGAGGTGGATTATCTGTGCCCGATAAACCTCCATCCTGCCCCCATCTCCTCCATCTCACCTAGGGAGAACAGGAAATAATTATTTTGAAAGCATGCTCCTGCATGTGGGAGACCTGACCCAGCCCTGAGTCAGCTTTATAAAGCCACACCTTGCTCACCAGGTATGCGGGGAGTCACAACTTCCCTTGGCCCACCGCCCGGGTCACTCCTCTGAACTGTAAATGTGTTCCTGGCGGGGATGTGGCTGCTTTCTGCCTGCAAGGCAGCAGAGTTCAAGCGTGTCTGAATTAGGGGGGGATGCTGGTTAGTTGGGAGTTTACATCATCTTTTTGTTGCTGATTTGTTCAATGTTTGAAATTTATGGAAGTAATTTTTCTTTTAAAATGGCCTTGTTTGGCCGGAACTGCAAGAGATGAAAGGTGTGGTATGATTTTGCAAAAGTCATATTGCTAGGAGGTGTTCCAATGAGCCGTACTGACTCTGCAGGACCACAGAAACCAAAACACCAAATTAGGGAACTTACTACATTTTGCAAGAGGTGAGGGACACTTCTGCCAAAGCAAAACATGGGGATTTTCAGAATATGAGTGAGTTTCCACCTCCCAAAGTTCTTGGTGTTTGACCTGACTCTGCTGTCATAAGCCTGGTTCCGGTGCAGTGTCTGACCTGAAGCAGTGTACCTCTGAAAACTGCTCTAAATGAGTAATTTTGCCAATAAGGGGTGTCCTTAAAGGAATCCTCTAGGTTGATAATACATTTCTGCTGCCACCTATTGAAGGTTCCCAGTTGGCTTCCTTTTGTACTAGTTAACATCAGGCTAGGGTGCAGGAGTTCACTGGAACAATGCGTCATTTCCTGGTCACAGAGAGCAACTGTCTCCACCTCTAGTGAAAATGCTGTCCTGTGGCTGAGACAGGTTCTGTGCAGTGTGCTCCCAGTGGGCCTGGGGCTTGGGGACAGAAAGGCTGCTCTGCGGGTGGGTTTTTCTGCCCCTTATGTTGCCCCTTCTTCTCTTGAAGGTGGTGTCCCTTGGTACCCAAGTGTGGAAAGCAGCAGGTGTTTTTCCAAATGAGCTTTTTCAGTGTATGTTCCTCAGGGTTTAAAGGTGCTACGATAGTGATGAGGGAAGCCCTGCTGGTTTTGCTGTAGCTAAGATGAATACATGAGGAAGGTAGATTTGCACTAGCTGTTCTTTAGGCAGGTTCTTCTAAAGATCCTCCTGAGTTGGCAGGTGCACTTGTATGCTTGATGTCTTCTCTTCTCCACTCTAATCCAGATGGTTTTGAAGTGACAGCGGGTCCCCGTTACCTTGTGGAGAGAGAGGCTAAGGGAAAACCCAGGGATCTGAATCATCACTTCTCTTAGGTAAATCGCATCATCGTGCTTCTGTCAGCAGCTGTCGTCAGAAACCAGCTGGGCTCCCTTCCTATTACACTTGAGCAAAACTTCCTATTCTCTCTTGAGCAAACTCTAGGCAGCTTCCTGAGAGCAGTAACTCTGCTTGGGAAGTCTTGAAGTGTATCTAAATATTTGGTGGTTGCTGTAGCATGGTAATTCCCAATGTGTGTATGTGCCACAGTGTTGCACTGGGTGAGGACCAGTGCTGGGTGGACACATCAGGGTGTAGGACTGCCTGCAGAGCCACCTCGCCCCATGGCTGATGCCCGCTATTTCAGTTTTTCCTGAAGCAGAAGCAGTTGGGTGTTGTTCAGCAGCTCCACCTCCTTCCCATTTATGGGTTCCAAGTGAAGTCCTGTTAAACAGAGTGCATGTCCTAGGTGCATCATCTTCCATAATATCATGCTGACCAAAACATTTGCCTGCCCACAGTGCATGTGATAATGGCTCAATGTGCTGTCCTCAGGCAAGGGAGATTTGGGCAATTTCAACCACCCTAACAACAGCAGCGGCCTCAAGAGTGAGGGCAGCTCACACTGCTGCTGCTGCCTGGCCCCCAGCATGCAGGCAGCACAGCTTGCTTTCCTCTAGGGGAAGATCCTTCCCCAGACAAGTATGTGTTCCTAGCTCTGTCCCAGGATCTGCTGATCACTTTCCCAAGAGTGTGCACACAGAGCCCATGAGGAATGCCAGTAATGCCCTGGGTTAACTTTGGGAGATGCAGAAGCTCTCGGCGAGCAGATTTATGGAGATGGTGTCACAAGATGAGTTGTATCCTCCTATTTGAGGTACTGCATCATGCCTGAAGACTCTGCAGCATTCCTCAATGGAAGCTGCTTAAGTGTGAGAGGGAGATGCCAGCAGCTGGTAGCCATGCATGCTGCGAGCCATGGGGCAGGATATATCCTCTGGGAAGGAACCTACCAGCTTCTTTCATCCTCACAAGTTGGATGTAAAACAAGTTTGTAGAAAAATTGTTTAAAAAAAAAACCAACAAAAAACCACAAACCTGAGATGAGAAGGTGTCTTCCAATACCAGATCCTTAAATTTCCATGGAAACGTTTTTGTATGGGTTTAAATATATTTATGTTCATGGGTCAGGGCTTGAAGCTCTTTTTCTCTTGCTGAGGTGAGGAAATTAGTGGAATTTGAGGAGTGAAAGTAGTAGACTTTGAATGAGAAACCAATACTTAAAACAAGAAATTCGCCTGTGAGCATGAGGAATAATACTCAGCATGAATAAACTGTGGCTGCTGTGTATAGATTTCCTTGAGAGCAGAAGTGCTGTTTTGGCTTTTGGAATTCAGCATGCACACTGTGAAACACTGTGCCAAACTACCAGCTCTAAACAAGGCTCTGCAGACATACAGGTCTGGCCAGTGGCTGACCAGCTCTCTCTGAAGGCAGAGGCATATGAATCACAGTACTGGGGGAAATATGTTGCTTTGATCATCAAAAGCCCATCTGAGAGGAGCTGATTAATACGTTTTTTTTCTTGCTGTGGAATCTGTGAATGCTGGCTCTTTAATCTGCTAGGAATGTAAGGTCTGGTGCGTCATCTGCTTCTCCAGTGAAGTACTCAGTAGCAGCGTGATGCAGTGGGAACAGAGGTGGGAGGCTCAAGCAGGAGGTGATTTCCCACCGTGTCAAAAGGCCATGGGCCACCTCTGTTAACCACAAGTCCTTTTCTTCTTTGGGGTGTGAACTGTAATTATATTTGCATTAAATCTAGTATTTCCACAGCTGGTGCCAAAAGCAAATAGTGTGGAGCTGGTCAGAGAGCAAGTGTTGGCCGTGACAGCAAGCAAAATGCAAGGAAGAGCCATGAACAGTGAGGGATGGCTTATGGACGCTGCTGTACATAGCCTCTGGCTGGGGCCAGTCAAGCTGGTACTTCCAAGAGCTTGTGCTTTGTACTCAGGTGATGAGAAGAGGCAACTGGAGCTGGCAGCAGCTGCCCAGAGCTGCTGCTGGAGAGTGGAGTGTGTTGGCAGTGGGCACTGCAGCCTGCTGTCCTTGCTGGGTCTGTGGGCTGTGCAAGGCAGCTGCCCTGCCCTCCTTGTGGGCAGGATTGGGGCTGGCAGTCCTTCCTGCCAGCCCATGCGGCTCCTTCCACAGGGCTGTCAGCTGCACAGCTGCTCTTCCTCCTGGGAAGGATTCCTGGGAGATTGGCCTGCATTGCCTGTTGGATGGGGCTGCATGAGCCGCCAGTCCTGTTTTTGGCTGCATCTCTGATCACATGGGAGACTGCGCTTTTACTCTGCATAGCTGTACTGAAACCCCCACAGGTTAGCTCCTCACCTCACCCCACATACCTGATTTAGGAGGGCTGCAGGAAGGCTTGAAAGTGGGGAAAGCTCCTGGGAACTGGAAGGGAAGAGTAAAGGCCAGGCTGATGGTGCCCGTCTGTGGTCAGGTGCAGGAGAGCCTCACAGCTGCTGGTAGGTGCTAGGAGGTCCAGCTGGTGGGATTGGCTCTGCTGCCTGAAGAAGAGTTCATGGCCATCTCTTCTCACCCTCCATCTTGGTGTCTTTAACATGGCAAACCTTTAACATGGCAAACCTACTTCCAGAAAGCAGATTTGGGTGAGAACACTTCCTTTTGCGCTAGTTTTCAGATGGATCATCAGGGCTGTGGTTTGTTTTGCTGTTGCAGCCCTTCCTGGCTAGGGAAGGTGACTGTTGTTGGCAACGGTATTAGCTTAAAGGAATTACAGAACTACAGGCTGAGAGGCATTGACTGTGCTGGCTTTTTGGGGGCATCTTCTGCAGTTTTGCACCCTATCAGCTGTTCTGCATGTGGCCCAGACCTTGCTAGCCTGTCGCAGTAGCCATGTGCTGGTCTCATGTCTCAGTGCAGGAGGCAGGACCTTTCCTGCGTGGGGACAGAGCAGGGCAGGAGGGGGAACTGAAGAGCTGTCACTGCAAATAAGGGGTTGGATGAGAACTGTGGTGGGGACAAGTGAGTGTGCAAGACCTTGTCCTGTGCTGGGGCAGGGCAGCTGGTGTGCAGTGTGCTGCCTGACTGGAAATCTGTAGTTGCAAATCCTCTACCTTCCCACATGCTGGCAGCCTCGGGCTCCCCTTCCTTGCTGCTGCGGTGGACAGGCTTCTCGCTTCTCAGGTGCTGATGGGACCTGCAACCTCAGGTCATTCCTCCACGTGGGAGTTGCTGTGTGTGGGTCATGGGAACAAAGCTGCATTTCTGAAACCTCTGAAAGCCACAGGGCAGCGGAGGCTGGTGGGGGTGCGTGTGCACAGTGCCCTTGCTGAGCAGGCCTTCAGAAGCTGCGCCTCTTAAGTAAGTTTCAGTAACACTCAAGAGGTGTATTTTGCAGTGTGGTAGATAAATTTCTAGCAAGTTGATGTGGCAGCGGTGAACCAGGAGGGAGAATCAGCCCCTTGCTGCAGCCAGAGCCATCAGCTGACAAACCAGCCTCTTCCTGCTGTGCCTGTCTGTGTTTCCTCCTTTACTGCCTTGCCACGCTCTTTGCGTAACTGCTTGGGGAGATGCCAGCACCTCAAGGCACTGCCTGGCTTCACTGCAGAGCATGGCTCTGTTTGTAAGCCATGAGTTTGTACTTTTCTGGGAGCTGAGTGGTGTGTGTCAACTTCACCCCATCGCCTTCCCAGAGCAAATCTTTCTCAGTCCTACCCTGAGACTCCATGACTCAGGCAGTGGTGTCTCTCACTGGTTTGCGTAACCACCTTGTCTGAATGGAGGCACCCAGGGGCGGGTGGGTAGGTGGGGGCAGTGTACAGCACCGCTGGTGTGGGGAGCAGGTAGGAGCTCTGAATCTGCAACTCATAGGTTGTGGAGCCTCTGAAGTCAAGCGGCTTGCCGTGCAGGGCCAGTGTGCTGCCACGTCCTGTCTTTTGACTGGCCAGCACTGGAGCTACTGGTGTAAAAATAATATTAGAGGCTGCAGAGAGCAGCAGCCTTTGATTTCATGAAGGACCAAAACCAGCAGTACAGTTCTGGCACTGTACTGTAAATTTGCTGCTAGCTGCACTTGCTTTGGCACAGGCAACAGAGAATTAAACTAACACTTGCAGTGGTGAACACACCTTTGCAGGAAAATATATGCAACTTATTGGATGATGAGCTAAAACCTAGAAGCCATGGCCTGGCCCAGAATATAGGGTTAACTAGGGCTGCAAATCAACATCAAATGCAAATGAAAGCGTGCAGTTCAGGAAAGTTTGGAGGTGGGGTTTGGGAGGCTGCGGTAGTGTTCCTCCCACAGGGAGCAGGTACCAGCAGCCTGGCAGATCTGGCTGGACCGGAACAGCCTCCAGGGTGACTTAAGAGCTGTGCTGTCAGGCGGTCTCTGGGCTCTCAGAGAGCTGATGCAACTAGGCAGTGCATATGTCAGCCAGCTTGCTCACAGCACTGCTCCCTGGGAAGGTGAACGAGGGAGAGACAGTTTCCTGTCTAGACCCCAGTAATTGCGGTGAGGAGGGGTTTGCATGCAAGCTCCTGCTTTTTTCTCCTGTGATTACTAAAGCAGAAACCAGGCCACAGCTCCTCAGGAAGGAACCCCTTGCTTCTGCCATGTGTCTTGGAAAATGCCGTGACTGTGTGCTCCTTGCTCCCCCTTGATTCAGGCAGTTAGTTAGAGTGGGAGCCAGCTGCTGGGCTGGCTCTGGCACTGCCTGCTGCTGGCCTGCGGGAGAGCTCGGGAAGTTTGCAGCCCCCCAGCTGTGGGTCCAGGGTTTCCCTCGATGCTCAAGGATCACCCTGAGCCCAGGGAGGAGTCTCCCTGGAGGCTACTTTTGGGAGGAAGGAGTAAAAGTGTCAGGGCTAGCCCAGATCTTCTGGCCCCAAGAACTACATAACCAAGGAGAGGGAGATAAAAATTCCATGAATCCTTACCTGCCTGGGACTGCAGGTGATGCTTAAGTAAAGAAATGGCATTAAACCATGTCCCTTTGCCATGAACTGTGTAGCTCCAGCACCCCTGCTCCCCTGGGGAGGGTAGATAATGCCACTGCGCAGGAATGGGTGGCGGGGATCTGTGTGGGCTGTACAGCCATGAATGCTCCTGCACTGTCAGGGCCAAATGATCACCAGTGTGGCTTCCTAACAGGGGACATTTGAAATCCCACTGTGTTAGGAGAACAGAGCCATTGTTTGTTGCCCGCCAGCTCCTGGCTGCACATGGAGGCTTCCCTGTGTGGTGGCAGGGCTGCTTGGCTCTCCTGAGGTCACTGCTGGGGCCAACCTTCCAGAGCTGCTTCTGGAAATGTCTCTTGCTGCTTGATGGGCACCAGAGGGAGTGGGGAGGACAGAAAGCCAGAACTGTTTCATAGACTAATTGCATTAAAAAAAAAAAAAGTTTTAGTAGTAAATGAATATATAAAGCCAGCTCTGCTGATGCCATTCTTCTCTAAATCGGTAGAACGTGGTGGAGCTTGGACCCACGCAGGTTTTCTAGGACCTGTCTCCCCTTGCAGCCTTTGCATTCAGTTCCTTAGATGTGAAATCCCTCAGTGTCTGTCCAGGCAGTGTGAGTGCAGCACAGCAGTGGCAGAAGTCCTGCTTGTGCGTCAGCAAGTTGTTGGCAGCAGGAACCCACGCTGCACCTCCTCTCCCAGTGGTTTCCTCAAAAGCAGCTCTTGTAAGCAAGAGGGATCCATGTGCTTGGGGACTGCATGAGAGGCACAAGGAACTCTTTACTGTACCCACGGCCCTAGCTGTTGCTAACAACCTTTACTGTTTAAATAAAAGCCCTTTGATATCTAGAAACAGGGCTGGAGGAGATGTCCTCAGGGCATGGGCATTTCAGCTGAGTGTACAGAAGTGTCAGCACAGGTCTGCTGCAAGGGGGCTGGTGGGAAGTGATGGCAGCAGGACTGTACCATGTGCTAATGAATTTTCCTTCAGGGTTAGTGGTTGCAGCTCCCTGTGGGCTTGCAGGAGTCAGGGAGAGGCTGTCAGGGGAGCATCAGCTTCACAGTTCTTGCCTGCAGACAGCTGGCAGTGGCTGTGTCCTCTGGCTCACGTACAAGCCCCATCAGCCTGCTCCCCATAGCAGGAAGGTGCTGCTTGGTGGAGGCCAGTGCATGCTTTTACTGCAGCCTGTGCCCGTGGGTGCTGCTGTGCTCCAACCAGCTAGCAGCTGGGCGAGGACCCCAGAGCAGTCTGTTTTTACTCTTTCCTCCACCTCCCCTGCATGGTTGAGCAATACTGAGGACCTCTGCTGTCCTCCTTTAACTGTCCTTGGTTTTGATGGGCTTCAGAGGTCATTTGTGGCATACTGGGCACCTCTGCCTGTGGCTGAGGTGGCCTTTGGTGGAGTCTAAAAAGGATAGGATGCTTTAGGATGAGGCCCAGACTCCCGTAATTTAAATAATAAACCTGCCAATGCTTATTGGAACGTAGCTTGGCCTGGAAAACAAGCTCTATAGAGCTCCCCAGGCCTGGGAAGGTGCTCGGTGTGGGAGCAGTGTGCTGCAGCTGTCCCCAGCAGGCTTTGCTGAGAAGAGGACCTTGTAACTACAACAATCCCCAAACTAGCATGTAACAGGTACTACCCATGGAGCCTCGCATCTGCCCCCAAGGGCTCTCCATATGGAGAGCTCTGGGGAGCCTCCCCGAGGGTCCCCCCCAACCCATAATGAAATGCATTTGGACAGTGCTCTCCCTGGTGCTCTCCCTGCTGCCGCCAAAGGAGGTCTGCACCCAGCAGCAAGGGCTGCACACACACAGCAACGCCTTCTGCCAGCCTGGTGTCTACCAGAGACTGTTGTGTCTGTTGTTTGGAAACCCAGAAAAAATAGTCAAAAGAGCCAAGTGCTGGTTTTTCCAGTCACCTAGGAGCACCCAGACTAGCAGGAAAAAACGCTGCATGCTGAATTCCTATCTTGGGATGCACAGCTTTGGGCTGCTTCCCTGCCAAGCCTAGCGTAATTAAAGATGATTAAGGAAACACATGTATTTGGTGATGATGCCAGGGAATTTCTGATAGAAAGGAGGGTCTGGGTTTAGAAAAGTGGTCCAGCTGGTAAATAGAGCCTTTTTTACCAAAGTGTGAAAGGATTTTGCTGTTGTGTCTATGACGAGGCCTCAGCAAATTAATTCCTCTCTGGGCTCCACGTATTGCGGGATCTGATATTATTTCCTTCCTTCCTATGGTTAATATGTCGCACTTTTTGCAGCTCTGCTGTTGCAACAGCCCCAGTAGCTCTGAGGAGGTTTCAGAGGGAACAAAATTCAGTCTATGTAAATGTTGCCCAGGCTAAATATTAATGCTTCCAGGATGCCTCTGGAAATGAATAATGGCTGTCCTTGCTTCAGGAAGCCCGTAGAGTTGTGTGTGCCCTCGGCAGCTGGCTGCCTGCAGCGCCGCCCTGGGAAGCTCTTGGCCCCAGCACTCTGGCACGTGCTGTCATTGCCAAGGTGGACCTTAACTCTCCTCTTGCTTTCTGTCTTGCAGCAGAAGAAGTCGTACCTGGAGCGGAGTGTAAAGGAAGCAGAAGATAACATTCGCGAAATGCTGATGGCCCGGAGGGCACAGTAGCCTGTCCCTGTGCCTGCTGGGTGGTTTATGGGCAGCTCTGCCTGCGTGCTGCTTGCTGCCGCCTGGCTGCACAAGCTCTGTTCTGTGGCAGTTCCAATAAAACTCTGCTGCAAAGCCTTAGCTCATTTCCTCTGCCTGCTCCCTTGCAGCAGCTGCTCTCCCCTTAGGAATCTGACAGAGAAAGGAGGCAGCGGTACGATTTGGGATGAGTGCCCTTCAGGGAATCCTTTTTCACTTTAAAGCAGCCATAGACCTTGCCTTCTGGAAAGAAGTTGCACCACTCAGCACTGGGGAAGGCTTGCTGCCTTGTTCTGCTGGAGTGGGGCTGGCAAAACTGTGGTGGGGGAAAAGAGGCAGGCAGGGTGGAGCAGGGCTGGGAGTCACAGGCACTTCCAGGTCTGTGACAGGTGGTGATGGGCCCTGGTTCCCTCCTTGTACAGATGGGCCTGGCAGAGCCCCAGTGCAGCAGTGAGCTCATGGAGGGCCAGTGCCACCCTGTGCTTTGTGCTCACAGTGCACCAGCCTGGTCTCCTTCCCTACTCAATGGAACTTACAGGGCTTCAAGCAAGGGGCTTGAAGGCTCCTGGGGCCAGGCTGCTGCCAGGGGCCCTCATTAACTACCTAAATAACCTAAAACAGATCGTAATGCCTCAGACGAGCCACAAAACTGAGTTTCTGAGACCCAAGTAGAGGGGCACAGAGGGGCCAGGCTGCACCACAGGAGGCATTGTGCTCACTCGGGGAAACTCCCAGACAAAAAAGTGCATAGGAACCCAGCAAGGTGCCTTGTGAGGCCTAAGGAAGCCTCACAGCATGGCAGCTGTGGCACTGCCATGCGGTTTGCAGCTAAGCCCTCTCCCTACCTTCGGTCCGCCAGGCCTGGATGCCAGACCCAGGCCCCTGCAGGAGCAAGGAAGCAGAGGTGCTGCAGCAGAGGCACAGCCTTAGGGTCCCAATGAGCACAACCCTCATTTAGCTGAGCTTGGGCCACTCTTCATTCTGGTGCCTTTCAGGGAGGCTGGAAACTGAGGAGTGGCGAGCACCCTGCTGCAAAAAGGTCCAAGATTCTCTTGGTGATCTTTGGGCAATAAACAATGCCAATGTGTGTCAGTCCACCAGGACTGGTTTTGATCATGAGGCGGGGAGAACAGCAGCTAACCAGGGCACTGGGCAGCTGGTGACCAGCAGCAGGTTTCTCCACTTCTATGCAGATTAAAGCTTTTTATCCCTTTTCTGGGTAGGCTGTGCTATGAAACAGCTTCAGCTGTAACTTGAAACTAAATTAATCTGTGGCCTTGTTTCTTCTTACTCATTAATTTACTGCCCTGCAAGCTCATACACTGCAGCAGCTGGATGATGGATCACTGCTCAAAATCCCTGAGTGGTATCAGTCCTTCCACAAAAGCTGTGGCTGTGCACATGCAGCAGCTCAGCATGTGGCCCCCCCCTCCCCCCCAACTCTGCCATCCCAGGAACTGCTGGAGAGGCCCCTGGTCCCAGAAGGGGACTTGCATGTCCACCTGTGAGTAAGCAGGGGGATGAAAAACCAACTGAGCTGCCCCATGTGGGACTAGAGAGTGAGTGGTGGCAGACATGGGTGCTCCACCCCTGCTCATTTCACTTCACTTCCACAACTTGTGCACCAGGTTGCTGGCAGAAAATCCCCCAGATGCTGGTAACAGCAAGGCCAAACAATACCAGCCCCAGCCCCAGTGAGGGGTCGAGGCAAAAACTTATGCAGCAAAGTTGCTTGAAACAAAGTCCATCATTGCTGCCACAGAGTCCAGGCTTGTGGGAGGCTGAGAACAGACAGCGACGAGGGAAGCACACCCTCTATGGGACAGATTTATTGAAACAGTCAGGACCTAGCAAAGAAAATCAACTGTTGGCTTTAATTATTGCGTATGTCTCCATTTCTAGGACTAGGAAAATTTCAACTGATAAATATACATTTCATCAGAATGCCTTTGGCTGAAATACACCACTAGCACATTCTTCAAAATTACAACAAAAGTCTTAGAAATGTTAAAAAGGGATTTTTCCTTTACTAAAATAAAGGAGCACACCCCCCACCCCAACAAGGCGCTAGGACTGACAGACAGGAACTCTTGGCTGTGCAAAGCAGAGTGTTGATTACAGTAACAGAAGGAAGTCGAGACAGGAGTGGGGAGCCTGCATAGCACTCAGTGAGAGGTATGGGAGGCAGCTGCAGTGGAGTCAGGTCAGCATGTCCCAGAGGCAGCAGCAGCAGAGTGCAGTCCAGCATGCCGTCAGGCAGGCACTCTCCCCCGTGTCATCCCTCCGCCGCTCCTCCACGACATACACTGTGGGGACAGGAGAGCTCGGTCAGTCAGAGAGCAGCACAGCAATGCCCACAGCAGCCAGCCACATCTGCTGCCTCAGTACAGCTGGAGTGCCCCTCCGCACCCCAGTCCTCAGTTTGGGCAGCCCACGCTTGCTGGAGAGAAGCTGGTGCACTAGGAAGCACCTGCAGGAGGGGAGGCGCTGAGCTCCTCATGCTGGGTGCTGCAGCCCCTCCAGCCACAATTTCATCACCACAGCAGCATCCTGCAAGGACCCGCTGACCCCTCCCATTGCTGCAGTACCCCTCAGATGCAAAAGGTCCCCCAGGGGACCTGCTTCCTTCCGCAGCTGGGCCCAGACTGGTGGGACCGTGCAACCTTACAATCTTGACACAAGCAGCCAGTGCATGTCAGCCAGAACCAGGCTTCTGCCATGTCACATACAGTTACTGAGTAAGGAAATGGGCTCAGCCTGTAAAGCATCTGCTCCCGGCGAGCTGCCCTCTGGTGAGCACTGTGCCTAACCCTCCCTGCCACAGCCCCCAGCCACTGGGAGGTCCCTGCAGCATGGTGCCCACCGTGCCCCAGCTGAAGCCAGTGCCCTTCCAGGCCCAACACAGCTGCCTGTCCTGGGAGGTACCCAGCCCAGGCAGCAGTGCTGGAGAGGACCCTGCATGGCACCTGGGGTGCTGGGGAGGGAGTGGTGGGTCAGACGTGGCTAAGGGGCCAAACTTCCACCCAGCCACTCACTCCCTGCTCCTCCTCAGCAGGGCAAGATGGGAAAAAGAGGGTAAGAAATCTCATAGATGGGAAGATTGCTCACCTAATACCATCACTGACAAAAATGGGCTCAACTTGAGAAAAACTAAACTAATTTGTCACCGATTAAAATAGATTTGGGTAGTGGGGAACAAAGACAAACACTAACCCGCCACTCTCCCTCCTGCCTCCTCCACCTCACTGCACATAGGGATGGAGAGTGGGTCCCGTGGCCTGTGCACAGCAGCTCCTCCCCTCTGCTACATCCTGGGAGAGGTGAGCTGTGTGATGGTGCATGCCAGCAGGGCTGGGGTGGCTTCCCTGCAGCCCTGGCAGAGCCCATGGTGCCCTGCCACGCAATCTGTGCTTGGGCACCATTAATCTTTGGAGGGATCGTTAGGTACCTGGCGATGGAGAAGGCAGCTCAAGGCTCTCGGCACACTGCCATGACCAGTGGGAGCAGCTGCCCTGCACCAGACCAGGTGCTGCTGGGGGCTGTGGCTGGCCTGAGCTCCAACACAGGCACAGCCCCTGGGCTCCAGTGTAGGGTCCCTGCCAGGAAAGGCTCCTCTAACACGGGTCCTAGAAACACCCACCTGGCTCCATAGTCCTCCACGGGTTGCAGTGAACACCCAAAATGCCTCCTGCTCCTCCAGCCCTCTGCTGGTTCTTTTTTGTCCCCTCTTCTGTCTCTGGCATTTTCTGCCCTTTCTTAAATGTGTTCTCACAGAGCCACCAGCAGCTTTGCCGATATGCTCAGCAGTGTCCTGTGGTTAAGTCTGGTGCAAAGCCTTGCCACCTACAGCAGGACAAAGGTCTGGCAGGCAGGAGGTGGTCTCAAGGTAAGATTCAGCTACTTGTGTGCAAATGGCTGAATGGCCATGGGGAGGAGTTCAGTGGCAGAGCAGTGTCCCTCCTGCCCTCAAGGCTGGAGAAAGCTTGCTCTGCATTCTGGGCACTGGACAGAGGATGCTTTTGCACCAGCCAGCACTTCTCAGTGCTAGGAAGAGCTTGCTCTTCCCAGGCAGCAGGCCCCATGGAAACAGCAGGGATCAGCTATGGCTGATGGGCCTACCTGATTATAAAGCCACCTGGCCGCTGAGAGGAGAGTGGGCAGGAGGCAGCTGTGGCAGAGCTGGGATGCATCGCCTTCAGAGCCTCCTTCTCTCAGCCTTCAGCTGAGATCAAGGAACACTGACAGTACCCACATCCACCAGGCTCCAAATCAGCAGCAAGCTGACTTGGAAAACAAGTGGGTAGGCTTCTTGCTTTGGCACTTCCATGCACAATCAAAAAACACAGTTTTAGCATAGTGAAGATGACAAGAACCTGCCTGCTGCTAGGTCTGGCTGGGCCACAGGCAGGAGAGGCTGGATAGACACCCAGGGCAGAGTTTTCCAGGAGATGACAGCTTCCGTAGCTACAAATGCACTTGCAGTTTGTCTGGCTGTTGTCTGTTTAGACTGGCACCACTAAGTCAGCTTGCTTTAATAACTAGCTGTTCCCTGACACTGCTTTAGCTCTATCACACACATAACTGCCTCCTCCCCTAGGAAGTCAGGGCAGGAATCAGTCCTTGCTCCAGCTTTGTGTCCATCTTGCATGCTAGGGGACTTCCAGCTCTGTCTGCTCAGCACCAGAGACACAGCCAGCTCTTACCAGTCTAGGAGGCGGCAGTCCTCAGGCACTTCACCTGCCGAGGGGTGGATGCCTGGATCACACCCCCAAGTGCTTGGGGTATCACCTCATGCACAGAAGCCATTTAGGCTCTGCCCCTCCTGAGCTGCCCAGAGGCCCCCAGCAGAGCAGGCTGTTGGGATTTAGTGCACATTGCCTGCTGGCTGAAAGCACAGGAGGGAGCCCCAGGTTTGGATGGAGCTCTCCCAGGGTCTCCTGCCCGAGGCCAGTGTGCTGCCTGCTCTTTCTGCCAGCCCCTGAAACCCGTCAGGGACAGAGGAGCAGTTTACTTTGGTTCCTCCTCACTGAGCCTGGGCTATCATGTTGAGGAGTGCAGCACTTTTGAAGGCAGGCAGGTGACCCTCCTTAATGTTTTCTAGGGTCTGTGTGGGAAATGGGCCCTCACGCAAGAGTCTGACCCAGGCAGGCAGCTAGTGCTTTAAGTCAAGTGGCTGAACATGTGGTGTTGACAGGCAGGAGACGGCTCACGTCATCAACCTGGTCCTCCCATGGGCTTGCTTTGTGCTCAGAAAAGTGTGTCGCTGCCCTCCTTCACCGCTTCAATTCTCTCAAGAGCGATGAGTGGAAGATAATGTGCTCTGGTTTACATGATACCAAAATCCTGCCACCATCAGGGTAGGGCAGAGAGAGAAATAACCCAGTAACCCCCTGCAAATATCTGCCCTCAGGTACAGCCTGTAGCCCAGCCTCATGCAGCCTCCCTCTCACCAACAGGTATAACGAGAGGAGGCATCTGCTCTGCAGGCACAGCCCAGCTCCAGAGGAGCCACTGCAAGGCACTAGCAAAGGACAGCTATCCATCCTTCCCTCCGAGGCCTTGCAGCTGCCTGTGAGCACGCAGTCACACGTGTAGTGCCCTTGCTCCAGGAACGTCAGGGCTGAAGCACATCTCTTCTCCAGACAGCCCCAGAAGGAGGTGGCAGCATGCTGCAGTGCTGTGACAGGCTGTGCTGGAGCAGGAGAGGTTTCCCATGCTCTCCTCTCCCAGGAGCTGCTGGCCTGGCCTGCCCCTGCAGAGCTAAAGCAGGCACCTCCAGGTAGGAGCAGACCTGTATCCGATGGAAACCTGGCTCCCATGCACAGAGCGGGGCTCAGCACCTTCTCCAGCACGATGTCAGGCAAACATCATCCTGGGAGTGGTTTGGAGAAGGCAATTCCCTCCTCTCTGAGGCATGCCTGCTCCGAGCTCTATCAAGACACCAAAACCTTCCTGGGCTGGGCATTCCCCCACCACCCACCCCCCAAAAAAATAACAAAAAAAAAAGAGAACAAAGCTGCAGGTGCTGGTGCCAGGGCTGGGGGGCACTGGCAGGCGGACACCCCTGCTAATGACATCTGATAATTATCCCAAATTAATGAGGGCTGGAAAGCGGCCGGTGGGGCCCCTGTGGGCTGTTGTCAGTGCTGCAGCAGTGGGGGAGGCTGCAGCTCTGCCATACCAGCAAGGAGTGCAGAACAAGGTGAATGACTTGTAAGCCCAGAACCCTGGCCGCCTCCTGCAACCCAAGAGTCTGTTTCATCCCTTTGAAAGAGTGGACCACAGACCCATCCCATCCAAAGGGGGAACCTGTCCCAAGCCTGACAGGACTTTGGTCAGGCCCTTCCCTGTTACCTGCCCACAGCCCCAAACTTGCACTCAAAACCATGCATGGAAGACTTACAAAGGCTTCACGTTCAAAAGCATAAAAGACTTGTGTTTGGCCTCATACAGCATTATGTCTGTACCTCTTTATTCACTGCCTGTTCTCCCTGGTGAGGTGACCCAAGTCTGCTTGTTCCTGTACACCACCGTGCAGTGCAAGCTGTCATCAAGCAGCTGGTCAGGTCCCTGGAGCACTGGGCTATAGCAGCCACTGACTGCTCAGAAGCAGGAAAGGAGAGAACCGTGCCCTGCCATCCAGGGGAGAAGCTGGCTTAGCAGAGCTGCCCGCACTGTTTTACTTTCCTTCCTCAACTGGCACTGCTGGGAACAGCTGGACACCCCGACACTTGATCCATTTACCCTCCTCAGCTAGGCAACATTCTTCCCAGCAGCACACAGAGCTGCCCTTCTTTCTGGCTCAACACATCAAGCCCTAGTGAGAAGTGAGCCCTGGCACCACACGATGCCTTTTTGCAAACCCAGTCATACAGCTGAGCCGTTCAGGAAGGAGAGCGGCAGGACAGAGCTGTACAGAACAAGTTCAGCTTGCAAGGACTGAAGGAGGCACTGTCGTGTTTCAGGCTGGGAAAAACCTTAGGGCTTTTTCTCCCTGGTGGATCCAGGAGCTCTGAACAAACAGGTCTTTGGTGGCTTTGTTTCCTCTGAGAAGGTCCTGTTATAACAAATGAAGGCAAAACACATACTAAATGCTCCAAGAGTCCTGTATAAGATGATGACATGCAGTTATTTGGCAGGGCAGAGTGCACATAAAACAGCCAGAGATCGCCAAGGGCTCCTCACCAGAGTGGGGTACCAGCCATGCTCTCCTGCCCACGTTCACCTGGGAGAGGATGCTCACCAGCTCCTGCCATCCCTCAGAGTGAACAGCCCAGAGTGCTTTGCCCGTGGCTGCTCGGGAAACTTCCAAACCAGCTCCCTGTGCTGGAGCCTTGAGGCAGCTCTTGTTTCTAACTGGCTGCCAGGTGCCAAGCTGTCCTGCTTCGAAGCCATGGACAGCTGGATTGCTGCTGCCAGGGCATTGCCATACCCAGAACTGAGGGGGCCACAATGCCCTGAGACAACCAGATCTGCACAGCAGAAGGGGGCTGGGAGGATGTTTTGGCAGGCACTTGTTCCTGGTGGTCTGGAGGCAGCAGGGCGACTCTGACCTCTGGAAAACACCAGCAAGAACAGATACCACAGAACTCGCTCCAGAGCAGAGTCCTTGCAGCTTCAGACTGAGCGAAACCCAGGGGAACCTGACACCCTTCCCTGCCCCAGAAAAAGCTCTGCAGCATATGACACTCCTAAATCTGGTGGATAGCTCCGGTGGATAAGGTTATGCTGCTTTGGGGGTGCCTCGCATACACTCAGCTCTCTTGCTGGAGCAGCTGAGATGGACTGAGCTCAGTCTGACAGTACCTGGCCTGATAGTGGGTACCTTCTCCGAGCACTAAGGTATGGCACTTCAAACAGAGCACAGGTAGACCTTGCTAGCCAGCTGCTCTGGCCAGCCTCCAGCATGCATCTGCTGACCAGATGAGGCCATGTCCCTGCAACATAAACCATGGGCTGGAGGGCAGTTATTAGTTTCAGCTACTCCGGTCAAGCCCATCTTCAACCTGGTTGAAGGTGGCTGTATCTGTAGCAGCAGCCAAGGCGCCAACCAGGGAAGAGCTCTACCACCACTACCTTTTACTGCTAGAGTTAAAGCAATGTTGCTTTTTAGTAGCTCAGCGCAAAGCTACCAAGGAGCAATACTTGAGCCTACAGAAGATACAACCCATCAAATGATACACTATTGACAAGTCCTCCATCATAGCATGCAAACCAGTAAAGCATTTTGCTAGTTAGTCAGCAACTTGCAAAGAAGTCAGTGAAATTGAGTCTAAGTGCATACTCCGCTTGAGGATGGGTTCGTATAACCTTCCACACCCCAAAGCAGACTTGAGAAGGATGCTGCCCTGTGCAATTTATAATAAACTGTCCATGACTCCAGGCATACATGAAGAGTTTGCCTGAGGTATTTATGATTAATCCATTAGAAGTTTCAAACTACAGCCAAGTGCTGAGGACACACTGACAAAGCATATTCAAAGCATGTATAAAGTGCTATTATGAAACACTTGCTGAAATATTAAACAAAACTGCTTTTCCAAATTTGGGCCTGTACAGTGGGAGATTGGCACTTTCACTCCACAGCCACTCAGCTGGCTTGCATCGGATGCTGTGTCTCAGCACAAGTGGGTCACAGCAGCAGTGGGCATCACTCCTCCCCTGCCAGCCAGCACCCTCAGCTGCCTGCATGGCACTGCTGCTGGCAGCTTGTGCTAGAAAGGTCTGCACTGACCTGGCTGATACACAGGCACAACTGCACGCTAAACAATTCAGGGCAAGACTGGGACAGAAGAAGGGACAACAGCCACATCAAGACCTTTCTGGGACTCACCATGGGTTTTGGAAGGCGTGCCTTTCTGTTAGGAACAGTGAAACAGCACTGGAAAGGGACAATGTCCTTTTACTCTCTTCTGCTAAAAGCTGGAAGTCATTTAAACCAGCATCACATTGTGGCACAAGTACCTTTCTGCAGAAACTCTGAGAAAAAACCTGTGTTTTTCCCCATGCAGGGGGTTATGGTACTTTACCAAACCCATTCACCTTCCCAGTTCAAGGCAAGCCCCAAAGACAACCATTTGAAATACACATTTGAGAAGTCACTGCCTTCCACTGCACAGTTCCTCTCCCAGCAAAAGCAAGAGTCTCACTCCAGAGGGCAGCTCTCTTGCCACCGCCAGCCCACAGGAGCTGGTGTTTGCTGCTGCAGTCTGAGAGGAAATACAGCTGCCACTGGAAGTTTCCAGACTAAGAGAGTATCTGGGCAATACTCTAAATAAAAACAACTTTTTTTTACAGTCTTCCTTTACAGTTTGAGTTTAATGATCACTTTCTTTGAAGCTTCATCAATGCTTCGGAAAGTTGTATCTCTGTCACTGTCACCAGACAAATTGCCAGAGAAACAGCCATACAGCATTAATGCTGGAAAGCTTTTTCTGGTCATTTGGGTGTGGGGCTTATACAGGAGAGAACAACAGCAGAACAGGTGAAGGCCGGTCAGGAATTCACTTACAGCTACCAAAGTGCACAGGGTAAAGAACAGTTCAAAGGAAAGTTACATAAACTCTTCCCAGCCAAGCCTCCCATTCAGCTAGAGACATCCTATACCAATCTCATCTTGGACACTGTGCAACCAAACACCAGCTTCAAAATACTAACACAAACACAGCGACTGAAGTACCCAAGGAAATTCAAAGTACGTAGTAGCACCTTTATTCACTCTTCCCAGTCTATGCATTAGCGCTACTTTAAATGCAAATGTTCCCCTGTAAACAGCACAGTAAGAGACGGCGTAACAAAACCCTAAGCACCTTACTCAAACCTCTTAAAATCGTTTTCACAGAAAGCCTTGCACAGCACATTACTGATGCAAGCCACCAATGTCTTCCCAATTCACTAAAAAAACAGCATTTTTTCATTAACAAAGATCAGGTTCTCTACTGGAATAGCTTTGCCAACAAAACTCAACTCAAAATACTAAGGGAACGGCTTGTTTTTTACACTTCTTGTCACAAGCCTGAATGCCTCCAAGCCAGAAGGCACCCACTTTGCTGTGGAGAGCCTTATGGGGGACTTCATTAGCTGCTTTGTGCTTCTCTTTTGTCCAAGGTCATTCACACCAAAGATCTCCTATGGCATGCCAGGGTCCTTGCCACTATGAGCAGAAGCCCACGCACTTTGGGACTGGTGGTCTGATAGAGCAGAGAAACAAAGGTAATTTCCCTCAGAGGCACTATGCAGCACTTAGTTTTAGGCTCGTTTTGATGTTTCCATTGTTTTTTCTAAAACAGGATGGGAGAGAGTGTAAGCTTAGCAGACCCTCCCGTCTTCTAATCAGCCTTAAAAGAGGTAGATCACAATGAATCATGCTTACCCTGAACATGGCAGCACTCCCTGTAATCACACAGTACCAGCCTGCACAATCCAGTGCAAATAACTCCCACTTTGTTTTTAAAAAAATACTACAATGCCTTGTTATTTCACGTACAGTCTGCCTTTATCTTAAGCATACACATCTTGTTTTTTCTCATACCTAATTGATATGTTAATCATTAGCTCCGTGAGGGAAAGGCATAAGCAGTGCAGTACTTTTCACCCCATTTGGTATAAACTAAAATCATGACCTTAGGCTGTAGTGCTCCTTATCACAGCACTTTACTGGGTCTGCAAGGACTGCAGTACAAGGGCACTGGCTTTGATGACAGAACCAGCCCATCATGTCCCAGGGCCCAGGCACGGATATCATTGTTAAGGTACGGACTTACCCACATGGGGAGCCCCCACTGGAAAGCAGGCTGTGAAAGCACCCAAGAGCTCTTCAAGTCCTCCCAGAAGTCTCGCTGCACGCCACTGGGGGCCATGGCCCTTGTCTAGGTATTCCAGGTAGACAGCAAGCAAAAGCTCACTTCAGGCAAGCCAAGGGGCAGGCTCAGTCAAGAAGTCAGCTGCCTGGGGAGAAGCAAGGTGCACACACCACCAGCGTCAGCCCAATCTAGCACCAGCCAGCTGCAGGGGCTTTCCTCTTCCTAAAGCCAGAGGGCTAGGAGCATGAGAAAAGCAGTAAGTCTTGAAGTTTACTACTTCTTTAGCTCCAGCTGTGTGCTAGCCCACAGACCCACTCTGAATGCAAACAAGTTACACTCCTAGCTGCTACAAGCTGTTAGCCAAGGCCTGCAACACACAAGAGGAAGCAGCAGCAAGCAGTTTACCAACCACTGCTACTTCAGATCAAAAACTTCCCATGACACCTGCTTGAACATCTGTTTACCATAGTAACAACTGTTCAGACCAGAAATATTAATACCACAATCTTCTTGTCTGGGAAGAAGCACACGGCAGAAAAGGGACCAGTAAGCCTTTTCCCACATGTGAATGAAACGGGTTTTATCACAAGCCACTTCTGCACCAATAGCTTTGTTCTTGCTTGTCCAGCCAGCAAGCAAGAAGTCTTGCTTAAAATTGTACAACACCATTTGAATAATAATTTCTTACAAGGTTAAGCGCTGCCTACAGCAGATTGTTAATTCAAGTCAGTCTGTGCGTCTGGTTCTACCTTGAAAACATTCTTACCCAAGCCCACTGAAAGAAAGTCTTTCCATTCAGGAGGGAGGCCAGAACAGCAAAAGTCAGCACAAGGGTGTTAGTCGCAGCCAAGGAATGCAGAGGTGACAGCAACTAGAAATCACTGTTTCCTGAGCCACTCTTTAGTGCCTAGGTCTGCAGACCCAGCAATGCAAGATGAAGCGAAGCCCAGCCCTGATCTCTCACACAGCCACGTGTCCAGGAGTAAATCCCATGCAGGCAGCAAGTGCAGAAGAAGAGATTACATGACTCGGGAACAGGGACCCCAGGACTTCAACTAAAGCTTTCATACTAGCTGCCAACACAACTCCTCTCTGCCCCAGGCCTCCTCCCCAAGAGGATCTCCAGGGCAAGATCTCCAGGGTAAAGCCTGGGCACAGATGAGATCTAACTCCCTTGCCACAAAAGGCATTTAATTACTCTTTTTCCTCTCTGAGGATATTTGCTCATGCTTAACAGCCTCAAGCCTGTCACATCACATTCCCTGGTCCCCCAGCTCCTTCCTGCCCAGAGGCTTTCACTGTACACACAGTCTCTACTGACACCGTATTTGTATTTCAGGAAATACCTTAGCATGCTCCTGAAACACATAGCAGTCAGAGCCAGATGGAAATACAATAGCCTACTTCCAAGCAAAAATACTTTCCAAAGCTGCAAAACTCTCAAAGAAAGTTAACAGCTGACTTGCTCTTAAAGGTCTTTTCCAACCCCAATAATTCTATGATTCTAAATTTCACAATCCTCAGCTCCAAATGTAAACAGCTGTACTTCCTAGAGCCACCTGAGCAAAAAAAACATGTAACAAGGAAGCTGCCAGTGCATACAATGTGCGAATGCCCTTTGCCACCAGACAGTTGCTGCTGACCCAGCCCAGATTTCAGCCTGGACTCACGCAGAAGTGACTGATTTAGAACCACCCACACTGGTATCAGACCTGCCCTCTTCCATAGCTGCATGACTATATCCACCAGGTTAGGAAAATTCCTGCCTTTCAGTTCCTGCAAGTCTGAGAAGCTCTCACGGTCACCCTTGAGAGCTGTTTCAGCTTTCAGGGAGCTGAACAGGCAATGTATTTCAGGGAAATTACCACACAGGCCTGCCAAGTGAGCCAGAGCCAATGCTGCAATAGCCACATTTCATATAAGGGTAAAGTTGTTCCCCACTTAGACACCGTATATGCTCCAAGCGTGGGTTATGTCTGATCATAAACCGTGCAGATTTTCTTGCAGCTGAGCTCAGGGCTGGGAAAGAGGTGAGTTTCCTCACCTGGGCACACGGCATTTATGGAGTTCAACATCTCTAAAAAGCAGGGCTACAGGCACTTGTCATAGGAGAAAAGCATGCCTTATGTAGCAAGTACTGAAGTGTCTGCAGGATGTCAACAGGCACCAGTCAGCTCTCCAAAGCACTATAAACCCTGTTACACAGGTTAGAAAGTGTACAGGAGACGCCATGTAAGAAACCAGCTTCCCCTCAGCTCCAAAGTACAGACTTCACACCCTTCAGTTTTCTTCTAGACTGCAACAGATGCAGAGACCTCTCCCAAAACTACAGAATTTGAGAACTTCCTCCAATATATATTTTTTTTTAAATCAGTGAAATCTTACTTTACTGTTAAATCAAGGAGGCATTTTCCACCAAGTCAACTACAGGGCTAAGAACAGCACATTCCTCAGCCCGAGTCTGTTTTCATTGAAAATCAGCATCAGTGCTGGATTTAAATAAGACCTGGCTTGGAAGGATTTACAGAGCAAAAACTCGGTCTTATAAGAGTTTTACAAGGGTGTTGGGTGTAACACAGGAGGGACAAATTCCAGTTTTAAAGCAAAGGGACATTGCCACATTGACTAGTCACTCAGGGTAGCAAGCCTCTCCTTGAGCCCCCTGGGGCTCAAGAACCACAATCTATGTAGCGCTTGCAGTGCAGGAAAAAGGCTTTAGACACCCAGGCTAGGTGTCCAGCTGACGAGGACTGTCCAGAACAGCAGCCTCATTTAATTTCAGCCCACTATGGAACCAGTCTTAGCCTCATTTAGCCACTTCGTCTGAAGCATGTTGTTTTCAGATACAGGACCTGATTTTGGAAACCCTTTTCTTTGCATCAGGCTTTTCTCAGATTATCCCCTCCTTAGGAGTAAAAAGCAGCAAAGGTGAGGCCAGATATCAGCCCCAGGAGAGTACTGTTTGCCAGCAAACAGCCCCCACTGTTTGTGCAGTCAGCTGACAGGAGCTAGGGACAGAGGGAGGTATGATACAGCAATCTTGGAGGAGAAAGAACACCAGGTTTTAATGCACACTACAGTATGAGAAGCAGGTAAGAGGAAAACTACCACGTGAAGTCTGTTTTTCTTTTCTGGCAGGACACCAGCCGTCTGGAATTGCAGGTCCTGAAGGTACGTGCAGTAACAGTTAAACTAAATGCTTTGACAGGTTGCTTGGAAAGGGTCAACATACAGAGGGAAACAGGAATTGTTACCTGATGCCCTCCAAATATACCTCTGCTGGAGAAGGCTCAGCACCCCATGGTTTCAGAAGCAAGAGGGTAACCACTGAAAGGTACAAGAGAGCCTAACCAGAGAGATTAGCATCCCCTCCTTTCCACACTCAGACCCAGAAAGGAAAAATCCACCCCTCTAGCAGAAGGTAATGACCGTATCTAGGTGACCCGTTTGTTCTTGCAGCTGGCCAAACATTAGGAGGCAGGCAGCATCACTGTGACTGTTCCTCTTATCAGAGCCGGCTTTGCTACAAGTAATCAACTTCCAGAAATAAGATTTCCACCCTGTGCATACAATAGGTCAAATGCAATACTGAGCTTTGTTTGCCTTGGGTTGAAAGGAAGGCTGCTGACAGAGACTGGTTCCCTTTGGCACAGCATGGAATAGCCTCATCCATTACATTGTCATGTATCAACGGGGCCAGGGAGGCGGGGGCGGTGGGGGTGGGAATTAAGTTGAGCAAATTGCTAACGTCAGCTAGGGCTTTCAAAATTAGTATGTCACTTTGTACTTTGGCTCATTCCACTTTTTAAAGCACTACATTATCAACGGTATTCCATTTCACCTCTAATTTACATAGACAAGAAAGTACTTGCCGACCAGTCATCAGATCCTGTGGTTTCCTTATGCCAGTTGATAATGAATTATCCTACAACGAAAATACTGGTGAGGAAATTAAGTATTTTCTGGAATGAGGTATTTTCTTCCTCCTAGGCAAGCCCCTGCTGCTCAAGAAGGCCCAGCTCCTTACACTGTGCTCCATGCAGGCACCACACTCCTATTGGTGTGCAGGTATCAAAAAACCAAACCAAAACCCCAAAACCATGGCCATGAGGTCTTCTGTGCCACCTCAGCAAGTCACCTAGCCTCTCTGGCTCACTGCTCCTCCACCTGGAGAAGAAATATATGCTTCAAGGCCTTTCATGCCCAACAGTGCTGTGGTAGCTAGCATGACTCTAAGGGGGTGCAAGCTTGCACACACTAGACTCCATCCACTCTAGGAGAAGGGACAAAGGACCAACAGGTGCCATTATCAGCTGCAGTCTCCCTCTTCTACAGTGCTGTAATACGTGGAAGTCATATGGCCAACACCACTAAGTCTTAACGCATGAACTGCAAGCTGATTTCTGCAATTCAGACAGTCGTCATAGCTAACTAATGCTACACAAGACAGTCTAGAGCAGAACATACTTGTCCTCCTTGTTCAGCATTGCTCTGAACTGCACCTTCCTCCAACAAGCCTTTATATATGTCCCCCTATTCAATGTCATATTGAAAAGATGACAATATCCTCCCTCTCTCACCTATTTCTGGTAGAGCCACTGCTTGCTTAACAGTAATAACTTTCTCTTTCCAGCCCAGGTGTTACCTGCCTTTGCCAAGCCTGACCCCAACAAAAGGGACCAAACTCTGCAGTCTGGGCTTACAGCTCCCACCTCCTGAGGACGCAGAGGAACAGGTACTGCGGCTGGGAAGAAGCATGGCTACAGCATGCATGCCACACACGTGGCATAACTCACATCAGTGCTGCTCAGCCTGAAGAGCCTTCAACAGCAGCTTTTGAAACAAGGTTCAGTGGTTCACAAGCTCTTCTGCAGTGTTCGTGACAAAACCAGTATTAACTTTAAGCTGTTTTCCTGTTACACCTCAGATGCAGCTTTATTTTTAATACAGAAAGTGAGCCATATGAGTTTTTTTTCTTCTCCAGGGGCCAGCTGGACAGGCTATGTCCATTGCTACTCCAGACAGGCCACAGATTGTTAGATTAAAAAACACTGTCACCATGAAATGCTACTTTACCATCAGATTTTGAGAGCTCAACAGTAATTATTTCCATCTGTGTGATCCACTCAAGACCAAAATACGATGCATAATTACCTCCATACATAAGCATACCACCTACGATCCACAACAGAAGAGCCAACTCTGCAGTTTGCCTACACATTACATTTAATGCTTTAAGTTATTTTAAGTACAGCAAATTTCTTAGTTTTCAATGTGGACACATTTGTTCAGAAATACTAATACTAATGCATTACTTGGAGCAGCTTAATTCATTAGATTAAGCTAAGTCATCTAGGAGAGAAAAACATCTGCTTGAAAAGAAAGCACCCACACAGTAGCTCTTACCAGATAACTGCTTGAAAACACCACAAGAACTGACAAGCCACATTAAATCATGCCAGACCAGCTAGGCAGACTGTAAGGACTTGATTAAATTTAGACATCATTTTTTTTATATGAGGTTCACCCACACAGCATATATATAGCATAACAGGTTTTTAAAAAATAAGCTTTTTTAGGGACAACCATTCTGTCAGACACCCCTGGAGGTCATCATTAAACAAAGTCTCATTGAAAGCTCTCTCACAAGACTTCTGTTAAAGCATCACAGAACAAAGATCAGGTTCTAGTTTGACAGACTGGCCAAAAAGGAGCAAGGATGAAAAAGGGTGTTTAACACAAGGAGAATAAAGAAAAAGGAAAAGCTTTTGCAGACAAACACCAAGTTATACCCCTACTTCATTTTACACACATTAATAAATGGTTTTGTGTGTTACATCCACTTCAGCAAACGCAATGCAAATCGGAGACTCCCAAGGTGGTTTCAGGGACCACACATGGCTACAGGAAGGCAGTTTGAAGACTTACCAGAAGATTTTGGTTTGTGGGTTAGGTGCTGCTTCTGCACAGCTGCAATTGTGTTTGCTTAGATTTAACAACAAAACTGCCTCCTGCAGTGTAAGCCTGGGATCTCGGTGAAAGACTTAGGCACTTGTCCTCTCTGATTTCCCAGCCTACTCTTTGTGCTGGTTCGCAGATTTGTGAGCAGAGCAGAGACCTGATCTGAGCAGAGCGCATTCACTGTCATCAGTTCCCTGATCCAGTCTGATATGAGATCCTTTAAGCCTCCAAGACAGCAGATCTGGCTCAAAGCCAGTCTGTCCAAAGCAGCAGACCCACTCTCTCTTCAGCTTCTGCATATCCCTTTCCGTGGCTACAAGATATCCTGCATGGGAGACCAGGAATTCTGCTCCCTGCCTCCACCCCCCCAGTACTGAGAAATGCCTGTTAGCCACACCAAAACTACGTGTGTTTCCCAGGGAAAACCCTGATTACACTTCAAGTCCACGCGGATGAGAAGCATCACCATGCTGCTGCCTTCTTCTCAAAGGCAGACCCCCGTGAAGTTTTCACTCTTCTACAGGGGAAGTGGAACTCTTGACTTGTACCCATTCAGGTTCTTATTCACTCACACCGCTTGTTTGCTGCTTATATTGGGGTCTTCTGACCAGACTGATGCCAGAATATTCCTGACATCTTACATCACCTATAAATCCAGGGATGCTTTTATATACATTGGTCCAGTAGTCCACCATTTTAGCCAAGAATACCGAAAAAAACCCAGTTCTTGAAAACGTCCTCTCCACAGTCCAGCCTGTCGAGCCACCTATGTCAAGTTTCCTTTGGATTCACTGCAGTCAAAAACTCTTGCTGGGAACTTCTCAAGTTCCAGCTTCCCAAAAAATGAGCACTTTGAAAAGACCTTTGTCACAGCACACTGCTGAGTAACATGAAGTAGTAGAGGGGCACAACTGGCAGTTATCTCAAAATGCAGCAGATGTGTACAGATCTCAGTCCTGAGCAGGCCCTAAGTGCAAGCAAACACTGTCCCAAGCCACGGCAACAACAGTAAGTGGACAATGAGCTTAATGTGCAATGGCCAAAGACAGCTTCACATAGTGGCAAAGGCCTCCAGGGAATTGTCTGGGCCCTGACAATTTTCCAAGTGATACAGCTTTGATACCCACTTTACAGCAGTAGTATCTAAAGTGCTAGTGCCTTGCATAGCTGTAAAGCACTGACTTAGGTTTGGATCTGAAGTACACGTTAGCCTCACGTCTTCCCACCCCAGGTTAATCTGCCCATGACCATGCCAGACCCAGCACATACAAATCCCGAGTCTCCTTTCCTTCCTGAGAGCAGCTCCCACCTAAAGCATAGTGCCTGGACAGCACCTCTACAGAAGTGCTTCCCACATTCCCTCCCACAGAACATCCCCTTTGGTAGCTCTTGCCACACTCTCTGCCACCCCAATGCAGTCAGAAGCTATAGGTACTTAAGACTCTTCTCAGCAGTTCAGGTCTGTTAGTGATATTCACTGCAACAGAGGAAGAGAGGCGATGATAGTTTCTCGCTTCCCAGCCTGGATGAGCATCTTTATCGCTGAATAAGCCTGAAAGAAGGCACTGGAGTTGGCATGACAGCGTGCATCCCCGTGCTGATGGTGAGAGGGTGGCTACACCCCCACGATGTATGAACAGAGATTTTACAATCAAAGCCTGTGAAACACTGACAAGAATAAACGTGGTCTCTAGGCAAGCGTCCTTACCAGCAAGGTAAAACCCCAAGATAAATCCTCCTCTTTCCAATGGGGAAAAGGACCACACCCAACCTTGCCAGGACCTCAGAGTTGCTGAGGCTGGAAGGGACCTCTGGAGATCAGATCCCCTGCTCAAGCAGGGTCAACTACAGCAGGCTGCCCAGGACCATTGCCCAGTCAAGTTTTGAGTATCTCCACAGATGGAGACTTCACAATCTCTGTTTGCAACCTGTGCCATTGTTTGATCACCCTAACAGTAGAAAAGTGTCATCCTGTGTTCAGAAGGAACCTCCCATGTTTCAGTTTGTGCTTGCTGCCTCCAGTCCTGTCATTGGACATTACTGAGAAGAAGTCCAGTTGCCTCCTCTTTATTCCAATCCATCAGGTATTTATACATATGGATATAGGCCCCCTGAGCCTTCTCCATGCTGAACAGTTCCACCTCTCTCAGCTTCTCCTCATATAAAGATGCTCTGGTCCCTTAATCACCTTATCAGCCCTCCTCTGCCAATTGGAGCCTGTCCCAAGCACTGTAATGAGCCCCAGGAGAGCTATGGGTGCCAGAGTAAACCAATGTACCATACTGAGGGGATGCAGCACACAAATGGACTAGCTAGCTGCCAAGCCAAGTTATAGCATCCTCCTTCCCTTTCCCAGAAATTTGTGTTTTTCCACAGAATATAATAGCTTCAGAAAACAGTAAAACCCAGGAATTATTCCAATGGCACTATCAGATCACTTGGACAGATATTCATGGGCTCAAGAAAACTGCTGCACATAAATTTGGTAGGAACTGTACATTTGAATATTACCAGCTTTAACCATGCAGCCTTCAGTTGAAACTTATCAACCAAAAGACAGGCAGAATTAGAGTTGTAGCAAATCTAAAGCCAGCAAAAAGCATGTATAACGATCTCAGCATAAGGATTCCCTTGAGTGATCAGCATTAAGGATGTTCAGCAGTATCTTCCAACAGCCAGAGAACTCTTAAGAGACACAACAGCAAAATAAAGCAGGAAAACAGGCTATGAACAGAATTGCTACTTCAAAGAAGTCTCCACCTCCCCCAGCCCCATTAGGGCTGGGTGCTGGTAACCATATGACTTCAAGATCAACATATACTCATGTATTTGCAAGCCAGAAAGGGTCACAGTTACATTGCACCACAGCTGCTAGGCATACCTGTGTTTTTAGGTCCATCTGCATACACTGGTCCTGGAGGCGGAGGTGCGTTTTGCCATCCATACTGGGGATAACCTTGATAACCTGGCTGGCCTGGCTGGTACGGCCCAGTAGGTCCAGGAGGATAGCCTGGGTATGGGCCAGGAGGACCACCTGGTTGCTGTGCATAGGGTGGGTAAGGGGCAGTTGGGCCCGGGCCAGGGTAGGGTGGAGGATTTTCGTAGTTCATGTAGGATGCAGAATCTGTCCTGCAGAAAACAAGGAAAACAAACAGAAGTGGTTTGCTTTTGCCTGCTTCATCCATGACCATATAATTCCCATTTCAGACTGCTCTCCAGGGGGCCCTACATTAAGTGTGAGACATAAACTTCAAAATACCTGGTCAAGTAGTGAGCTTATTCTAACCCTATCACAGGCGCAGAGACTGAACCAAAGTTGCTTCTTTAAAGTGACATGTGTTTAGCTCAGCAGCAAAGTGATTTGCTGCTTTCCAGTCATGCATCAGCTATTTGCCCTAAGAAATTTAACAGTCTTGCAACTGCAACGCAAAATCTTCTGCTTCTACTCATGATTAAATTGCTTTTAAGAGAGAGTAGCAATGATTAGTTCATGTTTCTGTCAATAATAAAAAAAGAAAAACATGCAGAAATGCAGCCTGTTCCAGACATGTTTGATAGCCTCAACAGAAGAAAGAGTGAACACAAATGTCCACTATACTTCTGCTAATCATTACAAGCATCTAGACCAGCACTCTGGAGCAAGACCATATATGAATAATTTCCTGATGACACTGTAACCCAGGACATCATGTATTCTTCCAGTAATACGCAACTGAATCATTAAGCAGCCACAAGCAATCAGGATCTTGGGCTCAATCTCATTCAAAAAGCAACATTAAAGATACCTCAGAGAGCTGATGTTCATAAAACCTATCTAATGTATTACTCGTGGTACAGCCATCAAAAGACAGGACTTGTCACAATAATGCACCTTTAATTAACCTCTAAGCAGCATGACTAAGCAAGCTATTTATTATATTAGGTTTCTGAAGCTTCTCCCTGTTTGAGAAGCAGAAGTGCCCTTAATACCATGTGTTCAGGAATCATCCTGACTGAAGTAGCTGTACTCTGCTGTTTCCTTTTACCATTGCAGGGTGCAGAATTACCATTTACCCTTTGCTGCAGACCTCCTCCCACACACCACAGGCTTCAGGGAGAAACACCTGGAGCATAATTTGTCTCCACTGAGACTCCCTGCTGCTGGCATGGAGGAGAGGCTGGCAAGCAGGCTCCTCTTTGGATGGTATTGGAAATGGCAAGCAGCTGGGCTAGACTGACCTGGATGCTCAGTACTGTGCCCCCGCTCTTGGGGATGCGGAGATTTTGAGTCGAGAGACCATTAGCACATCCAGACTGAGCTCTGGCATGACACGGATGAAAGAATTTCACCTTTGTAACCCTATAGTGAGCCCAGAGCAGTCATCTGCCAGGCAGAAGCCAAGTTAGTCAAGCCTCCGGGGCTATGTTTAGCTGCTGCAGTCCCTGACAGGGCTGAAGTGAACTTTGTTTGTTTATGGCTTGCTATTTCGTCACCTCAGAGAGTGCTGACTGTCCCTCCCCAAGGAAGGATCCCTAGGCTCTCTGCTTATTTACACGTTAATCCTGCCTGAACATCACTAGCTCAATACTCGCTCCTGTACAGGCACCACAGGGCTCTCCCCTGCACACAGCCCTGTCCCACTCCCGCAGTAACAGCCAGCCTGATCCCACATGATGCCCAGGAGAGCACTGCCGACTGGAAACAACTTCAGAGGTGCACTCCAAGGGAACAGGGCTGATGTCCCTCCCATGACAACACTGAGAAGTCCTTCAGTCACAGCAGGATGAGTCTTCCCAGGCCTTGCCTGCTTGCAGTTGTCATCCACCTGAAGTCATTCTAATGCTCCTCTTGCTGTGCAAGCCAGGCACAGTCCCAGTTAACTGCTAAGACAGTGCTGTTGCCTTTTAAATCATATTTCTGAATGTCTTTAACAAGAGTTTTAACAGTTGAAGCAACAGCAGGATTTTTTTTTTTTTTTGCATGGCCAGGCTAGCCAGACTGCTTAATTGCTCATTTTAAAAGACAAGCACAACATACATTTAACTTGCAGCTCTTTATAACTACTCTACTGCATTGCAACGCCTCTACCAAGTCTGTAGCAAGGAAATTCTCCCTTCAGAGAGCCAGTGAAAGGTAGGCAGCAAGCCCTACAACTCACTTCAATGCAACAAACTACAGAATCTGGACATAATGGATCACTAATGTTCATCAAACTCAGAAAACCATCCCAAAATAGCAGCCAAAAGCAAGTTCCAAGGGAAGAACAAGGACAGAGTGAATGTGTGTGTGTACCTACACACCATTGCCCATGTCAGGGTAACCGTTTGGTGCTCCAGCCAGATAGGGCCAAGGCAACCAGCAGACACTTGTGAACTCCCTCACAAGTTTGTTAGGCCTCCCTGAGCTGGTGTACAGCTGCAGCGCCCAATTCTAGTGTGAGGAGATCCAAAGCTCTGCTGCATGCCTTGTGGAAAACTGCCTCCTGTCCCACTGGAGTGACTGCTGGAGGTAGGAAGCAATGGTCACCCTCCTGAATTTAGGGATTCACCAAACCAGGGAGGAAGAATGTGTGAGCCTCCTGTCCCAGGCCAAAGAGCCCCAGCCCACTGTCTGCTCCTCAGGCAGGAACCAGCCTCTCCACCCAGCTCCCCCTTCTCTGAGCCCCTCCAGGTCTGCTCCAGGCTATAAGTTGGCATCCTAGATACCCATATGTGTGTATATATATATATACATACACACAAGACATTCAAAGGCAGCAAAGCACAGATCATGTTTTCTGTTCATAAACCTTTTCTTAAGAACCCCCATGGCTCAGCTTGCTTTGGTGATCATTGCCAAGCTCCAAAGAGTCACATTCATTACTCTGGTTTTCCAAAGGTCCCCTACCTAAGAGGATGGTCAGCTCAGCTCATCATTTCCAGTGAAGTTCAGTGAAGTCCAGCCTTCCTTTCCATTCCTTGATATGCATCAGTTCTTTTACCTCCATTCAGTATCATTGCCATTTTAGTGCTGTTGTCATTTTAGTGTTTAGTGCTGTTAAAAGACGTTGGAATTCTTCAGCTGGCTGTGAACTCAGATTCAGGCAGTGGATAACAAACTCAGGGTCATCACACTGCTCCCTTGCCACAAGTACTTGTTCTGGGAACCCTGGGGGCCATCCTCCACTGTCAGAGCTGGTCATTCCCTTTGGTACTCAAGCAGGGAGACTGTCCACCATCCTGTGGCTGCCTAGTTTCTGTACAAGCACCCACCATGGGACCATACTAAAAGCCCTTTGAAAGCTGGTACAACTGTTGGTGGAACCACACAGGCAGAAAAACATCTCTACAGAAAGGTCTGAGATGGATGTCAGCTGTACAAGGCTGTACCTGGTAAAACTCACAAACCACTGAAAGAGTGTGGTAAGATGAGCACCTGGCTAAAATGAACAACTGTGTGGGATGAGTAAAGAAAACTGCACATCAGCAGCTCCACAGGAAAGTGAGAAACCGGAAGGGTTTAAAAATCCCAGTCTGACAGTGACTTGAGCAAACACCAAAATGGTGGCATAGGGAACAGGAAAGAAATACCGGTGCTTTTTGTCTAACAGCTCCGTGTTAGCCAGAGTCAAAACAGTTTCTGAAGAGGAAGCAGGTTGGGAGTGGAGCTAGTAACTGAGCTTCTGCCTGTTAATGCAGCAGGGGGACTGAGAAAACTGGAGAGTCTACCAAAATCCAGACATGCCTAGGCAGAGATCACAGAAGAACAAGAGAACAGTGGAAAAGATGAAGAAAGAGACTAAGAAGGGCATATTCCACCCAGGCAAAAATTACTTTTCCCCTCAAAGTTGAGGGTAAAGTGACACAACTGAGATTAGGCAAGAAGACCGCATCCAGCAAGAACAGTTTCAGCAGCAAATGTATTGGAGATTTGAGGAATGTGAAGAGAAAACTCCTGAAGAATGTATCAATGCATTCAGCAAACCCAGGAGGTGGTTGTGGAAACTAGGACCCCCAGAGGTCCTAAGTACTACTACTAGGCAGCCCTCCCAGCTCCACCTCAGCTGTGAAGCTCAGCCTTCTCACAGTTTTCTTTGTCCCCAATTACACTCTCATGAAGAGTTTTTCCTTGTCCCCCACTTCCACTATCAGTTACTGCCACGCATAAACCCTTCCCCCTTTTTGAACTCTGTGACAATATTTAGATTTTCTTCATTCTCATGATCTCATACATGATTTTACATGCTTACTAGCCCTACCTACTCACCAGGGTATCTATTTGCAAGGCAGAGCTCTGAATCATTAAGCAAGTACTTTTCAGACATACTTGAGCTCCTAGTCAAATGTACTGGCAAGCTTTGCTGTGGGTTCTCACCCCAACTAGTGATTCCACGTAAGCTGCAACCAAGACCAACTCCTATGAGTTTGTATCAGGACTCATATCTGTGGGTTTCCCAATGAGCACCTCTCCGAGACAAAGCTCAAAAAAGCCAACGCATCAGTAAAGCCCTTTGTTTTACACGGCACTGCAGTAGGTCCATCAGGATGAGCCATTACAGCACTGCACAGTCCCACCCAATGCGAAACTTCATTTAGCAACCCAGCAAACAGATTTCCTTGACTGTCACTAAGCATTTGCCCTATCTGTTGCTGGTTAACAACTGAGAAATTACTAGGCCACCTGAAGAGAATGACAAAACGTCTTCTTATTCCTCTCCCGTTCCTGCCTCACACCCTTGTCGTCGTTGTCCCCCCCCACCTTAGTACTTTTGCTACAAGGTAAGTTCATTAATATATCATTAGGTTTCCTTAAGCTATCTTCAAACTCATTTGTTCCACACTGCTGAGCAAACACCATTTCCCCTACTCTAACAGAAAGATTTTATTTCTAAATAAGCAGCTTACCATACCTCCAAAGGCTGCACCGTCTCCCATAACGTATGCAAAAAGGAAATCACTGGAGTATACACACAACTTATCTTAGAGAACTGCAGAGTGGTCAGGGTTGGAAGGCGCCTCGAGACCATCCAGTCCAACCCCCTGCTAAAGCAGGTTTGTCTAGAGCAGGTTGCACACTTGTGCCCAGGCAGATTTTGAACGTCTGCAGAGAGGCAAACCCCACAGCCTCTCTGGGCACCCTGTTCCAGTGCCCCGTCACCTTCAAAGATGTTTTTCCTCACATTCTGATGGAACTTCCTGTGCTGCAGTTTGTGCCTGCTGCCCCTTGTCCTGTCACTGGGCACCACTGGAAAGAGCCTGGTCCCATCCTCTTGACACTTGCCCTTAAGATATTTGTAAACATTGATAAGGTCCCCTCTCTGTCTTCTCTTTTTTCATATGTATTCCCTATAGAAAATACATATGGCACTATATGTGCCTGTATATATATAGACACACACAGAGACATCAATACATAAGAACCACCAGGAAGTCCCTCTACATCTGTAACCTCTTTGAGTACGGCTTAGCAAAAGGGGCAAGTACAGACCTATGATGCTTTGTATACACTACACTTTGTATTTAACCTGTCCATTTTGGCAATCAGTACGTGTTAGAGAAACAAATTTAATTACTAAGCTTTGAAAATACCTACTTCTTTCTGACTGCTTTAAACTTACTGCCTCACACAGAACTAGTCATTCACTGCTCCTGACCCTCCTCTTCCAGCACACTCTTGAATTTATGATGTTTTTTTCTTCAGGCAAACCTCCCGTGCTGAGGACTCTCTGCTTCTGCGAAGCCTGTTCTATTCCTTGGTCATTCTTGCCACCCATTGCTGTGCCTTTAATTTTACCATTTGTCTGAGAGGGAGCAAGCAGGCTGCGTGAAGCTCTGCTGCACAGTGCTACTGCAGTCACCTGCTTTCTGTCCCTTTCCTAGCCCACTCCCAGGACAGGTCTTGCCTTACATCAAGCCAAAACAGAACTCAAGCTGTTCCAAGTACTAACTGTAGCTACAAGATCCTTCTGAGTGGGAATAGCTCATGTAGAGTGCTGCACATGTACAGCTAGGACCATCATCCTTCTCACACACACTGTTCACCGAAGTACCGAAACACAGTCTCTTCCACCATTTCACTGACCACGTATGACTCTTCCACAGGTCTCTGAAAACAGCCTTAAGTTTCAACCTGGGAAAGCCTCATCATCCGCAAGCTGATGCCCATTTACCTCTTTTTACAAATCTTTTTACATGATGGATTATGAAGCAAGTGAGATCTACCTTTATCCCATCTATGCTTAGGAATCACTGGGAAGGATCCCTCACCCCCACTCTGCCCCGAACTAGGGGAAAAAAATAATTGGTAGCCTCATGTAGGTATGCCACCACCATCTTACTTCACAAGAGCAGCCCTGCAGAGCACAGCATGAGGGCCTGAACACGTAGGCTTTTTGGTCAGAAGATAACATGATGCAGGAAAACAACCAAGAATGAAGAGAACAAGGGAAATTTCGCACAATAGAAGGAACGCTCTTGAGGGGTTCCCAAACAAAGAGCCTTCACACCCTGCCAAGAAGACCCAGTTTCACCCTTTTCCTCTCCTTCAAAAAGCCACTTATAAGGCTCATGCTCTCAAGCATCTCTTCCGAGGTCAGCATAATTCTGGCCTTCAAAGTGACTGGAGACCAGTATGAATCTGCTTCTACCTGTTGGCACTGACAACACCTTGTTATCTTGGCAAAATTGAAAAGCGCATGCAGAGAACAACCACCTGCATTTTTCCACAGCAGGTGTTCACAGCTGCTAATCCACCTGCAAAAAAATACCAAGCCCTACAGACAGCTGCCTGCAAGTCAAATCTTTCAAATGCAATCTCCTATGCAAGTGAATCAATTAAAATAAAAAGCTGTGTATGTGAGGGGGAGATGACAATCTAATCTGGGTACTGAAACTGGGTTAAATACCTTCTGTTGCATAGGGAACAGTGCAAGAAATAGTCCTCTGAAACAAATGGGGCATTAATAAACTAAAAAACCCAAAGCAGACTAGCGGTCTGGAACACCTAGACAATCTACACACACCCACACCCCAACCCCACCCCCAACAATTAACAGATTTTAGGAATTTAACAGCAAGAAGTTGTTTGCTTTATGGATAGCTGAACAAGTACTACACCTCATACATTGCTCTGGTCAGGAGGAATCACATTTTGGGCATGTCAGATAGTGATTCAGCTGGCCTTTGCACAGATGGAGGGCATGGTGAGAGGCACAGATCCTGAGAAGGGCAACCAGGACACCCTGATGTAACCCACCCCTTCCAATGCCTGCAGCGCTAAGAAGCTGTTTTCCAATACAGAGCTCTAATGGAAAGTACATTTAACATCAACAATCCAGCTCCTGGCAACCAGCCTAGCATTTAAATTGCATTTCATATGAACAGTATCCAAATGAAAAAGAGCACAAGTGGCTTTTTAAGTGGCCCTGGTTCTGTGTTTCCCTCTTACTGGCTTCTTTGCAAATTCCATTTAGTGACTGCATGAAAGGTACATTAAGAATGAATTACAAGAGATTCCATTCTTGCTCAGCTCACTTCCAGGAAAAGCTTCCTCCCAGGTTTTCCCACCCACTTCACCAGAGTGGTCATCAACAACATCATCAACCCAGAGTAATGACTGAAAGGGAGCTGCACAAGATCTGCACCCATCTTTTATGATAAAAGCTGCTCAAAACTGGTTTACTTCCCCAAATGCAGGTCTAGGCAGAAGTGAAAAGCTCAGCTTTGTGCTGTCAAAGGAAAAGCTAGAAAACATTACTTTGTTCAAACCCATTTCCTTAAGGGGTGTCTGGGGCTACAGGATACTCCAGTCATTAGGAAGAGGTCCATTTCCTCACCTTCGTTCAAGAGCTGCCAGACCACAAAAAACTCAGCTGCTGTTATGAGTGGCTGAACCCACAACATCAGGCAGCTCCATCGAGTGAGCAGCACTGGTTTGGATGAACAAACATTTAACCTTCTGAGCTCCTGAGCCAGGTATTCACTCCTCCCAGTACCCTCCAGAGGTCTGAAGTCCACCAGCCTGTGCAAACGGAGAGCACACCTGAACATGCGAGGCTGACACTTGTGTCCCTACAAGCTGTCCCACCCCTGCAGTCCCATCATCTGTCCTGCCTTCTTGGCAAAACCATGATTGATATGCATGTTTCCAGGCAATTTTGGTTTCAAAACCCAGGGTTTTGATCAGCTCTAAAGGACCTGTAGTCACATTGACAGTATTTGCCTCAGATGCAATGTCCTTTGTAGGGCTTTGCAGTCACAGGATCCATTCTTGCCACCGTCTCCACAGGACTCTAACAATACAGCCTCACGCCCACACAGGTTTGAATGCTGGGATTTTCCTTCTGCAGACAAGCTTCAATGTCTCATCACTTGTTACGAATATACAAAACCTCTTCAGAAATACTACTCGCAACTTACTGCCTAGTTTTCCTGCTTGCAGTATGCTGTTCACTGTCCACCTACATGTTCTGCATGGCAGAAGAAAAGTATGAAGCTGAAACAGCTGTGTAGTTCCCACAATAAAAGTGTTAGTGAGAAAGAAATAATATTCAAATCCAACGCTCTGCTACTGTTATTACATGAACTGCACCTTAAGGGGAAAAAAATTCACATTTTTCAGACATCTGCTGAAAGGTTTTAAGAACATGCGCTTTAACACCAGAGACTAACAACTACAATGCTGGCAAGTACCACAACACAGCCCCTCCACTGTTACAAGCCAACACGCTTGTTGCTGACACACCAGGTGACTCTGCCCCGTTACGAAGCGCTTGTGGCAAACAGAGCAAAAAACCAAAGCCCTTTTACACAGAAATCACTGCAGATATGGGCATTAACATCTTGATTTCAGGTTTTGAATGCTTTTGCATGTGCTGCTCTTGTTGAAGTATTTGTATGAAGTGCCACATTAGGTATCTCCAGACATACATAAATATATTTTACTTTTAAGAGTATGCATCAAGACAGTTTCAAGATGCAAATACCAAAACAAAAAAAAAATCAATGAAACCATCTGATTGTCAAGTTAAACTAGACCCTGCAAATAATAGTTAAAATAAAGAAGCTTTGTTGGTCCAACTGAGGACAGAATGTGAAACAAACAGTATGCATGGGAAGACAATTAATAAGCACAGATAATACATTCACATGTGTTATTCAGATGGTGTTCTGGCAGCATCCCAGCAATGAAACAGCAGTAATCTTTCACAATAACCTCCCCAGCTCTGATACACTAATGGATTTAGCGGAAGATACTACCCGGACTGCATGATGATTTTCTACTAATCTCAAGTGGGAAACCCACTGAAGGGCAGCATACAGCTTCTAACACACAGTAAAGTCAGTGTACGCAGACAGAAATACATGCATTTTCTACAGCTAAGATCTCATTACTCAGATTTTTGTGACAGGCTGGAAAGCAGAATGAGACAACTTTTTTTCCTCATGTTTTCTCACTTCTGCTTTTCCACATCCTACATGCAGCTGTAACATGATGCTCTGCTGTAGGACATAGGCAAAAGTCCTCTTGGCTGCCTGTCACAGAGCACAAGCAAGTACCTCTGATACCAGTTGTAATGAAACCAAGAAAGCCTCTGCCTTACTCTGTCAGAGGCTGAAATACTATTACAGTTCAGGGCATTGCCCTCAATAGCTGGTAAGACCTCAACAATACATTGTAACGCTAGCGTGGAAATACATCTTTCTGATATGCAAGTGAAAGAAACAGCAGCTTTTGTTTAGTGGTGGCGGTGCCTGGTGTAAGGAATACAACAGATCAGAGGTTTCCAAATAGGTGCATTCCCCAAAGGCTCCCGGGACCCTGGTGGGCTGTGGGCAGACGGTACAGCACAGCTCCATCTCCAAGAAAGCAGTGCGGTGGCAAAGGCAGCAGGAATACACATGTAACCGGGTCCCGGCTGGGAAATGCTCCCTAGGATATGGCTGCGGAGGCCAGCACAGCACGGTGTGAGACCAAGCACTCCATCCCAAAGTCTGAGGAAGGCAACCTCTCCCGGGGTGAGCAGCCTCAGAAGCATCCACGCTGCCTTGTGGGAAGTCAAGATGCAGCTGGCAGGATGCCAGACCTGGCAATACTGGCCATCCGTTTGAACGACTTGGGTTTCTTGCTATCTTCCCCTATTCCCAAAAATGACAGTGTGCTATTTTCTACTTATTGAGCCATATAGTTTCAGTTCAGAAACAGGAAGCTGAGAAAGACACAATACACAACTGAGAGAGCAGAGAGTAGAAAACATCAATATTGAAGGCAGGCATTCAAACCCTGCTCATTCAAGTCTTCAACTCCCACTAGAAGTTTTCACCACCCCCATCTAAGCCTACAGCTTACAAGGAGATCACAAACAGGTAACAGGAGAAATGGAGACCTGTCTGTTGAAAATCCAGAGTTACACAAGCTTGCTCTGCCCTCCTAGAAAAAACTAAGTAACATATTAATCTGATCATGCACAGAACTACCCTGAAAACAGTTACCATAGCCACAGCCCTCTAGGTCACTCTCCAGCATCCCAGCAAAACGCTGAGTATGAACATCGCTGCTTATGCTTACAGCAACACCTGGTTTTTTGAGCAACAAGCCACTGCCAGTTTTAGATATGGACCTGGAGGGACACATGGCAGCAAAACACCAGCGCCCTCTCCTCTAACTGACACCAGGGTACCACCTTGCAGGGTCTGCTCAGCCCATGTCGGAGCCCCCCACCCTGTCAGAGCCACTCGTTTACAGCACATTCTCTTCAGCCTCTGCAGTGAGGACACCCACCAGCCTCTGCAGGTTATCAGTTACTGCTCTCAAACAGTTAGGGGAATGAAAAATCAGTATTTTAACAAAGACGGCCTCTATAGCACATGAGTAAGAGGCAGAGTGTAAGAGACTTAGTGCTGAAGAAGCTTCAGTACTTGGTAAAACACTATTCTGTCCAGTGCAGAGGATTATTATCCAACACACACGTCAATTCCTGACTACCCTGAAAAAGCACTGAAATACGATCACCAAAGCGTCAAAATGACAAAAGTCTCAGCATTTTCTGGCTCCATCTCAATCTATCTGATACAGCAATAGTATTCTTATCAATCTATTTTTCTAGGAAGAGTCCATCTTTTTATTAAAGCAACTGATGCAGTTGAAAGAAAAACACCCATTTTCTGGCACAGAAGCACTTCCCGCACCTTATCTCTTGTCACTACATTTACCACAGCACAAAGGAGGAGGCACCTCTCTTTACAGTCATTTTAACTCACCCACACTTACTACCTTACCAAAACTTACTCTCTTTGGACAGTCAGGTTGAACCTACTCAGACAGATCTCACAGTAAAGGTGAAAGCACCAAAAGCAAAAAGCACTTTTATTCCCTGCACACACTCCCCCCCCCCCTGCCCCCCTCACCCCCCCTCCCCACCCTTCAGACAGAGCTAAACACGAGTCTGGGATGACTGGGACAAATCTTGCAGCTGCCCTGGACTGAGAGGGTGTTATCAGAAGGGGTCTACCAGTTCCCTGTGGGAGAGGAAAGGAGGCAAGTGCTCTCCTTATTCTCCTATTTCACCATGACATTTAATTCACCATGACATTTAATTATCCAAATGAGGTCTCCAACAGCTACAGGAACAGGAAATATAAATCCAGGACAACCACAATGGCTTTTAAACACGCAATGCAGTGTTATAATTTTTACTCAGAGGGTGCTAGCATACCTCTTGCCCTACACTAAATAAGCCCATTAGTATTAAACAAGCCCTTCTGCTCTCAGCACAGAAGCCTTCCTCTTCTCCCCCCATACTCCATAAACAACTGCAGCCCGGCAGCACTGATCTTTCCCTCTGATGCATGGGGCTAGACTGTAAAGCCCCACAGCACCTCACAGGCACCTTGCTCCACACAATGAAAGCCTGAAAGAGGTTACAGCGACTTTCTGATAACAAACGCATCGTTAGAGCTAGCAGACCGGGAGAGCCACCCCAAGGCCAGCAGCACCACGGCCCAGGCCTGACTGGGGCACTTCAGTGGCAACCCACTCCCCCACGCCACAGCATCTACCCGGGCCGATGCCTCGGGGACCCCTGCCACCAGGGCAGCCACCACACAGCGGTGGGACAGCTCCCCTTCTTCACTCCGAGATGTCCTCCTCCTCGTCCTCCTCAGAACAGCAACCCGGACCAGCACGCTCCCCGTAGCAAGAGCCCCACGCCCATGCCCCAGTCCCTCTGCCCCCAGCTCCCGGGCTCCCTCCCACCCGCACAGGGCCCTCCGCGATCACCAGCCCTCACCGCACAGCAGGGGCAGCCCCGACACACGCTGGGGCACGGGCTGCTGCTGGCCCCACACCAGCTCCCACAGCCCCTCCGCACGCCCCCGGGGGGGCTGCCACCCCCGCACCCAGCCCCTCACGCACCCCCACAGGGCTTCCAGCCCCACACCCGGCTCTGCCGGCCCCTCAAGGCCGCCCCCCACGCAGGAACGCTCCCCCTTCAGGGACGCCCACCCCCAGAGACACCCCCCGGTACCGCACGCACTGCCCGCCGCCCGCCGCCGCCGCCGCCGCCTGCTGCTGCGCACTGCGCGGCGCGTGGTGACGTCAGACAGCGGGGGCGGGGCCCGGCACGGAGGGAGGGGAACGAGGAGGGGGCGGGCACGTCACGAGCCGCGGGCCCCCCTCGGGGGGCGTGGCCAGGCGGGGTCGGGGGTGTGGCCCGGCACCGCCGCCCTCACCCGCCCGGTCGCAGGCACGCCGTGAGCCGCGTGCGGTGGGAGCCCGCCCGGCCGGGGATCGCAGCCCCTCCGCGGGCCCGTTCGCGGGGGGCACTCGGGGCGGGCTCGTGGGTCCGCGGGGCGCCCCGTCGCCTCCCGTTGGCCCCGGGAAGGACCGGAGGGGCAGCCTTGCCCCCGCCCCGGGGCCGGAAAGGCTCCGCTCGCTCGCGCTGCCCGGACGAGATGGGTGCGGGGTGCAGGTCGGAGTGTCGCGTTACCCGCGCCCCGCACGTGACCTATGGCTCGGTGGTGGCCGCTGGCTGCGGCGCTGTTGTCGCCACCGGCCGAGTGACGTCAGTGCCCGGCAGGCGCGCCAGAGCTGGGGCTGCGGCCGGGGATGGCGGTGGTCTGCGGGGAGCCGAGGGGCTGATCCTGCTCCTGTGCTGCCATGCCTGCCCAAATCGCCTTCTGTTTCCCCTTCCTGGTTAGTAGATCTAAGCAGGCTAGTGTGACACAGGGTCGTTGATGAGGCTCAGCCAGGAAGAAATTATTCAGTTATGTGACATGCTGTACTCTTGGGCAAGAGAAAAACACGGTACACAGCTACTGCTGCTCTGCGTGGAGGACCCAGTGCCCTAAGAGCATTGGGAATGAAACCTGGCTGGCAGGAGGTGTAGGAGACATCAGAGAGCCCTTCCCAGGCTGCTCTGGCACAGCCTGTGGACCCGCAGTCACAGGGCATGAATCACTAACCCACCCTTCCCCAGTCACACTGCCCTCCTCACGCCTGGCAGAGCCCCCCAGGAGGCAGCTTAGGTTGCAAAATGGGAGAAAACTAATGGAACAAAACAAAAAACCACTATGGATCATTTTGTGCCACACCAGTGAGTCCAACAGACTCATGCAAAGGGTGTAAGGAACAGGAGAGCTGGTGCAGAGAGGCTGAGGGAAGTGCTGCACATGTGGGTACAAGGAGGGGCTGCCGCTCCACTGCCCGAGGAAGCTGCACACCAGTTCCCTCACAGGCAGCTTTCTTTGCCCTGTGATATTATTTACATATGCATTTGTAAATTATACTGCCTGGTCAGGTACCTTGCAGCAGACACAGCTTGCATTGTTCCGCTAAACTTGTCTTGGTCCTTTACTCCAGTGCCAGTGGGCACATGCTGTTTTCTTGTTAACCATTAGCCGAGAAAGCAGCTTGAAAAACATGGCTTAGCTTCATTAAAATCTTAAAATGACTCTTGATGCTTAAATCTCCTTATTACCCAGTTTGCATGTACTTTAAATATTAATGAAATCCAGGCTTTATCGCTCTTATCACCCCTCCAACAGGAATTATATATTAATTTCTGGGTGCAGTTGTCTTTTCTGTACCCTGGAAATGAGGCTGTGATGTAACACCGTACAATAAATTGTGATTTAGCTCCTACAAAGAGAAGCCAAGGCAGCTTTCCACCAGGATGAGAAGAGATGTATCTCCCACTCAGCCAGGACACGTGGAGTTCACCCAGTTTCCCTCAGGTGTGTTAGCACATCCCAGAAGTTAGCTGAAAGGTCATGGGAGCATCCTGGAGGTGTTACAAATGTAGAACTGATGGGTTCACATGGGGTCCCACACAGGTTTCAGAATGCACTTGCCTGTGAGTGTGATGGGGCCAGTATTGAGTTGCCACCAAGGGCAAGAAACTCCTGAGATACACTAATGTGATCATTTGAAAATGTCGTCTGAGATGCTGGAAGACAGACTGGCTTTTGCACGTACGAAACCAGTCCCCTTTGCACCTTTCTTTTACCAGTGATTTTCTCCCTTGCTTCCTCCTGTTCCCTAATATGACTTAACATTATTAGCAAACATGGGAAAGGAGGTGTAAATCCTGTTTACTGGGAAACCTGTGCTGCCTGGAAACTCTGGTTTAGCAACATTTATCTCCCCTAACCCTCCACATGCCTGGCAAATTCAGTGGCTCTGTAATCACAGCCTTTGTCTTTGGTGTTTACTTTTCTTCACTCTGCCTGAAAGATACAAGCCGGAGGGAAGGACTTGACCTTGCAGAGGACGAATGCAGAAGCTGGACCTACACAGCACGGTCAAGATGTGGAGAAGAGCTGAACTGTAAGGGGAAGAGTAGAGTGCAAGACCATTGCCTAGGAGGCTTGCCACAGTTGCTTCCTCCATTCTTGCCTTCTTTCACACATCTTTCAACACAGTCATTTGGTTAAACCTGTTGCAAAAGCCTTGTGAAACACCCCACTGTCATGTAAGACTACAGGTTGCAGGCAGGGCAGCTTTGCTAGCTATTGGTTTTGTCAGAGGTGTCTGTGGGTCAGAAGGGATCATGAAGGAGGCATCCTCGTCCTTTTCTCCGTGGCAGTGCCAGCTGCAGAGATCCTGGTCCATCCCCACACTGCCACCAGCCTGCATGTTTGTTCCTACCACATGCCAGTGCCTCTGCACAAAAATACCCTTTAGGACCTTGTGGGCAGATCCAGGATTGAATAGAATACCTCAAAGTGAAAATGCTGCCTGGGAGGATAAAGTCAGTGGACCTACCTTGATCCCAAGGCCTGCCTGGATCCAAGGTCTTTCTTACCCATCACCTGTACTATCAGGAAATTTTTCTGACTTGCTTGATGAAAATTAGCAGTTTAAAAGTTAAGGTCCATACTTTCTTATAGGGACACAGATGGCTTTAGAAGAAGGTATTTGTCTGCCCTGCCAGGAGCTGTGCCTGGGTGTTTGATCCAAATCAAATGGGTGCTGCTGGATCTGGAATTGGATGGGGCTGGTCCTCCTCGTGGCAAACCATGGTCCTTTGAGCAGAGAAGCAGCAGCAAGCCAGGCTGCAAAACCCACATGTGAAGTGGGTCGCTTCCTTGCTGGCTGGTCCAGCCTAAGTCACACCCTCCTGGCGTGATGCTGTTGAACAGATACCATGTCCCTTCATGTCTTGCCAGCCTCATCTGGGTGAATCTAAGATGTGTACTCTAAAAACTGGCTCTGTGACAGATGTAGTGTTTGTTCATCCCTCCTTCCTCAGGATGGGTCCTGGTGGGCCTTCCCACTGACTTACAAAACCTTCCAGCTGCTCCTTGCCTCAGTTGCCCTGTCTGGTGGTGAAATGGAGTCTTACTGGCAGCATCTCCCTCTTTTTGAGGCTTGGGATGTGTCTCACAATACATGAATGCTCCCTGCACTCCTATGTGGCTGGTAGATCGTTTTACTGTACCTCAGTTTTTCTAGCTGCAAGAAAAGGCAGGCTGAAACGCAGGCTACCCCCAAAAGTGTGGATTTCAATTCAGCGTCGTTTGTAAATGAGGTGAAGAAACTCAAGGCTGGGTGCTGTTCAAAGAACAACATCATTTGTACAGGAGAAAGCATGCAGCAGAGCCACAGGATTAAGTTCAAGAGGCAGATGTAATCACTTTGCTCCCCAGCTGGTGCGCTCCCAAGGGCTGTCAGGTGGGGGTCGGCGGGAGGTCAGGCAGGCAAGGGGATGGTTTAGTCCACTGCTCCTACAGCCATCAGAGCTGAGGGAGCTGATAAGGAAATACCTGTTACCTTCTTGATTGAGAGCTCTGCAGCAACTGAGGCAGGGTACATTTCCGTTCTGTTGACTCTGCTCCAGAGGTGTTAAGCCACAGGAAACCAAGACAGCAGCAGCAATAAACCAAAGGTAATACATCATTCCTGGGCCAGCCTGACTGTGATTCAGCAGAGGAGGTAATAGAGGCTTGGCAGAGCAAGTGCGGGCTGCGGAAATCTTACCTTCGTTTAGGCCACAGGGCCCCTGTGTGGTTTTCTCCAGGAGCCCTGAGCAATGCTGCGGAGCCCTGCCAGCTGCCTAGGACTGCAGGGAGGCACGGAGAGCAACAGCACTGCAAGCATTTCATGCAAAGGAGTGGGGAGGGAGGCATGGGAATGGTCTGAATGATCTTCATAGAGCCAGAGCAGCTCTCAGCCAGACAAACAGGGGAATTCAGCTGTGGATGCAGGATTTGCAGACCTGTCATAATTGGAGCACCTAGTGCCCACGATGTTGATGCTCTGCAGAACATACTGCCTGCGAGGAGGCCAGGCAGCGAATGCCGTAATGCCTGTAGAGGGCACTTGTCCCTGAGAGGTGCTATTTTAAGAGGGGCTTCACAGATTGATAGCCTATTCTTGCCACAGTCCAGGCTCTTGTGGCAGGGTTATGTGGATCTAGCCCTCTAAAGGACCAGGATTGTAGCTCTGATCAGCATCCTGTTTCACTGCTCTGATGCTGGCCCCTGCAGAGCTAAGAGGCTGCAGGCAAAGGCCTGGTGTTTTGAGGACGTTAGGGCAGACCAGCACTGCTCTTACTATAAACAGGATCTGCTTGGCTGAACTGGTGCAAAAAACTTCAAAGCAGCCATAAGTCAGCCTCAGAGCAACCCCAGCTGGGTCTGGACCCCCGGGCAGACCTTTGCTGCCTCCTGGCACTGTAAGAGTGAGGAGCATGGGCTGGATATGACCCGCTCTCTGCTTCAGAGAGACCTACTTGCATGGCCAGGAGGCTGTGGCAGTTCTTGGGGTGGCCTGGATAGGTCAACTGCTGTCACTGCAAAGAGCGTGATGTCTGCAGAGGATGGCATGTGGACACAATACTCCAAACCCAGGCAAGTCTGGGGAGGGGAGGTGGTGCAGGAGACTTCAGTGTGGGTTTTACCAGGGTCCTGCATGATAGCTGGAAAGGGGGAAGAGATGAGATTTCAGAGGAGGAATTAATCTTGATGGTTGCAGTCTCATGCTGTTAGTAGGCAAACCAACACCCTTCAGAGCAGACCAGCTGCAGGTACGCTGTGGTATCCAGGAGCCCTTGGCTCCTGGAAGGCAGACAGAAGAGCATTAGAGAGAAGGCAGTAACATTGGTGCTCTCATAACAGTGCCCTGTGGTTCCTACAAAGCATTTTATCCCAAGAATGCTGAGTGCTTTGCAAGATCCTAATTAATTAAGCCTCAGAACAGTACCATGCAAGACAGAAATACCAATCCTAAAATTCATCTGTCTGGGGTGGCCCACAGTGGTGTGACCCAATGGGCAGGGCAAAAAAGGAAAAATTGTCCTAAGCTCCCCAGCTCAACACGCTGGGGGACTCAGTAAATGTTGAGTTGGGATTTCCCTAGGACACCCCCAGTTCTACAGGGACATTTGGTGGGATAGTCAACCGTCACCAGGGTAGGAGGCTGCATCTCAGCCACAGTCCTCTCCGGACTTTGATTTTCTCCAGTCTTTCTCTATTAGTAGTTGGAATGATCATGTTTTTTGGCCTTGGTCCTGGAAGAACTTGGCATGACACATACCTAGAGAACAGACCTCCTCTGTCCAAGGGCTCTAACGTTGCATGTGTGAGTTGCTTTGAGCCCTGTGACCAGCGTTGGAAGCTCCCTGTGCTTCTAACAAAGGGGTTTTGACTCAAGCGATACCAGACTTCACAGGCCACCCACGTGATCCGCCTACAGTCCTTCTGCCAGCACTGCCCCGTGGCCAGCCCTGACCCACAGGACCTGCTGAAATCAGACCTTTGCAGAATTGTACCCTGGCTACTAGCAGGGCCCTTCCCTTGCACTTGTGGATCTCATTTGCACACTGGAACAACATGTAGGTGCCACCCTCTATTAATAAAGGGCTATACCAGCCCCTGTTCACTCAGCTCCCCCATTGCTGTGGACCAACCTTACTTCTAGATGCCTCAACAGCAATTTAGCAGCTTGAGAGCACAACAAAAGCCCATGTCTCTCTTTGTGGGTGTTCTGGTTTGTTTCCAGCATTGGCTTTCTACCTCCCAGAAGCAGGACCCAGGTCATTTTAGCCTTGTCTGTGCTGGAGAGACATGGCATGGCAACTTCTGCACAGGAACTCCACTTTTCTGGTGTGAAAAGTATCACTGCTATGTTGCCATGCAGTTCAGCCCAGGAAAACCTCCTGCTACTTAAGATGCTGGCACAGAAAGGGAACGGAGGGAGGGAGATGAAGAATTAAATCACTGGGGAAAATCCCAGGTGTAGAAAAGGCTCCATCTGAACGATCTTCACTGCCAGCCTGTTTAGGTGTGGAGGATCTGGCTTGGGCTCTGGGAGACTGTGACAGAGGGATCAGCTGCTCCTCGAGTCGCTAACACTTCATTGAGGCCCGCTGCATAGCTTGGGTGCCTGGACTTTCCAAAAGAGCAGGTTGGGAACGGACTTCTTTTCTCCATCAACTGTGGGAGTCCCTCTCCCTGCTCGTGGCTACCCTGCGATGGAACCCTGTGGTTTCCAGGCCTTTTAGGGCACCCAGTCCACACTTCTGACTCAAGACTGGGAGGTTCCCTGCAGAAAGCCTCGGTTGTGCAGCTCTGTTCGCTGTTCTTACACCTGCATTCTCTCTGCTGTGATGCTTTGTCCTTCGCAGGGCCTGTCCTGTGTTGTAGAGCTCCTTCTCTCACCTGGATTAATGGGATGACTCTTGAGTCCTTGAACCTGTGCAAGGAGAGAGGGACCATCAGCTAAAGCCAAGAGCAGCAGCAAAGACCTCTGCTTTATGCTGAAGGACTGTCACCAGCAGCAAAGGGGACTGGGGTGATGGTTTGTACGAAAGTCCCTGCAAGGTGCCTGCTGGAGTTTGGTTAGTGGAGACAGGGTGAAAATTTTCCTCCTCAGGTTGCAGGAGACTTTCCAGGTGTTGGGGTCATGGTCACAGGCACCAATGGACTGGCATAGCCAGGCTGATGTCGCTCCAGGGTCCCCAAACCTGGCTAGAGCGCCGCTCACTACCTTGCTCAGCAAGCCAAGGCCTGCAGTGCATTTGAGTAGATTTTGGAACCTGTGGACTGCCCTTCCAGGGGGATTAATGCAGATTTGTGTTTGCTGGGAGCTCTGGAGGCATCTCCTAATGGGGTTCTGACACTAAAACATCATCACAAAGAAAGCAAACCATGGCTTCTCTGTTGTGGGACATGTGTAAGCCCTTGGGCCTGTCCAGAGGCCTGTTTGTGATGTCCTGGAGCCCCAACCCAAGCCCAGCTTTGGTTAAGCCTTTTGGTTGGGGTTTATCAGGTTGACCAGGTCTGCACTGCCATGGGGAAGCTTGGAGAGGGCTGCAGGGCTGGGTAGGTCAGGTCTCAGCTGCTCCATGCCTCTTGTGAGCTCCCTGCCCTGTCAGGTGTGCTGACAGCTGCAGTGGTGCAGGTGTCTTAGCATGGATGAGGCTGAACAACTTTTGCAAGAGGTGCTGGGGCCATTGGCATCACTCAGCTCGATGCACAGCCTTGCAGCTGCCACTGGTAGCACTGCTGTGTTGTACTGGGCTCCCCTGCCAGATGTTCAAGCCTTCGCATCTGCTGCTTGAGCCCTGTGGCTCCACAGCCAGGCTGGCTCTGGTGTTTGAACTTCTGAAGAAGGAGTTTAGATCTGCAGTCCTCACAGCATCATGCAGCCCCAGAACCCCTCCCTGCCCCTGGCTGCCTGAGAAACCTTTTGCCACTGTCGGGACAGGTGTGTGTTGGCAGAGGGCCAGGGGCCCCGGGGGAGGTAGTGGGGCGTGGTGGGGGGTGGTGGGGTGGTGGTGGTGAGGGTGGGAAGGGGGAAAGCTTATTCTGCATTGCGATGCACTGGCACCCTCTAATGACACGGTTATGTATATTCAGTGGATGCATGGGTCCCTAGCTGCAGTCCTTTCTACTGTGCTGGCACTGACTAGTGAGCTGCTCACAGGTATTCTGGAGGCTTCAGTGGGGCAGGGTGATAAGCTGGCTTCCCCCTTCTTCTGCCCTGCTGTGCTCTGAAGCCTCAGCTCCCTGTGCTGCAGTTTTTCAGGGTATAAACATGGACCATGTGAGGCAACAGGGGGGTTTGTGTTTGTGCAATGCTGCTGCCAGGTGTGCTGTGAGCAAGGAGTCTGTTCTCTTTCAGCCCCAGGAGCAAAGCCAGCTGTGGTTGCCCCTGCACCACTGGAACAGGAGAGCTGGTGAGCCTCCTGCCAGGTCGTGTAACCCCAAGTTTTGGCCATGCTGCCCAAGCTAGCTCAGGAAGCCCCTTTGCTCCGACTTGTCCTGCCACAGAGACACCAGGAGAGCTTGCCAGCTTGGTTCCCACAGGCTCCAATCTCTCCTTCCCAGCCGACTTTGGGACAAAGCCAGAGTGTGTGGCTGAAATGGGATGGCGCAACTTCATCCCAAACCATGCTGAACCTAATGAGAAACTGAATTGCACAGTAACCACAGTATTTTTCTGCTTGGTAACATTGTGCTTTGGCCAATGGTCTGGGTGGCCAGCACAGGCTTCAGAAACACACAGCAGGGCACTGTGTCCTGCACGTCAGATTAGGGGAAGGCTGGGCTCTTCTGCCAGCTGCTCCAGCCCTGCTGAGCCCCTAAAGCACAGCTGTGAAAGCCCTGTGGGGTTAACTTCACAGTAGCAGAGTCTGGCCTTGCTCAGCAAGATTGGTTCTCTTATGCTCAGCAAGGTGCCAAAACCCAATGACAGAACCTGCCACAATGGCAGGCAGCAGCTCTTTTGGGACAGGGTGGACAAATACAGCCAGCTCTCCCCTGGATGTTGCGTTAGGCTGACAAAAGGCTTTGGTGCCCTGGATGTGTGTTTGGACACTTGGACATCTGGACATGATGTTTGGTCTTGTCTTAGTGCTGTCCTGCCAGTCTCATGGCCAAAGTCAGCATCTTTCTACTTCCCTCCACTGGGAGAGAGGGAGAGGAGCTGGGGAATGGTTCTGGCAAACCCAGGATTGTGCATCCCTGTACAAACAGGCCAACAAGACTCGAACAGTGAATTGACAGCACAAGCAGGGCCAGGGCCAAGTGCTCCAAGGGATGCCTTTACCTCCTGTGTCTGAGACATAGGCAGCAGAGTGCAGGGGAGCAAGCTCCAGTGCATGTCTCAGTGCATCCCTCCAACAGCTCCTGTGCAGTCTGACCAGCTCTATTGTCCTCCCAGGAAACGTCCCCAGAAACCTCTCCCTGCAGGCGTGGGTGGTTGTGGTTGGGGAAGACTGTGGGGACTCTATAAAAAACAGGACTATAGAGATAGGATGAGATAGGAATGGAATGGGTATGAGTATGGGTTTAGATTGCATTTTTAGGTTGGATATTAGGAAAAATTTATTCACAGAAAGGGTGGTCAGGCTGCTCAGGGAGGTGGAGGAATCATTATCCCTGGAGGTATTTAAAAATGCGTAGATGTGGTGCTTGGGGACATGATGTAGTGATGGACTTGGCAGTGCTGGGCTAACGGTTGCACTTGGTGATCTCAAAGGTCTTTTCCAACCTAAATGAGTCTGTGATTCTATATAGATGGGGAGTAGGATAAAGATAAGGGGAAAGGGAAGGGGCTGGGATAGAGGTGAGGAGGGGAAGGAGTAGGATAGGAGGGGAAAGAATGGGGCTAAGATAGAAATGGGGAGAGGAAGGGGATGGGAAAGAGTCAGCTCTTGTTCAGAGAAGCACATGTTCAGACGGCAGCTCACACTGGTTCAGCCACATTGGACTCAAGCAGCCTTGGAAAGCACGAATGCCTTTCACTTCTGTTGTTATCCCAAGGGGCTGCGCTGCTCAGCCAGCCAAATGTACCAGCAGGTTTTTATTTCACATTTATTTTCCTAATGGCTTGGGTGGCCTGAAAACTTGAGCAGTGAATTGTGACTGCTCAAGATTGGGTCAAAATGCACACAATGGATGCACACTGCAGTGTGGCACCAGGGATGAGTCACTGAAATTGCAACTAGGAAAGAAAATAACAGTGGGTTTACAAGATTCTTTCCAGGAGCATTGCATCTCTCCTGAATCTCAATGATGTTCTGGACTGGTTTGTGAGACATTACCTCATGTCAAAAAATACGTAGAAATGGAAGAAGCAGTAGCTGATATTAAAGAATGTAACAAGGGACGAAGAAAAAACCCCATTGATTTGTACAGTGACAGCATAGGTGCTTTGGAAGGGATATATGGGGGTGAGCAGAGGAAACCATAGCAAAACCCAGAGATGCGGGACACTGGTGTTGTGCCCTGACATGGAGTCCAAGGTGATGCAGGTAACCTGGGCAGAAAGGGCACACAGGGAAAGAGTCCCCAGGTGTAATGGGAGTCCCCTGAGTATTCTCTCCTCAGCTGTCCAACTCTCAACATCTTGCTGGAGAGAACCAGTGCAGAGCACAACAACCAAGGAATATGCATCACCCATGGATTGCAGCGTGGCAGAGAGTCTTGGAAAGAGAAAGTCAATCTTGTGACTGTCTTCCAGTAGCTTTATTTTATCTTTCTGGAAAGGCACATACTGCTTTGCAATGAGCAGGGGTGTAAAGCACTGAGCAAAGAACCTCTGTTGTGAATGGGCACATATATAATCTTTATGGCCTTGCAGTAGCATGAGGTTTCAGCCAGTCCTGGTGAGCAGGCTGAATGCAGCTCTCCAGTTCACATGATGCCAGAGAGACTTCTGACCTCTGCGGCTTCTGTCACCTCTTTAGCAAGCTGCCCCAGACCTGGGAGGAAAGGACAGCAGGTCCCAGGGGGCTCAGCAGAGCTCAGGCATGGGGAGTCCTGTTGCATTCATTGCAATGGCTTGGCTTCACTCGGAGATCAGCAACTGCATAAGAGGCTCTGTGAAACCTGGGGCTCTGGGGATTCAAACCATCACCTCCACCCCAGCAAAGAGACACAGCTGTGCCACCCACACCAGGACCAGGGCAGAGGAAAGATAGTCCTCACCTGCCTCCCAGGCAGGCAGCAGATGTCAGCCAGCTCTTGCCTGTGGGCTCTGAACATTCCTCAAGTTCATCTTCCTGACTTTACATGCTTTTATTTTAATTAAACACAGAGATGTTCCAAGGTGGAGACCAGACAGCTGCTGCTGCCATTGGGAAGCAGAGCTTGCTGTGATCATTCTCCTGCACTGCCTCCATCCCCAAAGCATCAGGACACAATACTAGGAGGGAACCATCAGCACAAGTGCCATCTTTCCTGCACCCTGATGCTCCTGGACAGCCATCAGGCAAGCCAACTTGTCCGGCCTCTGAGGACAGGCTGTCCAGCTCACACTGCCCCCGGGAAATCCTGGCAGGAGGCTTCTGCTGGCATTTCTTCCCCTAGTTTTCCTTCCTTTTCTGGGGACTTGCCTTTCCCAGAGCAGCATGTCTGGCAGCCACCATGCCCATACCACTGACGGCAACCAAAGCAGCATGTCCCTGGGTTGTGCTTAGTGCCAGTGACACCATGTGATGGGATATCTGCTAGCTACTGGCTCTTTTCAGTCCAAGATCCGATTAGTCCTTTCTGACCCAGGACTCTCAGATATTCTACACCTGAGCTGATGTTGGAGCATGGTTTGTATCTCCATCATTAAGACCATAGGAAGAAGCAGATGCTAATTAGTCCCCTCTGTCACCAGAGACACTGGTCTGGTGGCAGTATCTAGCAGCAGCTTTAACCCCAGTGGGGAAAGTCCATCAGTACTAGTTAATATGTAGTTTAACTATTGCCATATACTTTGTTCCATCCCTTGGGAAGGTCATGTCCCCAGAGACACCAGGGACAAAAACTCCCTGGCTTCTGGGAGATGGTGACAGCCTCCTGCCCCTTAATGCTCGCTGCTGCCTGGTCAGACTGTCCCCAGCCTGCTCCCTGTCTGACTACAGTCAAGCCCCACATGGGCAGCCACAGGCGTCCTGCAGTCCCAGTAGCACTGAGGACCTGGAGCTCTGGGTCATGATGGAAACAACAATGTCGATTAGTCTGAGGAGACTAAGCCTGGCTCATGGCTGTCCCTGATGCGTCTGTTGGTGGGTGAGCCTGGTGTGGGAACTTGAGAGCCTCCAGAAGCATGGACGTCTGAGCCTTGTAAGTGTCCTTTTGAAGGAGGTTGCTGAGCTTTCATGCTTGCCAGGAATTGCAGAGTTGAAGAGAAATTATTTACGTACCTGATGCCCAATATACAGATTTTACACCCTATAAAACAGCAGCACAACATACGTCCTGATCTCCAGTGACACGCCTGTCTCAGTGGCAAAACTGCAGGACAAGCTGGGAAATGGGACGTTTGTGCAGCACTTCAATATGCAGGTTTTGGTTAATCAGACTAATCTCAGTCTGCCTAATTTTACCTTATCCCTGTCTGGAGAGCCTAGGAATGTGTTTCACAAGAATGCTTTGTAGCTTTCTTTGACTGCAGGGCAACAGCAGCTTGCTGTTTTTAGGAGCACATCCCAGTTTGTAAGAAGCTCAGCAGTGTCCACTTTTGAACACCTTCTCCTGAAGGCAGCCAGAGCCTAGCTGGGGGGGAGGCAGGCATGGCTGCAGGGTGTGATGGAGTGAGAAGCAGAGTGAAGATGCTGTCTCTTCAGAGTAACTGACACAAGGGAAGAGTCAGGCCTGGTCAGCATGGGGTGAGATATCTGCAAACATCTGCCTTTTGGCTCCAGGGGGAGAAGATGCAGAGCGTCCACAGCTGGCTAGAAAAGTTTGGACTAAAAATACCCTGTCTGGCTGCTGAGGACTGATGGAGGGTGATACTGGAGTACCAGATGCCTCATTCTGAAGGTCAGGACAGGGTGAGACGGGGACTGTAGACTTCAGGATCCTGAGGAGAAGAAGTAGGATGAAAACCAAGCTCACAGCCCTGGACTTCAGGAGAGCATACTTTGGCATCTTCATAGATCTACTTGGAAGTGTCCCATGGGATGAGGCTCTGGAGGGAAGAGTGGCCCAGGAAAGCTGGTTGATACTCCAAGGATCACCACCTCCAAGAGCAGTCCATCCTGACAAACAGGATATCAGGCAAAAATGTCAGGAGCCCTGCATGGAAGAATGAGGAGCACCTGGCCAAACTCAAACATAAAAAGGAAACATACAGAAAGTGGAAAAAAAGAGGGGTAACCTGGGAGGAACACAATGGCACTTTACAAGCATGGGATGAGGTTAGGCAAGCTAAAGTCCACCTGGCATGGAATCTGGTAGGGGATGTCAAAGGTAGCACAAAATGCATCTGTAAGTGTGTAGGTGATGAAGGGAAGGCCTGCTGCTGAAGGAGACAGGGGACCTGGTTACACAGAGCATGGAAAGGCCGTGGTACTGAATGCTTCTTCACCTCAGCTTTTACTAGCACAACCAGCCTTCAGGAATTCCAGGGGCCAGAGACCAAGGGGACAAGCTGGACCAAGGCAGATGCACTCTTGGTGGAAGAGGATCAATCAGGTCAGGGAATAAACTGGACATACATAAGTCCATAGGCCCTGGTGGAATACACCCATGAGTGCTGAGGGAGCTGGCAAATGCCATTGCAGTACTTCTCTTGATAATCTCTGATCCATCATGGCAACTGGGAGAAGTACCCAAAGGCTGCAGGAAAGCAAATGTCACTCTTTAAGAAGGGCAAGAAGGAGGATCCAGGGAACTATACAGGCTGGTCAGCCTCACCTCCATCTCTGGAATGGGACCAGCTAATGCAGGAAACCATTTCCAGGCACATAAAGAACAAGGAAATCATCAGGAGTAGCCAGCATGACTTCACCACATGGAAGGCCACACCTGGAGTACTGTGTCCAGTGCTGGTCTTCCCAGCACAAAGAGAGACATGGACATACTGGAGAGAGTCCAGTGAAGAGCCACAAAAATGGCGAAGAGAATGGAGTGTCTCTTGTGAGGAAAGACTGAGGGAGCTGGGACTGTTCAGTCTGTGGAGAAGGCGGCTCAGGGGGACCTCATAAATGTTTATAAAGACCTGAAGGGAGGGTGCAAAAAGGATGGAGCCAGCTTCTTTTCACTGGTACCCAGTGACAGGACAAGAGGCAACAGGCACAAATGGAAACAGAGGTGTCCCTCTGAACACCAGGAAATGCTTTTTCCCCGTGAGGGTGACTGAGCACTGGCATGGCTTGTTCAGGGAGGTTGTGGAGTCTCCATCTGTGGAGGTATTCAAAAGCCATCTGGACAAAGTCAGGGGCAATGGGCTCTGCATGGCCCTGGTTGAGCAGGGAGTTGGACCAGATGACCTGCAGAGGCCCCTGCCAACCCCAACCAGTCTGTAGCTGTGTGATTCTGTGACTTGGCACAGAGATGTCAGGGTGCGCTTTGGGTGGGCAGGACAAAGCAGGCTGGTGGTGTAGGAATTGCTGGGTGTCCATCCAAAGCTTGCAGACAGATGACCTGCAGAGGTTCCCTGCTGACCTGTGCTGACTGCACTGGAGGCAGGACAGTTGCAGAGCTGCTCACTTTTCCTTTTTTGGTGCTGAGTCAGGACACTCATGTGCACTTCTTATGTCTGACTATAAGCATTCACCATATGGGCACCGAGGTGTTATGGTGAATATGAATGACCTGTCTCCATTGCCTGGCTGACACTTGGACAGTGAACACCTGGGCTGAGCTCACCCAGGGAAGAGCAAGTTAAGTTTGCAGGACAAGCTGATTTATTGTAGGAGAAATGGTAAGTACTTAAATATCTTCTTTAGTCTATATTTAAACAGCTATACAGATACTTTGAATTTTCAAAACTGCTGTGTGCTGAGCTTCTCCTGTGAGATACAGACTGTTTGTTGAGCTTGTTGAAATACAAATTAAAGCGGTCAGCTTTGGGCAACTTTATTTCACAGTCCTGGGGCTGGTGTTTAACACACACACATTTCATGTAAGCATCTCATCTGAGTGCCAGGATCAGTGTACACAGAAATTAAACATTGTTAGCCTTGCCCCTAATTGTCAAGGCTTTCAGCCGGCCCAGGCCCTCCTGCAGAATGAAAGCTCTTGGCAAAGCATAGTTTCAACCAGACATGAAGGGTCACTCCTCCTTTTTCTGTCAAGCCAACCCTTAGTAATGTGCAACCCATAGGTGACAGCTCTGCACCTTCCTAAGCAGTAGCTTGGGTGACCCCCTGCCACAGACGGTGCTGCGCTACAGGGTGGTGAGACCATTTCCTTGTAGGGGACCGATGTGAGAGAGGAGGGATGCACACAAGGGTTTGGGCCACGCAGTTTAAACATGGTCGATCGCTGTGTGATGGCTGCACCTCCACTGTGCACATTTGCCTTGGAGCAGGAGGGAGCTTCTGGGATGCTGCATTCCACCAGCATGCCTCCAACATCTGCCCGGGATCTGTGGGATCCCAGTCCAGGGGGACAGTCCCCTTTAGACTCATTCTTACTTTGCAGTTCCCCATTTCTGCCCCTTTCACGGAGCAGAGCAGAAAGAGCCACTGTCAGCGTGTCCCTTGCCAGGGGAGCTGGGTGGACAACTTTGTGGTTAAAAATTCCTGTTTCATGTTTAAGTGAATGGTCAGGATGGATTTTGATCCCCCTGTGGGCATAGCACACATTTTCTGTTATATCCCCTTTCTCCACAGCAGTCCAAGCTATTGTGCAGGCATCTCTAATGCTTTTTTCTAAAGAAAAGTTAATGGCTCTGTAAGTTATTTTATAGAAATTAAATAGAACAGTGATTTGCAAAAGGAGTTCCAGGAAAAGCAGTGTGATAAAACCTGGTTTCCTGCTGTGTCTCTGAGGGCTCGTACCGCAGCCGAGCTTTCACTGCAGTCTTTCCATACTGGAGGAGCAAGTTCAGGTTTTGTTCTCCTGCCTGGCCACTTTTCATGCAGCATAGGGGAACTTAATTACCCTGATAGCTCATACGTTCTAATTTTTACTAAAATTGGCTGAAATACAAATGTTAGTGGGGAAAGAAGGGGGCTGTGAGAGTGCCCACTCTGAGCATTTTCAGCTGAGGTGGCTCTCTGCCATCAGCTTTTGCTGTGGAAGGTGAGCTAACACGTGGGCAGCAAACTAGGCCAAGCGCTCAGCTCCTGGCGCTGTCCTGGCCCACAGCAGGAATGAAGTCAGGGACAAGCTGATAATGCTGCAGAACCTGGCAATGGAGAGGGATGTGAAGCGCCTGTGAGTGCATGGGGGCTAGTGGAGCAGGAACTGTCCTGGCACTGGTGCAGTTATCCCAGCAAAGATCCCAGGGGCGTGCTGAGCAGAAAGGAGGGGGGAAATCCCAGCAATGACACAGGGAATTACCACCAGAGGGCACTTAAATATTGCTCTTGCTGAACAAATGGTGTTTCCTAGCAAGAGGCCAGCTCTGGATTGCCTGGCAATGCACATCCAAGCCTGACTCATTGCTGGCACAGAGAGCAAAGGAAAGCACTCAAAAGGCATTTGAGAACTCATGCATGAATGGGAATTTACTAGCAAGATGCAGAGGCTTGCACTTGTCTTCCAGACATTTTCAGATCGGTCTGCCAGTGGGTCTCCACTGTGCCCAGTCTGGTGAGGTGAGCAGTGCATCTTTCAGCTTTGACCTGTGTAGCACACATGGGGCTTGGCACAGAAAGGAGTTATTATTTTTTTTTTTTTATACCTCCATCCTGCTCACTATAAATATGTCCTGTCTGTTATTCATCACAAGTGCTGAGGAGACAAGAGTCACAGCCCTGGCAAGGATCCCAGCTCAGGACCTGCTGTGATGCTTACCTGGGTGCACCTGTGCCCTGCTTTTTATTTCAGAGCTGGGCAGGGATAGAAATATTATCTGTCTTCTAGGAGAAATTGCAGGTAACGGGTAATGGAGGAGTTGGGTAGGATTTCAAACCCAATTCTGAGAGCTCCTCAGTACTCATGAGGATCTGGTGGCCAAACAAAGTCTGCAGATGTGAGGACAGCCATGTGCTGCAAGTGGAGAATCACGTTACAAGGATGAAAGATAAAAACTTCCATTCTCATTTTGAGAGCAAGCCAGAGCACCCTGTTCATCACCCCTGTTTGTCTCAGGGAGGTCCCCTGGGGCTCAGCAGGGGGATGTCATGGTGTGGCCAGGGTCACAGTGCTGCTACAGGTCCTGGTGCCCTGCTTGGAGATCTGCTCTGAGCACAAAGAGCTTCGTGAGGATCCTGCGGCCAATGCACCAAAAGTTGAAGGTGCTGCAGGTGTAGGTGATTGAGAACTGAAGGAAGTGTGGTCTCTAGAGGGAAAAAGAAGACTGCAGATAACAGAAAGCAGGTGCTGTGTTGGAAATGCTATTATTTGACATCTTCAAATATCTAGACAAAATGGGTTTGACCCTGTTGAGATAAGAGGGGCCCCAAGGCCTCACAGGAGCACCCATGTGCACTGAGAATCCCACCTGGTTAGGCCCAGAGTGCTGGGAGGACAGGAGCAAGGCCTGCTTTGCGATGTAGCATCTCCCAGCACCTTCTTGGATAATGTCCCCAGTGATTCTCCTGCATTTCAAGTAGCCAGAAGGCTAGGGAGGACTGGCGGCCCATCCGAGGTTTTGCAGCAGGATTCCCCAAGATGGGTAACGTGAACCCTTCCAGCTATGGGAGTTGGTTCCAGGGAACGTGGGACAGCAGCCTGTGGGGAGCCACACATGCGCTGCAATATGTAGGCACTTGTCTGGATGGGACATGGGAAGAGTGGGTGACGGTGTGGGGAGACTGTCTGGGGTTCCCATTTGTGAGGTTCTCCCACCATGAACTGCCAAGGAAGTGCCCTCCTGATTCCAGCTGGAGCTATTGGCTTTGCCAGGTTCCTTCACGGTCTTAGGTTTGGCTGATTACTTGCAATTAGTACTAATGAGTGTCTCTTTTGACAGTGCCTTGTCTCTACTCCCTGTGTCCTGTCCTTGACACATCACACTGGGTGCTGGGCACCATTTTGTCCCGAGGCACCTCCACCAGTCTTGGCAGCAAAGCCAGAGGGTTATTTTGGGGGTGCAACTTGTTGTCCTGGAGGGCCTACCCACTGGGGTTTCAGCGGGGAGGGGAGGGGGGGCTGTTGCATCTCAGCTTTCCTGGAGGTGCCCTGATTTATTTTGCTCTGCAAAGCCGTAGTGCTGGGTGTGCCATCCCACTGCCCAGGTACTCTTGGCTTTTCCCCAGGGCCAGGGTACTGAGAGCAATGTTACAGGGTCTCCTTGACCGCTGCTGGCAGGACAGGACCATGGGGAGCACTGCTGGGCAGCCCTGCCATTTCCTGGCCCCTGGAGCCATCCTGACCCCTGTCATGGGGTGAATTGGTAAGGGCAGACTCGGGGAGCAGGGTGGCGGGCACTGCCCCTGCTCCTGGCTCCATGGGAAACCTCCGTGCAGGTCCTGAGGAAGTTAAACCCTGCTGGGGCTTGGTGCAAGTGGTCTCAGCAGAGGGTCTTGTTTACTAAAGCAGTCTTACTCTCTGGAAGAAAGCGAACTGTGGTGGCAAGAGGTATAGGATGATCTTAGGAAAGACCCCCCTACTTCCTTGTGGACAAGCCCAGGAGAAACAGAGAGGAACCCCGAACAGGGAAGGATGTGAAAAACCAACACGCAAACCATACATATTTGAGCATTTGCTCTGCAGAGTGTTTTGGAGAACGGGAATGTAAGAAACCCTCCCAGATTACCTGAACAACTCAACAGGGAAAGCTGATTCACAAAGTAACGTGCAGTTGGAAACCTTTACCCCTCATTGCAGCTGCTCCCTCCCTCTTGCCTGGATGTGTTCAGTTCACAGCCTGCCCCAGCTCTGGATCTGCCATTGGATGGTGCTTGAGCAGAGGACAGGACAGGTCAATCCAGCCCTCCTGGGATGTTTCATTTCTTCAGGAATTTACCTTCAAGAGGGACAATGGTGGCTTTCCTGCCATGGGCATTCATGGCCTTGGCACCACGAGCAGCTGTCCACCCCAGCCCATACCTGCACACGGGCGTGCAGACACTGTGCAAACCTGGGTGAGCCGTGAGCATGGCTGCTGTGCCACACAATGGCACAGGCTGGAGGGGTTGGCCACATCAGTGGTTAAAACATTACAGCAAAGTCTAACAGTGCCTCGGCTCCAGGGTCCTCCCGTACAGCTCCCAGTAAATCACAGCTTTCTCACATTTTCTTGAAAGTTCCTGCATCAGACTGCCAGGAGAAAGGGGCTGAACCCAAGACTTTGTGAATGCCAGTGCAACCACTAAAGGATGTCTACTGAACCCACAGTATTTTATAGCTGATTAATCTAAAAGGCAGTTTTCTCTCCTTCTCCCCAGGCTTAGAACCTGATTGCATCCAACATAAATCTTGTAAATGGATTTGTACTTTCCCCTGGGAATTATTTAAATAGATGAGCATTTTATTTAATCTCACAACCATTAAATGTTGGGGCTAGGTGGAAGATCTAGGCAGAAATAAAGTGGGGATAGGGCCATTTTGGTGGGGGAGTGAGGGCTGAAGTGATTGCACTGTATGGTGATCTTCAAGCACTGGTGGGAAACCTGCATGCCAGCCAAAAGCTGTTGGGAAGCAAAAGGGAGGCCCTGTTCCTGCTGGGAGGTATTAGGGAGCCAGGTGCAGGGATGTCGTGGTAATGAAGTTTCATTTGGATATTGCTGGGTTTAGACACTACTTTGGTGGATCTCTGCACATATGTGTTGGCTTTGTACGGAAGAAGAGCTCAGGACTGCCCAGGAACTGCCAAAATCTCCAATCCTTTGTGCTTCAGCTGGATTAGAGACCTGAAAAGCTTTGATAGGTGTTTTTTCAATACTCACGATAGTGCTGTTTGGTGCCTAGTAAATAGCTGTTTAACAGTGGTCAGCTTCACTCATCCTTTAGAGATGCTGAAACTGGAGGAAAAGATTTAAAATGCAGGAAAAAGAAAAGGATTAAAGAAAAGATGAAAGGAGGCAGAGTCAGACCAGACACAAGCACCTCAGGAGAGCCAAATCCAGCTGCTCACGGTCAGGAGTGCAGCTGGGAGCAGAGGTGAGGGCAGGGAAGTCTCCAGGTTGTCAGGGCCTGAAGAGCAGGACGCACCAAGCTTCACAGGGCATCTTTTTCCCATCTTTGACATTTTTGAGCTTGAAAGCCCCAGGTCGTCTCAGTTTCCTCTTACCTCCCGACCCAGGCTGAGCACCTTGCAGGTCTCCTTCTCCTCTCCAAGTTCGCCTTGGGCACCCACTGGCTGAGGTTAGAAATGCTGGTTTCGCACATGATTTGCTCAGGATTAGCTACTAAAGTGAGTGGAAAACACAACTTTACCTCATTTCAAAGCTATTTAAGCCAAATGTTCCCATGTGGACAGAAGGTGAAAATCACATTGTTTTGAACAGGAAATCAGCTTTCCTAGAGTAGAAAGAAAAGCGTTTTGTAGCCAAGCTTCTTGGTTAGATGCTGGGACATGGCAGGAGGGCTGCACTCTGTGCCCCAGGAAAACCGTCTTCCTCCATCCTGGTGGAGGGACAGTCCCCTTAGGCCTGGGACAGCCCCACAGACCTCTTAGGCTATAGCAAAGAAAAGGTGCCGATCAAAGGTTTGGCTGAGCTGTGGCTGGCAAAATACAGTGTGTGGAGGTGGCAGGGCAGTGTACCCCACGGCAGAGCCTGCTGCATTTGTCCGATTCCAGCGGGTGCCCCTTCCCAGCACAGCAGCTCCCTGAGCACCCCAGATGGGGGCTGCTGAAGGAGGGGCAGCAGCATGCCTGTATTTCTGTGCTGTAAACAATTACTGTCAATATTCTGCTTGAGATCAAAGCACACGTGCTGGACATGCAAAGGAAGCAAAGGGTTTACTCCCTTCAAAACAGCAGTGAAATATTGTAGCTAATGCTGCTTTGCCCAAATGAGCAGGTCTCTCAAGAGCTCACATACGTGAATGATCCAAGAGGTCTCTGCTGTTACATTGCTCAACAGATGGTTTACATTTTTCTGAATCACCGATTCTCATTTCATGTCAAGGATCTGTCTGAGCAGAATTACCTTAGGGTGCACAACGGAAAGGCAAAAGAACCAACAAGCCAGTTCTGCTCTGACCGAGCTAGGGGCCCTGACCCAGCTCTGCACCACAGAGGGGCCCAGCAGGAGCATGGCCGTCACTGCACTGCCTTCCCCGTCCTCCTCTTCCTCAGGTACCACTCTCCTAAAGAGACTGAGAGCTGCCCCACAGCATCCAACTTCACCCAGTAACAGTGATTCAGGTGCCTTCATTCAGGTCCAGTGATCCTGCCTCCATGGGCTGTACTGATCTGTCTGTCATTGCCAGGGCTCAGGCTGCATCTTTTCCAACAAACTGCAAGGGAGAGCTTGGGTTACAGGTAAGCACACAGGGCCAGTCACCTGTTCTGCTCACGGTGAGCTGTGGTATGGACTGAAATGTGCTGTTTGATGCAGGTTTTTCCATTTGACAAGCGACCTTAATTGCATATGTTCTTGCAAGACTGCGCTGCTGCCAAACTTGGGCTTAGGGGTGAGCTGGGATGCTGGCCAAGGACACCTGGGCCATCACACCAAGGCATCCACGAGGAGCCTCACTGGGCACATTAGTGATTTAAGTGACAAAAAGAACTAAAAATGTATCCTTCATCTGGCTTCCTGACCCACTGCTGAAACACTGAGTTCTCTCTTTCTGTAGGGGCTGGACAACTGGGAGACACATAGGCCACCAGCTCTTCAGTCCGAGGTTCATTTTCTCCTCTCCAGAGGGGCCTGGTTAGCGTGTGGGCTCTCCCAAGAAGCTCAGAGGTGCTGGCTATTTATGCCATCCTGGCATCCCCCTACCCATTACAGGCAAAATTAGGGTGGAAGACCATGTTGCTTGTAGGGAATGAGTCTGCATGAAAGACAGTGGAGCTCAGGAGACCCTGCCTGCCCAACACGCTTCCAATTCAATTGCACTGGGAGCTGAGAGGTCTGAGAGAAGACCGTAAGTTGGTGCTGAGAAGGTCTCAGAAGTTCTGTTCCTCTTGGCATCTCCTGCTGTGGCCAAGAGAGGTGCCAGGTTCATGCTGACACATTTGCAATAAAGTTTGATGGCCTTAAGACTGACAAAAGTCCTGTGATGGGCAGTGGTGGTTGCCAGATGTTCCCACCAGTAGACCTATGTCTAATGGCCGTCTACCCACAGACCTTTCAGGAGGATGGACTTGGTAATCCCTCCCGTTCCCCAAAAAGCCACAGCTGAGCTGCTCTTCCAGCCAGGGGCTGCAAAGGCCGTGCCAGGGTTTCTTATGTCCTAGCACTGTCTGCACTTGGATAGGGACACCATGGCCCAAGGTGGCACCCAGGTGGTCCCCTGGCTCTGACATGAACAGGGCTCAAGGGTATGTGTCCTGGCTCCAAACAGGATCCTTTGCTCACTGGGAAGACTACCCAGTGCTGCTCCCATCTGTAGTTCACCTCTCCCAGGTGTGCTTTGCTATTACTCAAATGGTGGTGCTTCAGAAGCTTCTTTAGGTTCATGATTGTTTAGCCCTTGATAGAGCCACAGATTTTTAAAATCAGATCATTTCTAGGGGTGTTTCATGCCATCTCTGGCTTCAGAAAGGGTGTTGAAACACCCACCCACACCTTTCACACGACAGGGCTGACTTGCAGGGCTCTGCTCTCAATTTCAAGGTCTTGGGTGACTGTCAGTCCAATATTACTTGCTCAGTCATCTTAGGAGTGTCCTTGGTGCTGTTGTCTTCAGGCCACTCTCTCTTTCTACACTTTATGCACGATTCATCTGCTGCCAGAACCCTCTCCTATGAAGGCACCTGGAGAGATGCTTAGGTCAGCTTTTCTCTCTGCACTAAAGACATCAAGCTTCTTAAGTTCCCCAGTGTGTCACACATGCCATACCTTGAATGGTATTTACAGAAGGGATGCTAGCTTTTATTAAAATCATAGAAACCTCAATAATTTATTTTTTGCTGCCAGTAGGTGTGCAAGGGGGGTAACAAAATGTAATAATAATTTTCTACATAAAGCAAATTAAGCTGGTATTTAGTTTACTAATTACTAATTATTGAATATTTATTTGCTATTGCTATATCCACTGTTACTAATTCCATCTCAGAGAAGCAGAGGTTTGCTGAGAAATCATTGAGCTCCAGGCTAAAAACGAACTAAGGGAAGTCTATGACAGAAAATGCAAGTATTAGGGGCACTTAGTGCCATGTGGCATTGGAAGGGCCAGGAGAAGAGCAGAGCCAGAGCACACCAAAGCTAAGCACAGGAATTCCCTATGCCCCTACTGTTCTCCACAATGGGACTCAGCTCACCCCACACATGACATTACTTTAAGTGTGCTTAGACAAGTGTCTGGCTAAACGTGTGTGTGTCTGCAGCTCCTTTGAATTGCACCTCCACCAAACACTTCATCTGCAAGGTTTTCCATACAGAGGAGGAGTCATGATGGGGAGAGCCCTGTCCTGGGAGGTACCTGGGTGCTGAGCTCCCAGTTGATCAGGCAGGGATGCTCCTGGGTGCTGGGTCTGGCACTGGGCAGCCCTGGGCTGAGCCACTCCTATGAGGCATCACTGTGACTCAGTCCAAACACGGTATATCTCAACAAACGGAGGTGGCTCGTCTGTCCCCAGCAATCCCTGCTTCACCCTCCATTAAACTCTCAAATTCCCTGCAGTCACTAGTCAAAACAATGTGTTAATCACAAAGTCTTTGGGGACATCAGCATCTGCCATGAGCCAGAGCAAACAAAGGGTCGGGGGGGACACCCCAACCAGATAGAAAGTTGTTGCTGCTGCTGCTAGAGGTGATTTTTGTTGAGGAGCGACACAATCTTCGGGCTGAATGGTATTATCTTGGGATAGGCTTACTGATTGGGCAAAGTAAGAGGGAGCATGAGCATCACTAGGCTGGTGGAGATAAATCTGATCTCCCTCACCAAGAAAAACTTCAAAGATCCTGTAACACCAGGAATTGCTTGCTCTCAGGGTAAAGCAGCTCCTCCTGTGCTCACAGGGAGCACAGCAGCCACTCAGGGCCTCTGACTGCCCTTGTTACCTTTGGGAGGCCATTCTGCCCCTCTGCTACTGCAGCAGAAAGTGTTGGCAGGTGCTTCTCCACGGCTGGTCCTGGAAGAGTTGCTTGAGGCAGGTTCATTTTCATGACCCAGGTGAACAGCCCCAACTGGAAATGCTTTGTGGGTGGCGGGCTGCAGTGAAGGTTACTGTTAATCTTTACTGTAGTCTAGTAATAGTTACTGTTCATCTCACCTGGCAGGGTAGAGAGACAGCACTTCGGAGGATCTCCTGCTTTTGGGTTTAGTACAGTCAAGTTTTTCTGTTCAATCCTCAAAGCATTTTCTCCTCCCTCTGGGGCAGCCCGGGTGTGATGGGTGCAGGTTACTCAAGAAGACATTTCTAGGAGTAAGGGTGAAAGGAGGCGCAGGGAAACCAAGTATTGTATGGGCAGTGGGGCTAGGCTAAGTTCTGCTGTTCAAAACCGTCCCCATCCTCTTCCCCTCAGTGCTTTCTGCTCTCCCAGGGTATCCTTGTCAGGTGTCAAGGTCTTCTGAGCATCTACCAGCATCAAGCGCTTAGTGTAAGTGCTGATAGGCTTTTGCTGCACTGCAACACGAAATCAACTTCCTGCAGCAGCGTCTGCCTGACAGCTGCCCAGGAGCAGGCAGCTGCCACTGAATGCCCTGGTCAAACTCCAGAGCAGCTGGAGATGTTTGTGCACCAGTTTGTGCGGGAAGTGCAGAGCAATGGCTTGCCAGGAGTCACACTACCTTCTTCCTTGCCCAGCAGCAGAAATCACCATCTGTTTTCACTATGGCTTTTGATTCCCAGGCCAACTTAAATGCTGGGTGAGTTATAAAATGAAATACAGTAGGAGACAAGACTCTCCCCCTCCTCCTGTGGGTGGCTACAACAAACGATTAGGTTGGTTTCCCATCTGAACAACTATTTCATGTAATCATCAGTATTGCTTCTCCTTTTCAAGCTCCTCTCTTTCCCCACTTTTAGCATCTCTGTATTTTAGACTTGGAGAAACATATCTGGGGTGAAGTAATTCAGATTATGTCTCTACAGCTACTATGCTCTGCTGGGTTGAAAGGGAAGCTGTTTGTCTGGAGATGGTTCGAATTCACATCTATGCCTCCTCATTGCAATTATGCATTTCCTGAAATCAAGAGCAGTCTCTACTCCAAACACCTACATGGCCGTACCGGGGGAGCTATCCGTTGGCTTTCAAGTCACTCTTCCATGCGAGCGGTGGTGGTGATGTACCTGCTCTGGTTTCCTATGTCAGAAAATGCCACCCTGTGGCATTTCTTTTTTCTCAGTTAACCTACGAAGAAGGCAGCAGGTTCTCTGAAATGCCAAACAAGCCAGCGCAGAAGGAGTTGCTTTGGTTGGAAGCCATTACATGAGGCAAAGCTGCTTCGAGATGCTCTGTATCTGAGTTACTGGAGTGTTGCCCCATCAGTTACAAACGAATGCAAGCAATTACTAAAAAGCAAGTTTGTGATCATTGTTTTTGTCTGATGTTTCAGTTTGGGGTTTGCTTTAAGTATCGGAATGAAAAGAGGAGCCAGCAGAGGCAGTGGCACTGCAGCTGCAGGCACATCCCCAGAGCAGGTCGAGCCATCTACCTTGTTCTCTTCTGGTTGCATTATCAGAGCTGTGAGGCTCAGCCATGAGTTGAATCATTTCCTGAGCTATGTTTCTAATTCCTCATGCTAAAGAGAGAGCAGGGGGCATAAGGCTGGGAAATAAAGCTAATGAGGAGTATTTTCTTCCAAAATAAGGGCTTTGCATGGCTCGGCAAGGTGCAGAGCAGCTGTTCCCAACTTCTTCTGAAGCATTAACCATTGGCCAGGGCTGGTAGGTATCGCTTGGAGAAACATCTGTCCCAAATAAGTTTCCTGATGTTACTGAGATAAATGTAGCCATTTTATCAGTGTACTCAATTTCCCTCCAAAACAGAAAGCAAATTGCTAGGAATATACTACTCAACCATGTGCTAGCTCTCATATGAGAAAAAGGTATGTATACATTCACTCTTCAGAAGAGTAAGTGAGAGCGGAATTATTTCCAATGGAAGCAGTGCTGTGTGCAGTGCATTGTGATCAGCGAGCAGCTGGGGGTGAAAGGCTCAGAGAGAGCTGGGATGGCACCGCAGGGCCAGGGGATGGAAATCTCGGACCTTTCCAAACCAGCAAGGGTAGAAGAGTGGGAAGGGGGCATAGGTGGCTGAGGGAGATGCTGGCTGTGTGCGTGGAGCAGGGTCTGGGCTCACTGCTCCCTAGCTGAGTCACAGCTCCTGCAAGCACCAGGCAGCCCACAGCGCTGCCAGGGTGTGAGCATGCTTGGGGAGGATGGGAATCCTGCCCCGAATATGAAGCGTGAAATCCTTGTCCCAAAAAAAATTTCAAATAGTGCATAATGTAAGTGTTCAATGGGTTTTCTAACCAGGGCTGCAGCACTGAGAACATTAAATTAAACATTAGGAAGTGACTTAGCATGCTGTACGAGAAAGCCTGGGAAATGAGAAATGCAGGGATAGATTGCATTATTTATAGCTTCATTTCCCCACCCCCACCCCCCCCCACCCCCCAGTTTGGAACGCCTAAGAACAAGCTATGCAGTGCTTAGAGGGGGACACAGTGTGGCCAGACTCTGCATTTGCAACGGCTGCCTGCCATTCCTGCCTGGTCCTTTTACATAGATTTCTCCTTCCAGCCTCTCACTAACTGCACTCCTGCTGCTTTCCACCTGCAGCCAGAAACCCTGCCACCCTCGCCCCATACCGGCTGGAGCCTCATGGCAGGGCATCACCCACTCCATCCTCCCCCCAGGAGCGCTGGAGGGCTTTGGGAGCTGTTGAAGGCAGCTGCTCCCCATATCAGAGAGCAGCCCCAGTCCTCCGATGCTTGGCTGGGGTGAGAGTCCTCCAATTTTGCCTTCAGCCTCAATGATGACCCAAAGCATTCCTCTGCTTCAGCTCCTCATGACTGCCCGTGGACTCAAGAGCCTCGAGCAGGGTCACGGGGCCAGCAGCACGGGGCTTTCCTGCAGCCTTGTAACAGCAAAAAGCAGGACCAAGTCGTGCTGGAACTGAGTCTGGCAATGTGTTACCTTGAAGGATGATGTTTTACTCCTATCCCGATGCTTTCTGCTAAAAAAATAAAATTTTATATATATTTACATGAACCAGGACTCAGATCAGCGAAAACAGCAGCTAAGCCATACTATTTGCTGCAGGGCTTCCAGTTCAGAGCATCCTGCTCTGTCTCAGCAATACAGTCAGTTGTTTGGGATATGAAGGGGCAGATGTGAAGGGGGTTGGAAAACATTAGCTAGCACTCCTGTCAGACCTCTCAGGGAGAGGCATGCTCTGCACCTTCCTCAGAAGCTAATTTAAAACACAAGGATGCACTGAAAAAAACTGCTTTGGAAGATTTAAAGAACAGCACAAACTAAAAAAGCAGCTGCCAAAATTAATTTCCAGCATTAAAAATCAGCACTGTTGAGAGCCATCTTAGATCAAATAATTTATTTAGTAATTCCATGTAAACACTTCAGATTTACTAGCAAATACAATGCTTGCTGTTCTTTTAAATAGATCATTCAAAAAAATAAGAATCTATTATTAATGGCAGGTTGACTAGAGATCTCCATACTACTGTACAATAAGGAATTTGTTTTCTAATGGATTTAACATCTCGATTTTTCTTGTTCTGCATTTGCTTTACACAAAGCCCAAAGGACACGTTTGAACTGCTCCCTGACGATGCCACTGCGGACCAGGGTGTTTTGGGGAAGGTACACAGGCAAATCCTCCCATCCTGGCATTGGTATAAGCTGATGTGGGAGTGGGATGGCAGAACTTGCGTGAACACTGTTCACAAACACACGCCTTTTCGGTCAGAAAACAGAAAATGAACGGTGAGGAACTTCTCTTTGGGATGTATAAAAGCAACGAACTCCATCGTTGGCATTTACTTATCAACACAGCAGTACACATACACATATCCACAGTCTCGAAAAAGCATCCTATGAGCTGGAGAAAGCAGTGGTTCTGAGGCTTGGTACACCAGTGCACTAAAACCAAAAGAATGATACCTTCTTACATAGTCAAATGAAAAATAAATATCTTTATTTTCTGCCTACTTTATTTCAGTTTTCAAATAAATTTTAAATAAATCTGTACAAAGTATACTGTTACAGTATATATTCGTAAGTTAACTGAAATGCCTAAGTGTAACAACACTACAATAAAGCAGTATAGATTGGCACATCTCTAATAAAGATTAACTTTTACACTCAAAAAATACCAACTCCTGTGAAGACCCTTGATATATTTTTGGTATTTTTATGCAAGTTACGTTGCAAACATATTACAGACTAATTCTCTCCTGCCTTAAAAAGAAAATAACTTCTAATGTTTTTTTCAGAGAACGTGAACATCTTTAAGCTGTTAAAGGGACACCATCAGGCTAAAAGAGAGAGAGAGATTTATTTAAAAAAAAAAAAAAAGCAAAACCTTTGGTTAAAAATTGGCAAGTTTTAAACCTTGTGCACTTTTACCCATCTCACGGAGCTCCGACTGCAGTCAGTGCTAGGGACGGCAGGACTGCGGCAGCACCGCCGGGCATCTCGCCTCTCACCGGGACTGGAGAGACTCCTCGTAGCAGCTGGATTCCCATCCCACGCCCTGGCTGCAGGGATGCAAACTGCTGCGGGAATGCTTCCAGCCAAATACCCAAACCAACAAGAAAAGGATTTTTCCCCTTGTGATTGAAAAGGAATTAACACGCATGCACTGGGGGTAAGTTTTGCTTCCCCATTCAGCTTCCCTTCCCCCCACCCCCCGACTAAAACAAGAATCTAAAATTGATCTGACAGTGTCCCTTTGCTCAAAATAAAGACTTTTGTACTATATAAACTAGATATTGAAGCCAACTTGTTCACAGGGTGAAAGAGCCAGGTACATTTCAAAATTCAAGTTTTGAAATCCAACTGCAGTTGTTTAGATTCACGAGCTCTTGAAACTTCCTAATATTTCATTAAATAATTCCAAAGTGGAAATAGGGGGATAAATATTACAGATTAAGATGAGAGTTTTCTTTCTTAATATTTCCAATGATATATTAAATCAATGTTTACATGCTGAAAGTTAATCTTACATTAGAATGTAATGCAATATTGGCTGCAACATAAACCTATAAATAAATCAACTACCATAGATTAAACTCTGTTAAATATTTCTAAGTTAATAAAATATTGACAGTATTATAAAATTACAGTATTTACAATAAGAAAAAATCTAGACTAATATATACCTTTAACAGATCTCTTCTCCAATTTGGGACTGCAACAGAATTATGAATATATGAACAATTTATTAGAAAGTTGCATTGCAATTATAATTTTTCCATTAGATCTAGAGAGGTTAATCTATCACTGCCTTTGGAAAAAAAAAAAAAAAAAAGTGACTTCTGATGGTGGCGTGTGGCTTTTGAGTACCAAACGGGTAACAGGAGTCCTCCGCAAGACGTCTGAAGATAATGTAGGACCAGCCTCAATTGCTCAGATTAAAGTTGTATTACAGAACTGCCAGCAATCAGAACCACCCAGGCTGCAAAAGGGGAGGAAAGGTATTTTTCAGCTCAGAGTGCACAGCTGGAAGGGCTCCCCTCATTCTGGACTCCAACTAAGGCTGCAGGAGCTTTGACCTGCACTCAAAAACTGCAAAAACCTCAGCTTTTGGGTTCATTAGGAGGAAATACTGGTGCTCCTTAAAGGGACATAGTTAGGTTGCAGCTATGCCAAAAACACTCTCGCCAACCACGTAAGATAAAATCAAAGCAGGCATTTGAGATCCACTTTAGCTTGCTTTTTTGGGAGGTTGCATGATTTTTTTGGGTCCGGGCTGGATCTGGAATTTTTTTTTCATTTTGTTTGCTTGGGAGAAAAAAATTTGGCTGGGACCATGCAGTCAACTCATTTTCTATTCCTCACCAGCTTCTCTGTTTCTTGAGTATTAGCATAACACTGTTGTGTTTGGGCCACAAACAAACACTTGGGGGGAAAAAAAAAAAAAAAAAAAAAAAAAAAAGGAGGCTTCAACACTCCGAAGTCAATTTGTCTTGGTATAAATCAAAACTCTGAAAAAATTACCTAAAGTGATTCCCGTCATTAAAAACTGCCAGCTGCTTCTGGGGTCCTAGACACCTAGCAATGTCCTTTTAAGGATCAGACCTCTTACTTGACCTTTCTCCCAGCCTTGGAGGAAGAGTTTACAACAAGTTTAGGAAGGACAATGTTCAAATCCTCTCCCTCTGCCCCACACCACACTTGCTTTCTAGCAGTAAATTAGAAAAAAATGGGGGGAGAAAAACAATTTTCAAATTCCTTTCCCACCCCTCCCTCCCCCAGTCCTGCTCACTGTAAAACAGAAATGGCATTTTTAATGTATATTTTTGGATAAATTAATTTCTCAGCCCCAAGCCTGAAGATGCTTGTGAGAGACCTGACTGCAGGCTTCAGAGAGGTGAAGCAATTTATGCATTTGCAGGGGTTTCTACCAGTTCCCATAGTGGGCAGCCAGGAACACCTCTGTCCTTAAAAGCAGGCTTTAAAATGGTAAAAGAATAGTTTGTAAACTCGGGTCTACATTACCAACAGAAGGCTCTAGGTCCTGCGGGTTCCAGTTCCCAGAGACGCAGAGCAGGAAAACTAGAAAGAAAACTCGGTACCTTTCAATCACCTGCTGGGTTGTACTGGGGGGGAGCGGGGAACAAGAGAGACAAAATGACAACTGACCTTATAAACAAAGGTATGTTTAGGGCTTCTGGTTTCAGGAATAAACCGATATTTACTGGTAAAAGTCTGCCAAAAAACAAAAACAGAAACACAGGATTACTGGTAAATATTGGTTTATATGGAGAAGTTTTTTTTTTTTTTAAAAAAAAAGTCCTTGTGCTCCTGATCTCCACATGCTCCTGGGCAGGAGCTGAGAACTGCCCCATGGTATCCCTACCCTTGGTGGCATCTTTGGCACCCGGGCACCTCAAACCAGAAGCCTTGTGTTGAGAGAAAAGTCGTGTTTCTTTCCTTTACTCCCCTTACACTATGTGTTCCTTTCTGGATTCCCCCTCCACCCCCCCTGCCTCTTCTCCGCAAGGCTGATCCTATGGGGGTTTGGCTCAGGAGATGGAAAGTCTTCTTCTGAAACCACTTGGCAATGAATTTGTACATAATATGGTATCTCATCGCCAAGGCTGCTGGTGCCTAAGTCTCACCCGCTCCCTGAGATACCATAAAATATACAAGACTGAGTGTATATTTTAAATAAAGCATTTTCTTGTAAGTGGCATAAACCCATTCATTTTATTTACATGCTTATTTATTTCCAAAAATAGAGTTGGTCCACACTGGACAAGAGAAATCAAGAAGCCATACAGTAAAAGAGTTAGAAGTCAACATTTAACCAAAGTACAATGAAATTCCAGAAGTCTGTGGCTGACTTGAACCACAGAAACATACACGAGCCACACAGACATTTGTACATAGAGCATTATATTACCAATAATATTTGCAAACATGAGGTCAAGATGGCTAAAACCCCAGCAGAACCAAACCAGGGGTCATGGCTGAACAGAAGTGGGTGGTGAACGGCTGTCACTACCGTGGGGAAACACCACTCTTCAGACATTTTGCTTCATTTTTTGTTTTCTCTTTAACTGAGAAAGTCCTAATTTTTCTGCCCTGGGGATCAAAATTGAGGACACGGTGAAGGCCAACCACACGTATCTCCCTAAATGTACACCAAGCAGCTGGGCAATGTGCGGGCAGCATCACCTGTGAGGATGCCAGGGGTCTTGTACCCATGAAGATGCAAGGAGCATGAAACAGCGTGGATGCCAAATGGCACTGGCAACCCTGAGGGCTGGCTGTGCCAGGGCTGAGCTCTGCTTGCAGGACAAAAGCCCAGCCTAAAAACCCATCAGGTCTGATGCCAAAGCAGGGCAAATCTTCAGGGCAGGACCCCTGTCCTATCTGTCCAGACGCAATGACCCTGCCCAATGTTATCTGGCCTTAAAGATCACCTGGAAAAGAAAAAGTAGATTTTTATACCCTATGGTATGCTGTGGGGCTCTGAAAAGGGCCCAGATGGGTTTTGTCTTCAAAACAAGGACTTCCCTCCCTTGCCATGGGCAATTTTTGGCATTAGTAATTCCAGTTCTGTCTACCTTTTCTGGAAGACCACATATAATCCAGCCTGAACAGAGCTATGGTATCAGAGGGTCTCCCACCAGACAGATGGGGGAAGTGATTTTTACACACAAAAAATCAGTTTTTTACATTGAAATCGGAGGCCTGATTGGCAGCAGAAGAAAAAAACATGGAAAAGATGCATTATCTGCATTATGGCCTGGTCTATCTAGACACTTCCATGGACCTTACCACAATAATATCTCAGTGTCTCCAAAGGATGGAAAAATAGATTTAAATCTGTGTGTTCCCCTGAAGAGAATCACAGAAAGTAAAAGGGGGAAGACAGATGTAGCACTCATGGTAGTTCTACAAACAAGCCCCTATACAGGGTAGAACTGCATTAAAAGGGTATAAATTAATTTTCCTTTTTCAAGTCATCTTTGACACTCACAATATTAAATCTAGGCCAATGTGAATGCTAGTATAGAGCTAATTTACAGAATACCAACGATAATTATCTGTACCTAACAGGATTTAAAGGCAAGTAATACTTAGTACATTTAGAAAAAAATACTATTACCAAAATGCCAGACCTTTGACAGCAGTTAAAACAGAAGCAGCCGTGCAGTTTTCTATGTGGACGGACAGCCTGTAGCACAAGTTGCTATTATCATCTGAGCCCGTAACAGACAACTTTGTCTTCTGATTTGTTTTCTAGAACGTTTCTAATCTCAGATGTGAAATACATTTTTAAAAAGAGATGGGCTTGATCCCGTGCAGTTGGGTACATACAACTCCCAGTAAAACTCAAAGCCCAAATTCCTAAAGAGAGAGCACAAAAGATTTTTTTTTTTCCTTACATCAAATAACTATCATGCAAGCATACCACAATGTTTTTATATTAAGTACTTCAAAGTCAGCTGGTATAATTTAACTAGAAGTGAGCAATCTAATGAAATTAGTATTTCTAGGAGGGGACAAAGGCTGTGCTGGTGACAATCACCAGATTACCAAGCGAAAACAGCACTGGGACACCATGGGGCTCTAGTGAACAGTGTCACAGGAGAGAGAGTTCACGCATGGCAGCCTCTCAGACCTTAGCACCTAATCTGTAATACGCAGTTATTTTATCCAGCAGTCCATACACCTTCACTTCATTTACTTTTGCTACCCAGAATCAGATGTTCTTCCTGAATGAGCAAATCACTTAAAGCCTAGCAATATTGTTGGAGCATTAAATTTCTGCACATACATCACACCCCCACCCCCCGCAACCTATTGTCTTGCATTTCCCACCACTGCATGCTCACAGTACCAGACCTTATTACACTCTTCTGAATTCTCCAGCCATGGCCAGGCTGAAGTCACTTCTCTAGTATAAACCAAGCACTCTGCTCTTTCAATTGCCAATTCTTATATTTAAACACTAACTCTAATCAAAAGCCTTGAGATGCCTGCAGTTAACCTGCTCATACTGCAAAATCTGATGATTTACCGAAGTACTTACTCTTTGGTACCATGATGTACTGGGGACAGGGAAGGTGCGAAAAGCAAGACTTCTAGACTTTTAAGAAGCCTAAAACTAAGCTAGAGCAGCAAAGGGTTGCTCTAGCTCACACCAGTTAGCTGTGGGTCCTCCTAGGTCTCTCAGGAAAAGAGGTAACACAGGTCTGTGTGTATGTTCTCCCTCAAGAACAGAGATAGACGAGACCTGGAAAATGCTGACTAGACCTTTCTCTCCTCTCCTTCCCTTTCAGCCCATTTTCAAAGCCAAAGCCTTCTAGGTTTTTCTTGGTAAAAACAAAAGAAAAGAGAACGTACCCACAACATTAGTTGCTGAGGCATGCTCTGGGATCTGGCAGGCCTGCAAGTCAAGCTCAGGGTAGGAATTCGAATTGGGGGTGAAACATTACAGGAGAAAACTAGATGCCATGCTACCCTGTATTCTGAGCTTGTTTCCCCTCTTCACACAACCAGATTTTGCAGCCTGGACCTAGATGTGCTCACCAGAAAAGCTGAATGAAAATCAACCCTTCTCCATATGACAACTTTGGTTTTAGTGAATTGGTGTTCTCCAAGGGAAACTCATTTGCTCAAAGGCTGAAGACCTACTTAAGATGCAGACCTGGAAGCTGTTGATCACCATCTCCCACCAGACTTTTGTCTACCTTGTGTTGCTCAAGTGACCAACATTGGCTGCAACCAGAGGAGGACTCCATGATATTTGTCTTCTCATTCCAAGCGTAATTCTTTACTACCTTCCTGGAAGGATCTGATAAAAAACTTTTAAAACATCCAAATAAAGATCAGCTGATTCTCCACCTCCTGCTGTTTGTCAGTATGTTCAAAGATTCCAGTAGATTACCCAGAAAAGAAGACTGAACATAGAATCACAGGATGGCTGGGGTTGCAAAGGACCTTCAAAGACCACCTAGTCCAGCCCCCTTTCTTTGCAGAAAGTACATTGCCTTCAACTTATCACATACTGAAGAGTTACAGCACTTCAGTTTCTCCTCAGACTGGAATCCACTGTTGCTGATCTGCAGTTCCCAGTGCCCCATTAAATACTTTAATGAAAAAAATAATAATCCAACATTAGGATGTTATCTAGTCATGGAGAATACTAAGCTATTTTTTAACAGCTCTATTTTTGCAACTAACTTTAGTGTTTCAGTCTCAAGGTCTTTTTAAATTCCTAGGCAGACCTGTTGCTCTTCCACTTGAATTTACTACTTTGCTCCAGCACCTCTGCCTCAAACACTCGAGTTTCAGATGGAGGCTCCTTATCTTTACTGTCCGAAAGGATTAGGTGATGGATAGGTAGGCTCTCAAACATACCCTGTGCTCCAGAATGACGTTGAGAAGTCACTTTAGTATGAAGTAGTGCAGAAAATTAACTGTGCCTTTAGTCCTGCACACTCAGATTTTCTCCCCAGCCTTCTCTCTGATATGCTGAAGATAGCACTTGCTCCCTAAGGCCCCCTGGCTCTTCAAAGCCCGTCCTAAACCCCTTACTTTCCAGATCACAGGATGTCTGCCATACAGCATGGCTCTCTCAATCTACTTTGCAAGAGCTGGACTTCTGTCTTTTGATGAAGTCTTGCTGGACTCGGGAAGTCCTTTCCTTTGTAACTATTTTATTTTGTAACTTTATAACTATTTTACTTCCTAACTGATTTCCACTTCAGCTCTGAAGCTCCTTCATGACAGAGCTCTGCCTAACTTGGGTATCTGTAACATTTCCAAGCATCTATGGGGCTGCCTTGATAAGTCCAAGGACTTTATTTTTCTGATCTTCTCCCCTGCAATACTTTATAACAGAAGACTCATTTTTAGTGCAGCACCTTCCACCCCTGAGGATGCTGAATCTGTAATTGCACTGTGGTCACTGCTATTTAATGACTCAACAGTAATTATATCTTGAACCTGTTCTTACATTTTACTCCTACATCATGGCTAACTATACCAGGCTGTTAGAAGAAATGATCATTTGAGTAAATCAAGATGTTTGTTCACCAAATTGTTAGCCAGCTCCTTCGCAAGCAATCCAGTGAGATAGCATGAACATAATTGAATTTACTTCTTCTTACAGGTTTATGAAGACGCATGAGCCTGGTTGTCTCCCAAACCCTGTGAAATCCATAACCACCTTCTTTTCTGGAATAAAATTTTTCCTATACCTCCATGTCATTAAAATATGGGATTTATTATATTGGATATTTTAATATCCAACATAAATTTGTCTGTGCGGTCATAACTACTCCAATTTCCTCTCGGATTTTACAGCAACTTTTTAGATCTAGTGTTCCTTCACACCTTTATGACCTCACATGCCTACTCAGTATAGTTTGATGGCAGGCAATGCAGTATCTTACTGATTTTCACCACTTTCCCCGCCACGTTTCAATCAGACCAGCTATGCCAAGGTCTTTTTACACCACCGAGCAGCCTACGATGACTATTTTTGTTTCATGTTTCCACACTGATACACAGACTTTTTTTTCTTCCTTGGACCATGTGCCCATTTGTCACTCTAGCATGCCACCCCACAGCTGGCTGCCCCTCCTGCACGCACAGCTCTGCCCTCAGCCTCCTCCTACCCTGCACTGAAAAGTCACCCCTGGCCCTCCCGGAGAAACAGGGACATGTCTTTGCTCCTAGCATTCCAGTCCAGTGCCTTCGCCCAAGCCCTGACAGCCTCAAGTCTTCCACCAGCACCGTGTTCAGTCCGTCCTCCCAAAACCCTGTCCACTTTCTATGCTACCTGTCTAGGGATGCTTTGGCTGAAGCCGAAACCAGCCTGTGCTGCGAAGTCATGACTCTTAACTTCCTCTACTTGCCATACCCTTTCCACCCTTTTCCCAGAAACGCATTAAGACTTTGGGAACACGCCCTGCCGTGTCCTAAATTCTGCCTTCTTCCCAGGCACTGAAATTTAGCTTCCCCAACATCTCAGCTTCAAGGACGACAGTTCCAGGCTTGCCCCAAGCGCTCTGATATCTTCCAGGATCTGCCTTTCTGCTCAACAGGCAACTCATCAGATGGATCTCCTAATCATCAGGAGCAAAGCCTGTACTTCCCACAACCAAATCCTCTGCCATGCAAACCTCCCAGAGCTACCCTCCCCCAGCTTCTGGAGGCATCTCGAGAAAAACTTCTCAACCAAGGCTTTAGTATGAAATTATAAATCACCTCTTTAATCCTGTCCAGCTGCAAGTAAAGCTTCCACAAATAAGAGGCGGGGCAGCCAGTGCTGAGGCGAGGACGGACCATGGCCATCTGCAGATGATTTAATGCCATCTCTTCACCAGCTCAGCAACTTTGGCCTCAAGGCGCCTTCTGGAGCTTGGAGTGCCTCCATTTGTTGCGCTGTAGAGTATTTTACCAGAAGATAATTGCCAATGAAGTGTGTCCTCTCTGCTCTTGTGTGCGCAGTTCCTATGCAATTAAGCCAATGTTCTTTGATTCCCACAATTAAACTAGAATTTTTACTTTACAACCACGTAAAGTCCATCTTTAAAAACAGACTGACTGGTAATGGGTTCTTTTTTAAATTACTTTAAACCACCAATTAAGAATCTTCCATTGGACAAGGTGAGTTACGTATGGCCTTGCAGAAGTCTGCAAGGACTCATTTACCAGGACTTTTATTGACGGTTGCTGCTCAGAAGCCAAATTTTTTATTTATTTCAGGATTGAATGAGCCTCTGAACATAGCACTGTCAAAAGACCTATCCAGAAACCAAACTGTTGGCATGCATGACAGCAGAGATGACATTTACATGAATTTGCAGTCCTTAATTCAGAATTATTAATGCTAGAAAATAATTCAAAGTCTCTAGTCCCTATCTTGCAAAAAGACCTGCCTGGTTGCCATTCAGCAGCCCCTGGCAATGGTGATTCTACCATCTTTTATTATTGAAATAAAATAATCTTTTTTTAAAAAAGAAATTTTGACCCCTTTTATAACTCTGTACCTGACAAGACACTGGCTTCTTGTGGTAGGACAAGATCCTGGTGCTGCTCACGCAACATTTTTCTTAAACTGCCCTGCCCACATGGCTCCTGATAAGCCAATATTACACTGCCAGCTCTCCTTAGCGTCACTCGAGTGGGAGGTTTAAATACCCAATTTCACAAAATCCTTTATCCACACTCCCTAGTCCCGGCATTTCTTGAAGTATTGACACATCACCAAGCCGTCAGAGTTCACCTAGAAGTAGGACAGCTGGACCTGCTTCTGCTGGACTGAGGCAGAAGAGAAGAGCTAGCTGGCCCTTGAAAACCCAGCACCCACCTCTTGACCCCCAGGTGAGCCTTGAGGAGTCTGGACCAGCTGACACCAGTGTGCTGATGTACAGTCCCAAGGAGCTGCTGGTTTGAGCTCCTCTGCTCATGCTAAATGCCTCAGCGAGAGGCAAGCCCAGGAAAAGCAAGTTCCAAACCTCAGGAGACTACAGGCAATAAAGCCAGCAGCTTGCATCGCACTCACAAACTATTGCGCAACCAGGACAGAGCACGGAGAAATAAAACATACTCCCTAGCGAGATACTACCACAAGCCCAACCTGGCGGAGAGAAAGACACTCAGACCAATGCGGCTAACCTTCAAATGACAGCGCTGCTCCACAACGTCCTATCCAGACAGGTCCTGCTCAAGATGCACAAATGCTGTCCTGCACTTCGGCACATGACAGTGCCGCCTTTCTACCCAGAGTCAGAAGAACAAACCCCACCCCAGTCTTTGGCCAGGGCTAACATACCAGCTGGAGGGCACTGTGGATGAGCACCCAGTGATTTGAGCTCGAGTTGCACATCAAGACATTCACCAGCAACAGAAAAAACCACCACTGCTCATTTTCTCCACTCTCAACACGCAGCAATATGAATTACCCAAGCATGTATCTCATACAGAAGTAGCCTCCTCCAGCTCCCGTGTGAAGCCTGTAGCTTCATCTCAGCGCTGGCCACATCAGCACAGCTGATGACAGAGGAGCTACAAACACACCCATGAGTGTCCACCCCACAGCACAGACCCTGCAGCTTGTGTGTCCTTGCATGCCAGCCCAGAGCCACCAGTGCCTGCGCTGACCCACCCTAGAGCGACTGTGCATTGGTCCAGCGGCATGATGAGATGTCTCTGAGACCCCAGGCTCAGCTTCCAGACCTTCCAGCCAGCATGACAGTGCCACCTCACAGGTGAAAACTGCATGTCAGTGAGACACAATCTCTTGCACCAAGATGGTCACCCATGGGGGCTGCCACATGGTTTCTGCAACATATCCAGTACAAAATCCAAACTCATTGGGGTCAACAGGATTCAGATGCTGTTTAGAAGCTACCTTCATGAGCAGCTCTCCGTAGAAGTCAACATGCTGACCAGGATGACATTTCAATGTGTAGAAGTTTTTCCCTGAAAAGCTGTCTAAACCTCTCCAGGGCATGCACTCTGGCTTCCTGTTGGCACACAGAGGATCGGCTCCCACAACAGACACCTCCCTCCAAGGTCTCGCTAGTCAAGAGGGCACATCCACGCTGCAGATGTAACTCCACACCTCTCCCCTCTCCAATCCGTGAAAGAAAGAATGAAGCTTTTCTTCACTTCCTGCATATTTCAAGATAGTGTTTCATGAAAAAAACCCTTCTGTGCCACAGCCAGGAAGGCTCAGTACAAACTCCCACTGCCATGTTGCAGCCAGTTGTCTTTTCACTTCAGTCTCCTACATGGCCTGAGCCTAAGAAAAGGCTAAGGTCTGTATTTTTGCAAAGCTAACGTCAGGACGGACAGCAAACCAACTGATCACCAGCAAAATCAAGGCATTATCTGAGTTAAGATCAGGGATATCCAGAAGACCCCCATTCAAAGCAAGCGCTCTCCCAGCTGATGGCTGAACCAGAAAGGAGCTGAAGGAAGCCACATGTCATTAACCTAAACCTCAAGACAATGAGGTGCAAATCCGGGCAGCCGTCTTCACAGGCAATCTCCTGTTTTATCTAGGGCTACGTCTACACAAGCCATCATCACAGGCAGAGTCAAGTTCTGCAGCAAAGGAGTCACTGCTCAGGATCTGACCATCACATTATCTGTGTTTCAGGGATTTTACTCTTCCATGAACTCTAGCTTGGTCGGATGGACCTAACGCCCACCAGCTGGTAGAGCTTGCCTTTTGGCTTAGTTACACACAGAACCAATCAGGTCATGTGCTCTTACACTGTTCCATGATAAAAGCAAGGTATGCTATGCCGGGACAGCAGAGCACTTTGCTGCAGAAGCGCATGCCCAACCTGAGCTGCAAAGCTACCACAGGCACTGCCGTGGCCCTGGGAACATCCAGCACAGGGTCCTGGTCACTCAGAACGAGACAATACCCACAAACAGGCAAAACCTACAGCCAGCTTGAGCAGGGGCCCATCTTAGCTGGACATGGTGCCTTCCAGAGCAAAATGGCTTAGGACCAAACCCCTTCTCCTCCAGGCAAAGGATGCCAGCAGTATCAACCCACAGAGCGACAGTGAAGCATTGTTCAGGGATATCCAGCCATTCACTGTCTTGTTTTAATCAGTCAACACTCAAGACAGACAGCGGGGCCAGAAGTCCTCTATCTTTATCTTTTCTCATTTAATCTCCAGCTGACATTTTATTGTGGAAACATGCCTCGTTCCTTGCTGTATGAATCCATCTCTCCCTCTTCTGTGATACTTTGCCTCAAACAGGCTACACAACTCTACTAGTTTTATACAGGCAGGTGTGACATGCTCCAACTCTCCCAAAAAAACACAACTGCTTGTTGGGCTTCAGCCAGGTACAGGCATCGAATTGCAGAGGCAGAACCAGCAGAGCTACCCCAGGCAGGGAGATGGGGAGCTCAGCCCCCCACCCCTGCTGCCCAGTGCTCCCTTGGGATCAGCTGCCCAACACCCCTCGGCTGCCCACAGCAAAGGGTCTGCCAGGGCTGCTGTCACCTGGATCTTAGGTGCTTCTCCACAAGCGGCACCACCTACCTACCCTCCACCCTCAACAGCAGTTCAGATGCTGAAGCACCCGGTCGGTGGCCAAGGCGTATCTCAGCTGCCCCCATCTGCCAGCCGTGCCCTCCCAACCTTGCTCTGACAGCCTTTTCCCACCCTCCAGATGGACAACACCTCCTCCGCTGTGGCTGCTGGGGGCTTCTTCCCTGGGACAAACTCGTTTCACCTGGCTTAGTACCTGCCTGAGTCCGCCAGCTCAGGAAACATCTTCATTGGTGACAACGGCACCATACCTACCAGCAGGAGGGCACAACCAAAAGCAAACCTGCCCATTCTTTCCTTTCCAATGTACTTCTCCAGCAGCAACTTTTACACTGTCCAAACTGCAATAAAATACCCAGTATACCATGGGAGAAGTAACTCTGTGAACCCCTAAAAATGGATGACTTGGCATTTACTTCTCTATGCTACCTACAGCTGTTCAGACCTGCATTAACAAGCAATGGACAGCCCTGTAAAGCCTCACAGCCCACCTGTATTTCACCAGAAGCAGGATGCATTGTGGAACTCCAGGTAGGCTGACTTGCCTCCAGACTGTAGTGTTGCTAAAACACAGTCCCACTGGGAGCCAAAATGCTTTGAAAAGATAAAAAGTAAAAAACAAAGGTACAGGCAGGTTAAAAGAAGCTCCCAGAGCAGTCCCAAGGCCATCTGGCATGAACGGTATGGGAGCAGGGAGCCAGTACCACTGATGGGAGCAGAGCAGGCAGCCTGACTGGCAGAGGAACTTCAGCTGCCACACGAGAGGAGCATCCTTCCTGTACCATCAGGCTGTCGCCTAATTTCAACACTTAAGATCCCACTTAAGGGCAAAAAACCCCAAATGCCATGAACTTCAGGCCCAAAGATAAGGCTCTGGTTAAAACAGGCTTTTAAAAAAGGTTATAATTTTGAAAGTCCATTTAGATTAACCGTAACTAGCCTTAAACTATATACATGTATCTCCTTGCCACATTTGCAACCCACGCACAACATTTCGCAGTGCCAGCGAGCTAAATCATGTGCAAGTGTGCAGAGTAAAAGGAACCACAGGCTTGAAAAAAAGCCCTGGGCTGAAATTATCTTTCATTGTTGCAAGTGGCACAGGAGATGGCAACAGCAGAACGAATCAAGAATAAAAATGGAACTCACTTGTTTACCTTGTCATTTTTGTCAAAACATTATGACACTACTTAGCACACAGCCCGCTTCTCTGTTCTACTACCAAAAATTCAGATTATTTCACCTATCTTCACATGTTACAGAAGAAAGCCGAGAAGAGTAAAACTTCCAGGGAGAGAAGTGCATGTGCAAAAAATACAAAGCCCAGCATGAGAACTTAAAGCTACATCGGACTCCCTTTCCAGATAGTCCAAACACCAACACGAACAGTGACCCTCCAATTACACAAACTGAGATAACAATGAGCAGGCAGCCAGCAAAGGAGGGTAGCAAGAAAATAAAAGGAAAGTTTGGGCAAGCCTGACAAAAAGCAAAGCGCAAAAAAAAAAAAGGGGGGTGGGGGGGCGCGTAGGGGGGAAGTGCAAACCAGGATTTTAAATTTGCAATTAAAAATAAAAAAATCTCGACTCTGTTGTTTTAAGAAAAACTCTCCAGTGCTTTAGGCAGAGCTCTACCTCTCAAAAAGCAATTAAAGCTGGTAAGAAGCAGCAGGTTTTTGAACAAGCAAATTGCACAGTTGTGGAGGAATTTGCTTTTGCTGCCTTCTTTTCAACTCGGCTGAGACTCATTTTCTACCTGTTCAACTAGCAAAACTCAGGGAACTGGTTGGTTCTAGTTATACTTTGAGGTTTTGTGTTTCACAAGAGCCCCCCAAAATGTAAACCTGTTTTAGCATTCTTGTACATTAATGTCACGATTCTCCACTTCTAGCTCCCACAGCTTCTGCCACAGACAAGTCAATCAGATTTGGTATATGCCCTAGAATGGGAAATGGGAGGTCTGGGTTTAAAGCAAACAAAAAATAATTATGTCAGTGCTCTGCAAGTGTTGGATCCAAACTTGGTGGATCTGCTGAAGTCTTCAATCCAAAACACTCAGAAATTTTACTTACAAAAAAAAAAAAAAAAAAAAAAAAAAAAGGGAAAAAAGAGTTTTACTTGTTGAACTTAAAAGAAGAAAGGGGCAGACCTTTTAGGAAAGGAGACAAAGTGTGTGGGTGCAAAAATATAATGATGTGCCATAGTTCACCACCGTAGAAGAAATCAGTTTTGCTTTGTTTGGTTTTGTTTTTCTTAAGTGCCAGGGAAACATACTTCCCAAAAGGTGGCTTTAGAGTTTACGGGCACCAAGGTGGAAGCATGAAGTGAAGACATGCAAAACCGCCAGGTTTTCATAAACCCTTCTTGAAAAAGTGCACCGTGTTTTTAGTAAAAATGCATATCTACCAAATCTCCACTGACCATGGGCCACTTGCATACGTAAAGTCGCATCAATATGCAGCGTCAATGCTGACATTTTTGCCTTCTCCTTCCACCCACCTCCCCGTTTTTTTTTCCTTGGGAGACATACAGCGCCACTGCATTAGAACGTACAAGAAATGAAAACAGTGAGTACAACTGATATAGATCCATTGACTTTTTATTATAAATGTACTTGTCACTTGGCTTCAAAAAAGTTGAAATCAACCCCTATTTTCTGTACGCCAGTACAAAGTAAAATCTATTTTACAAATTAAATACCTAAAAATTTGACAAAAATATTAAAGTTTGATGGAAAAAACAGTTATAAAAATCTTAAATCCCCTTTTAAGAAGGTAAGAGATAACATCCCCTCCCAACCCCCACAGTCCTGTTATACAATATTAATAGTCTTTTTTTTAGAATAGGTAGGTATGTTATATCTTGCTGTTAGCATACAAGTCACTAATAGCTTTATCTGTATATACTCCAGTTAGTGCATGAATGCCATCTGATTGAATATAATCAACTATCTTTAACTGATACCTAATTTACATTTCATAGCTTGCATAGTTTGAAGGGACAAAAGTTATACTACAGCTAATCATAAAAAAAGGTGGTTACAGTGCTATTTTTAAAGGCAACAAAGTAATTGCCCCCCCCCACCCCCACTCCCTCCCCCCCAAAAAACAACAACAACCAAACCCCAAGAAGTTATCGGTCGGCTCTGAGCAGGGGTTAAAATCACTGGCAGCTCTTCTGCCTGGCCCGCCAGGGTGGGCTCTGCCTCACACCCACTGCCCACTGTGGGCAGCCCCTCCGCACTTTACAGCAGCTAGCGCTACACCGAGCACATTTCAACCCCTGCAAGGGATACGCAAGAAAGTGACACTGTCAAGTATTTTTTTTCTTTTTTTCCTTTTTTTTTTTTTTTTTAATTGACTTTTCCAAAAAAGCTCTCCACTGCACAGGGGTATGCCTCGCTGAAAGCTCAGCACAGCTGGGTGTCTGACCACCGGTGTGGCAGCTGTGCCCAGGCCAGTCGGCCAGTCCCCTCCTGCTCCTGGGCAGCTGGAGGGCTGCCGCAGGACAGCATTGCCAGAGGGACTGCAAAGAAGAGGCAGGAACCAACAATGGCTGGTTCGTTTCTTTTTTTTTAACTTCGCAGAGACAGAGCAATTTTACCTTTTTATTTTTAAAAAAAAACTACACCAACCAACCAAGGGGAAAAAAACAAGTAATAAGGACTTTGATTTTGGAGGACATTTCTCTGTTAACATAAAACCACTTAAAGGGCGGTTGTATTTCAATAGTAAACTACTTGACAGTGTCCCTTTAACCTTAAAAATAAAATAATGTCAGTATTGCAATGAATTTCAAGTTTTCTTGCATGTAGTCATTATAAAGTAGTTTTTATCATGCTCTTGGACCTATTCTACAAGACATTTAAAAGCATATCATCAAGGAAAATATAAGGCATACTTCTCAGGAATTAGATATCTTGGCACATTTGAGCATACTGTCTTTTTTTTTTAAAGCAACACATATGGTCAAATATACCTTTCTTCTTCCAACATTGAACAGGGTTTTCTGTACTTGGTTTTAAATACTGAGATATTAGAGCCTTGGTAAAGTACCACCGAGCACCTCCGGGAAAAAAAATAATTAAAAAAAGCCAAAAGTAAATCAAAACAAAAAGCAAAACCAGAAGCAAAATCACACAAACCTTTACAGTCATTTTAGTCTTTCATTATGATCATTCATCAAGTCCTAGAACATACATTAACGTGCATTAAGAAAAGAAAAAGAACCCCCCCAGAAACAACGAAACACGCAGAAGAAACCCAAAACGAGACAAAAGCTGACCGACCACAAGTTCTCGGACACTGTTCACACAACTGCCAGCGAGCTGTTACAAGCTGTACTGGTTTGACTGGACCCGCGTGGCCTGTACGCTTCTCGGGTCAGCCAGATCCTGGGCAGGATCTGGGTGGCACGGGCAAGGAAGACCACGGGGGAGCAGCCTGCCCCACCACTGATGCTCCCAGGAGCTGGGAGGGTATGGAAGGCCACTCTGTTGTGCTCTCATTGCCTCCCACTACTTATTGCTGGGAACACAACAGTGGCATGGAACTACGAGTGCCGGACCGCGTCCGCCGGCAGCGCAAGACAACTTTTGGGAGGGCAGTGAACAGCAGGACCGAGACAATCAATCAAGTAACAAAACCAAAGCAATTAATTTCCTAACTATGTCTAGCAGCATAGGGAATGCAGTCCCGCACACATCACAGTTGAAGTACAATAATCGATGGAACTGCCCATCCAGACCCTCCGATTCAAAAGCAGGTTATCAGACAGATGTTTACATGCAATTGAGAACCATTTCAAATGTCACATTACGCACTCCAAAAGCTTATTTTACTACTGGGAAATAGGAAAGTGCACATTAAAGCAATTTTAAACATTTCCAGTGATTGTTTAGAAGAAACAGAAACAGCTCACTACCGGCATCTCGTATTTGACTTTTAGCTTTCTGTGAACACTAACAGCAAACTTCTTTAACGGGAAATAATGCATGGTATAATGGAAACAACTTGTTTTGACACTTACAGTACATATATATATATATAAAAAAAAAGGAATTATAATTTCAAGTGGGAATAAAAAGACAGGAGAAAGTAAAACTCTTTACAACAAGCTCTTTACCCCACCCCTCCCACCCCTCCCAAACTCCATCCTTGACCATCAGTAAAGAGCGCAGGCAGCCCCTGCTTGCACAGGGGGTGCCTTCTACGCGCAGCAGCTAGGTCTACCAGATGGCTAACTCTGCCAAAAGCATTAAGAAAAATGATTGCATCCCAAAAAAACCTCCGAGTGGAACGAGATCCTAGTTTCTCTGAAACACTGTCTATGAATTCCAGCCAAGAAAAGAAAAGAAAAGAAAAAAGTTTTGTTTTCACTGTTTAAGGCATCTTTTTTTTCATAACGTTTTCTCTTCACTCATCATGATGATAGTCATGCAGCAGTTTAATGATAAAAATATATTAATATTTTACTATACAGCAGCAAGAAGTTAGTCAATTAAAAGCACACCAACTTTTTTTTTAAAAAGAAAAAAAAAATCAACAAAAACAACCTGTAAAAGTCTATTATTATCCTTATTATTATTACAAACAATTTCAATTTGGAGAACACACCTGGACAGATGATAGCGTTTTGACAATTCTGCATTTCCCTACCCTAGGCTTTGACCAGAGCCCACGAGCGCACATGCCGGCAAGGGGGCTGGGACGGGGAGGGAAGGGCACGGCTAGGCTCGTCAGGTATGTAGCCAGTAACAACTAGCACCACAGCTACATGGAAATCCGTTACAGACACACACAGGCTTGGCTTTCACTTTCCAACAAAACTCCGAACCCCATGGCTCAGTAGGATTACTCTGCAATCGCGTTGCACTGATTTCTAACAGGCCTACAGAAGTTAATCAGCACTGGTAGGGATCAAAGCACAGGCTCGGACCTCGCACAAGTTCAGGAGACAGTGCTAGTGCCAGTGGCGACATGGAAAGACTCGCTACCTGCTGTCCAAAAACAGGTCGACTGGAAACCGCTGCACATCAGGTTAATTACTTTAAGTACACAGAATAAAAAAAATATGAACAATACAAGTACATCTCATATACACAATAATGACAATACGCCTACTCAGTTGTAAACCAAACAGGTGCAGAAAAAAATATTAAGGGAGGAAAATTCTTTACTTTTCTCTCTCTCTCTCTTTTACTTTTCCTCTTTTTTTTTTTTTTTTTTTACTATTTGAGTAACTTTGGTTCAAACGTAAAAATCACAAGTTAGCAAATTTCATTTAAATGCCTTTTTTAATAATTTTTCTTCATGTTCACAGAAGTTTCACTGACCATTTTTATATGTTTAAGGTCCAGATGCAATGCATATTGTATAAAAGAGAGCACTTATTGTTTACCTTGCATGAATTAAACCTACGTACCTTTTAACTCTACAAACTTCTGCATAACATTTAGACAAAGCTCAGACACACAGCATGCCTAGCCCTCATATATATATACACATCTCTAATCACAGGTATATAGGGTGTCAAATATACTATAGTAACCTCCATGTAAGGTTCGAAATTTGGTAACAAAATGAGAAGAAAAAACTAAAAATATTATTTTTACGTGTTCTAAAATATCTCTTTTTTTTTTTGTGCTAAAGTCAAATGTTAGCTCAACATGAAAAGGACTTTTTCTTTTTATATAATTCAGCAATATTATAATCTTGACCATTTTTGCAAACACTTTTAATAATAATAGCTTAAACGTGTACAAAAGTTCTCGGTTAATTAGGGAAATAAACACTCAGTTCTTTATATTTTTAATCAAGTAGGAAACACAGTTCATATATAATGTTATTACTTTTTTTGACTTTTTTTTTGTGTGTTTTGTTTTTTTTTTTTTGTTTTAGCAGCTGCTTACTGTTTGATACGGTGGGTAAAGTGGAGGAACATCCAGCGATGGGTGGCGGGTCGGAGGCGCTGCTGCCGGGCGGCGGGGGGCGCCGGGCGGGCGGCGCTGCCGGGGGGGGCGCCGGGCAGAGGGGAGGGCCGCTCGCCGCCGCCCCCCCGCCCCGCCGCCCGCCCGCCCTCCCGCCGGCGGCGGGGCCAGTCCGCGTTCCGGGGGGGCGGGCGGTCAGTCCTCCTCGGGCTCCTCGGCCTGCAGCAGGGCGCCGGGCGGCCCGGCGGCGGCGGCGGCGGCCTCGGCCTCGGGGGGCGGCTCGGCCCCGGCGCCCGCGGCGGGGGCGGCGGCGGCGGCGGCGCGCTTGTCCCGCTGCTTCTCCTGGATCTTCTTCATCTCGTCCGAGTACTTGCAGAAGGTGTGGCCGAACTTGGCCCAGACCTTGTAGGGGACGGTGATGGAGTTGCGGTAGGTGGGCTTCACCTCGCTCACCCGCATGAACACGCCGTACTTGTTGGAGCCCACGTCGAAGAAGAAACGCTTGTTGTCCACAGTCAAGGAGGTGCCCTCGGGCAGCTCGGCCGGCTCCTCCTCCACCCCGTAGTCGTCGATGAGCTTGGCCAGGGCGTCGCGGAACTCGATCAGGCCCTGGGCCGGCAGGGCGATGGTCTGGCCCTGCGTGGAGCCCAGCCCCGGGCCGCGGTTGACGGTCTGGCGGACGCGGAGGAAGCGCCCGCGCTGGTTCTCCTTCAGATCCATGTAGTACTTGCGGTTCTCCCGCACCAGGAACTCGCTCTTGAGCGCCCGCCGGGGCTCGTCGGCTGCCTGCGCCAGCTCGGGGGGCTGGCTGGGCCCCAGCTGCGCGTAGTGCTCGATGAAGTCGCCCAGGTAGTCGCGGAACTCGACGGCCACCGACATGGAGAGGGTCAGGCGGCTCTTGTTGCCGCCCGCCCCCACCTCGGCGATCTTGAGGAAGCGGCCCTTGGCGTTCTGCTTCACGTCCAGGTAGAAGCGCTTGTTCTGGATGTCCACCCGCTTGGAGGCCAGCTCCTGCGTCTCGTGCTGCAGGCCGCCGCCCGGGCCGCCGCCGCCGCCGCCGCCGCCGCCCGAGCCCGGCCCCCCGGCGCCCGCCGCGCCCCCGCCGCCGCCGCCCTGCTCGCTGCCGCTGTCTCTGTCCGCCATGATGCCGCCGCCCGCCGCCGCCGCCGCTCGGCCTCGGCCGCCGCCGCCGCTTCTCGCCCGGCGCCCCCCCCCGCGCCGCCGCCCGCGCCGCCGCCGCCGCCGCCGCCGCCTCCTCCTCGGCCGCCCCCGGCCGCCGCCCGCCGCCGCCGCCGCTCCGCCCGCCGCCGCCGCCGCTGCTGCAACAGCCCCCGCGGCCACCAGCCGGCCGCTCTCGCGAGATCTGCGGGAGCGAGGAGAGGGCGCGGGAAGGCGGCAGAGAGCGGCCCCCGACGCCGGCCGCCCCGCCGAGCCGGGCAGCAGCGCCGCGCCGCCGGGCGGCCGCGCCGAGCACCGCCGCCACCGGGCGGGGGCGGGCCGCCCCCCCGCGCCGCGCCACTCCCCGCCCCCTGCATCAGCAGCTCCCGGCGGCGTTCCCGCTCCCGCTGGCAGCCCCCCGGGTGCGTACCCGGTGGGTACCGGGCTGCGGCGGCCTCCCCGGGTGGATATCCAGTGGATACCCGGTGGGTACCGGGTTCCCGCCCCCGCCGGGGGCTGCTGGCGGGACCGGGAGGCGCCGCCGCCCTCCCTGGAGGTACGCTCCGGGAGCCGCGTGTCCCCGGGAGGAAACCCTCTCGGGCGACCGCGGAGGAGCGGGTTTCGCCAGCCCCCGCCTCTCCCCCCATCCCAGTGCGGCGATCCCTGTGCTGGGACAAAGCTCAGTATCAGGGGGTCGGGCGGGGGGGCTTCCCGGTGGGAGCACGGAGGGGGCGGGATGGGGGTGTATGTGAATTCGGGGCTGCTAATGTAACGGATGAGTACACCCACGGCGCGGCGGGGTGCCGGGGGCGCGGACCCCCGCGGGCGGAGTGGGACGGGCACCAGGGTGGAAGGGGCAGGGGGCGGGCAGGCAGCCCTCCGAGCATCCCCTTGCAGGTGACCAGTTTGCTTTTTATTACATTGCTGCTTTCTGGTGGGCTTTGGAGGAGATCCCTTCGCTTCCAGTCCTTGTTACCGAACACTGAATCCTGAATCCCAAGCCAGCTCCAGCCCAAGTAAGGATGCTTCCTCCCGGTGCTGAGGGTCAGGAAGCAAACTGGCAGCCTGGATTTGGCCAGAAGTCCCTTCTCTGCCTAATTCCCTGCCTGCTGCTTCCAGGACGGTGAGTGCTGATTTACGTGGAGGGCATCCATCTACCTTAAGCATCCCAAAAAACCTGCAGGTGTTACAGAAGGCAGGCGTACTACCAGGCAGATTTCATGGTGGCCCGCGGGATGTGCTCTGCGCTGGAGGAAATAACGTATGCGTTCATCAAGGAGAGAGAGAGTAAATTGCTAAGACATCTGCATGTCTTAGATGTTGCTTGGATATTGTGGGAGGAACCCCCAGTCTGCCCCATCATTATGATTAAAGCCTTGGTTATTAGTGACTCCATGGGTAATAAAAAAAATAAAAAAAAAAGAGAGAGAGAGGAAAACTGTTTCCTTTTAATACAGAAGCAATGTTTTGGAGCTGCAGCTCGCAAGCTGTCAGCAGCTATACGTTGGCTTGCAGAAATGCCCTGAACGCCTGGGACATGCGGTGCCGTGTGGATGCTACGTTTAATCTTCAGCCTGCCTGAACACGGGAGCTCTCCCGGTGCGTGCCCGGCACGGGAGCTGCGCTGCACCCATGTGGCAGGCTGAGGGCTGGTGATCGGGCAGCTCCTCTCCCGATTTGCTCTTTCTGTGCTGAAGCCAAGTGACGTTAAACAACCTTAACAGAGGCCTAACCGTGGCACCTCGGGTTGACACCAGCAGGTAGCCTTACGCAGTCTGGACCGCTCCGCTTTATTCACCCAGCAGAGAAATACGTAACTGCTGAGGAAATACATCTGGTGAAAACCTGACGCCCGGGAGCTATGTAGCCGGTTTGTCTCTGACTGCGGTGGGCTGACGATTGCTGGTAGTGACAGTGCTGGCCAAGTGCAACCAGCAGCAGAGGTCACTTTTCCACCCCAGTGGAGGCCAACACTACTGCCTGTGGAGTGGCTGCTCTCCAGGTGGACACTGGGAATTCTGGGAACAGACCAGCTGGTGTGTCTGCTTTACTGGGGGGGGGTGGGGGGGGTGGGCAGACTGCTTGCCTAGCCTCATTCGATGTTCTAGTCACAGCAACTCCCTAATACTTTGGGTTTGGGTCTGAAGTTGGCTTGAATGCAGGTATTTGCTTATTTAAGTGTGTTTTTTCTTCCCAGCAGGTAATTTTTTTCAATAGGAGGTCAACCATAGCCACCTCTCCCATGTGTCTGGCCATGGCTGTGCCGCAGGGACCTGCATTAGTCTGCCCAGTGCTAAAACAAGGTAATGTGGCCAAGGCAGGCCTGTGATGAATGAGACAAGGTGCAAAACAGGACAGACGAAGGTGATGGAGAAATGCAGGAGCAAGGGGAATGTCTTCATGCCTCATCCAGGTGCTGATGGTCAAAGACTAGATAGGGATCTTGCAGGGACCTCCTGGGTCACATGCTGCCTTCCCTTGCTATTGCAGCCGTATCACTGTGTCCCATGTATTTATCGGGCTTCATGTTGAGCTGCTTCTGTGGGTTCTGCTGAAACCTGCTCCAGACCTTTTTGCTCTGAAAATCAGAAATCTTTTCATCCCCAGCCTGAATGTATCAGTGGCTTCTTTACAGCTCCTTCCATGTGTCTCTCAGTAGCAATTGTATCCCCTTCAGCCCCAGTTCTGGTAGTCTAAGTAAGACCAGCTTCTGGTCATTTCCTCTCATAAGACAAATCCTCCTTTCTTTGGCTGTTGTAGTCATCCTTTATCGCACCAGTTTCAGTTCCTCTGAAAGACAGGGGAGAAGGTTTTCGGAGTCATGGCTGGGATTTCAGGCTTAAGATCAATGGGCCTTTTGTTTTGAAATCCAGTCTGGAGGGCTTTTAAAAACATATCTGATCATTACAGTGAGCATCTCAAAGTTTGGAGCCCAAGCCTGTTATTCAGCCACAAAACAGCTCTGCTGACTCCAAGAACTTGTATGAACATTTATAATCGCGGGAGGGAATCTAAGAGCCATTCAAACAACAGATAAGATTAGTAACGAAAGTCACTGGGATGCAATTGTTATTGTCCAAGGCAAAGAAAAGGCTGTCACACACAGAGGGTGTTGCCAAGAAAGATGCATTTGAGTTGCTGAGCCATTCTTTTCCCATCTGCTGTCCGAATTCTGCTGTGATCTCCCCAGATCTATTGAGGCTTAGCTGGGTGATCTGCTGGATGAGGACGCAACTGAGTTTAGACTTTGGACACAGCTTTTTGCCAGGATGTGCCAGATCTTTGCCTTGATCTAGTCCTTGTTCAGTGCTCCCATCATGGAAAAGGGAGGCATATTCTGGTTCAGAGCATTTTCTGAGCCGTGGCAGGACTTGGAGCAATAAAGCAACCAAAGCAAAGTTGCCGTTACAATGCCTTGGAGCCAGAGCAATTAGAAGGCAGCCACAGCCACATGGGGATGTCTGAAGCTGTCCAAAGGCTTAGACCAGCCCCCGAACTGGAGTGTGTAATGCTACGGTGAAAGCTTTCTTTGCTTTCCACCTGGGTCCTCTTCAGAGCATGCCTTTGGAGAAGGGAGTTCAGCACGGCTTGTGCACTGTCTGCAAGGCATTGGTTGCGCTGTGAACAAGCCCCATCGTGTGCAGTGAACAAGAAACTAGCACACCACATATGTAAGTCATTTACAAAGACAGGAACGATGAAGTGTGCACACAATAGAGTTGCTATTAGGTCTGTCGATCCTAATTAAAAAAATAGTTCTCAATGAAAATTATTTATAAAAAGAAATCACAATGTCCCTAAATCAAATTATTTGTGAATGGTTTTTAGTCTCCCAGATCAGTTAAAACTCCTGTGTTAGTCACTGGACATCATCCAAACTACATGCTGAATGAATAACATGTCTGCCAAATTTCATTTTTTTTCACCCTCGCCCAGTTTGGCACAGGTCAGTTTTCTAAATATCTTTCAGAACATCAAGCAACTGTAAAATAACAATGGAAAAGCTTGGCCACAGTTAACTACAGCCCTCCAGTTGTAGGAGGGCTTTTTTGGTGCTTTTGAGCTTTTCTCAAAAAAAGTCACTCTGGTTCCTTCAATAATCTATTTTGTGTGAGCACTGAGGCAAGGTTTCCCCTTGGGGGTACTGGAGGATCACTGCTTGACAGGTCACCCTGCCAGGGAGTCTGGCTTCCAGGTGTTCCGAAGTGGAGCACAGCTGGATCCAGGCCGACCCTTGTGTCATTCTGGCCACCTGCTAGAGACGGGCATTGTGAGGACATACCAGCCATTCCTTGTCCACAACTGTAGTTCCCACAGTGAGCTGTGGAGATGCCTCTTTTGCTCACTCTTTGGGAGAAAAAAAAGGGGATGGGGGAGGGAAGGGTAATTGTCTTGCTTCTTGTGTCTGCAAAGATAAAGGGCTAATTCTTCTAAGCACCATGTGAAGTCCCACCCAAGTGAATTAAGTTTGGGATTGTTTTCACGATGGTTTTTTCCAGTTATGCAGCATGCTTTCTCTTTTCCCTTGACTGGCCTGCAAGTCTCCCTGCTACCCTCTTCCCCTTTATCAGTTCTCTCTCTTTCTGGCCATGGAGGGCTCTGCAGTGTCATCACCTGCAGAGAGCAAGGATCCTTGCCAGTTTGTGGTTCTCAGTGAATTTAGAGGGTTAGAAACATAGTTCTCTATCTCCCCATACAGTCTAGTAAGTGCTGGCTGCTGTTCTGTTGAAAACTAACAACAAAGAGCCACCAAATTCTAATCTTGCTGGCTTTCAGTGACAACAGTTTATAAAACTGGGGCACTCTGCTCCTTGCCTCCTAAGGAGGAGTAAGGAGTAGAGCCCAGGATCATGTACAGTATTTACCAAAGGTTGTGGAACCCCTAAATGTGACCATGCCTTGGTCCAACACCAGCAGACCTATTCCCAGATGGACCGGGGCTGTGCTCACCCCACTTTACAGCAGCCTGCTTCCCGATATCCAGCTGGCTTGTTTGCCTCTAGTTGAAGTGGTGTGATGCCCAGCAGGGCCTCCTGCTTCCCTTTGCTTTTCCCATGCCCACAGTGCTGGCTGGGAAGGTGCTTCATCCCCCAGGGGTGTCCGGAGGATGGACATAGCTGGCTCGGTGGGACAGCTGGCTCTGGCTCCTGGTGCACCAGCTGGCTTGTCCTTTTATTAGGACGAGGGCATTCCTGTGTTTTTTGCTGTATGATTCCTGTTGTTCTCATGCTGCCTCGCTGGTGTCCCCACAGCTGTGTCCGGGTGGGCCTGGGATGCTGTTCCTGCAGCCACGACTTCAGGTCCTTGACTAGTACAGCTGTGCAGCCAGCCAACTGACAACCTTGCCGGTCTTGCTCTTCTTTCTGCACTTATGGACATGCTGGGGTTTGTGTGCTGTAAATTCATCCCCTCAAGGCAGGGTTTTTGGAAAGTGTGCTTTAGAAAGCGCTGGCAGGCGTTGTCTGCAGCACTTCGGGGTTTCCCAGCCCTGCCTGAGAGAGGTGCACCCTGTTCTTGTGCCAGATACCTGATTTATCCTGCTGCTAATTTACAGCCTCCAAAAGCTGCTGGATCACACCAAGTGGGGACGGTAATGTGTTCAAGACCAGTCCAGCAGTTGCAGGTCCTGCAGAAGAATAGAGTGGGAGAAGGCAGTGCTCTCCACACCATGTGGAGAGGAGCCTTGGCTCTAGAGACTTCCAGGTATGAGTGTGCCTTGGCCCAGACAAACCCCCATGCCCCTTCTAGGCTGGGGGAGCTTTCTGGCCTTTTGTAACATCTGCTTTTAATGGCTCCAGCCTCTCCCTGATGCAGTTTCTTGCAGGCTGGTGGTTCTTTCCCACTACTTTAAAACCCCTTTCCTTAAAAAGCATATGAGGTTGTTGGCAATTCTCAAATCATGGACGAGATCATTTACAATCCTTTGAAACATCCTTCGTGTGTTCCTGGGTCCAAATAAACTTCTACAGTGTTCAGACAACCTGCTGAGAGCCATGCAAACCCATTTTCTCACCCATCATTTCTCACCCCTTTAATCTCAGGATGGTATTCAAGTGCAAACCCAAAGCTACTGGTCTCGTGGGGTTTCTTTCCTCCAGTTGTTCTGTCTGCAGTGTTGTCTTGGTGGGAGCATAGGGCATTAACTTGAAACGTGGAGGGGGGGGAGTTTCCTATAGTCAGCGTATGTCCCCCAGTCCTTGCTCTGCAACAGGCCTGGGGCAGCTAGAGAGGCCAAGGTAACACAGTTTATTTTGTGAAAATAGTTCAGCTTGTCTTTCAGACTCCTGCCTGTGCAAGTTGAATTTGACAGGTGGCTGCCCTGTGGAGACCTCTCCCTGGCTGGACCGTGGTCTGGTACTGGTAAAACCATTTCTTCAGGCTCTTTATTACTGAGCCTGTTGGATGCTTTGAGATGAATCGTTGAGCCTGTTGGATGCTTTGAGACAACTGGTGCTGGAGGACTGAAGTAGCTCTGCCACAGCTCCTGGTCAGAGCTGCCACCACTCATTGGAGCTGGGGAGGTGTGAGGGAGGCACCTTTGTGCCCCATGGCTTACTGCAACCAAGCTCCCTGTGGGGCTATCATCTCATCCACCAGGAATGTTGACATACAGTCACATTTGTCCTGTTGGCCCTCCATGGCTCTCTACTGAACACTCCAAGCACCATCACTGCAGCGAGTTTGTGGTTTCCCTGCTAGCACTTCCCAGGCCTACCACCTTGTCCCAAGCGGTGGGATGCTTCCAGTTCAGGAGTCAGTCTCCCTTGTAGACTGCTGTTTCCATACGCTGCTTCCCCTTGCCCCACTGAGAAATGCCTCTCTCAGCTCCTAGCCAGCATGCTTCCAGTGTGATGCTGCGTGTGAACTGGCAGAGGAGCAGAGGCTAGAGCCCTTGAGGGTCCAAAACTGAGCAGAGCTTCCTCCCCACTTCCATCCCTCCTCGCTTTCCAAAGGTGTGCTCCTACACACAGCAAGCGCAGAAGAAAGCTGTCAATAAAGACCATCATCTGGGGCCACAGTGTTGGTGGCACTGTCTGGATTATGCTGCTAGAGACATACCTTCTCAGCAGCCCACTTATCCCTCACCCAATGTCTTCTTGAAATACCCACCAAGATACTCCCTTAGGGCAACTGGGGTTTATTAGGGTACTGCAGGAGTCAGAGCTCGGCAGTAACTCCGTCTGCCCTGACCTCCTTAAGTCTCTTAGTGCACCTAGCCTTGTTGACAGGGAGCAAGGTCACTCATGGAGCTGAGGCGAAGGGGGGCCATGTCATTGGCTTAACTGACTACTTCCATCTTGGGCCAAAGAAACCCCAAACATTTGTGAGGATGAGAAAGGAGATTTAGAACAAATTGCAGTTTTGAAATGAGATTTAGAGCAAATCACAGTTTTGCAGTTGTCAAGAAAAGGATGCCTTGACTTTTTTTTTTCCCCAAAAAGAGTTCTTCTCCAAAGTTCAACCAGAAGTGATGTTTCACAGCTGTATAGGAGCACTGGGATCCATAGCATCACAACTCTCCCTGCGCAGGCCATGCAAAAGATGCTGTGAGAGAGGACGCCAGCCCCAAAGGCTTTCTTATTCCTTACATCTTTTTCTTTCTGGAGCAGCTGGTGGCTTTGGGATATCCACTGTTATTTGACTGGCTTTCAGAGTACCTGCTGTGGTGTCAAACTCAGGCCTTAGAAATGGACCCCTTTCCTTCCCCCACATCCAGAAGCATTTTGGTGAGCTTCAGAGGCCGTGGTTCCTCCCAAGCAAGCACCAGCAAGCATCTAAAGCATCAGATGAGCCTGGAGATTTTGTACTGCTCTGAGTTGGGAGCCATTATGATGCTGAGCTGGGACCCCCGGTTTTTTGGGCCAGATAACAGAGAGAGACAAGTTCCACATTACCTCGGAGGAGATGTCATAGCTTTGGGGATGCAGGGTGGGACACTGCATGAAACAAAAGACAACACACATAAGAGCTTAAAGGCCTCACGCTCAAAAGAAAAAAAAAGGGGGAAAAAAAGCAAGGAAGCATTAGCATAACCCTGTAGTGTGTGCTTTCGGCCAGATGCCACAAATCAGCTAAGTGGGACTAAAAACAATTAATCCCTTGCGGAGAGGATGAAATCATTGCTTAGCATAAAACATGTGGATTGTCAGAATGTGTTGACATGGCAGCAAATGCCTGGATCTTGAGATAGGATGCTAACCCGACTGTTTCCACCCTGAAAGGACATGGTGAGCCCTCAGCTCTCAGGTGGCCTGGCTGCTGCCGGTGCAGCACAGCACCAACTCCCCGTCATCTAAGGGGTTTTGTTTACATGGCTCTGAAAGGAAGACTTCTTCAGTACTCACAGAACAAAGAGCAAACTTCAACTGTGCAGATCAACCCATGCAGAACAGACAAGCACTTAGATCCATTACTGGATTGTAAGTAGTTGATGCTGTTGAGTTTAAATATCCCTATGGTGGAACATCTTGCTGCATTCAGATAATGGCCATCTCCTGCACTGTTTGGCAGTCATCAGGAGAGGAATTTGGTTGGATCCCCTGAGATGCATATGCTTGGTTGACTGTAAACAAACCTATTTATGCAGATGCTCCTCAGCCTGGCAAGCTGCTTGAAGAATATGGGGGCTTTTGTCCATAAAATTTTATAGTTTGTAACTTCTAAACCCACCTATGTGAGAACAATGAAGGTATGTCATTATTGGCTGTTCGCAGCAAGTGGCCATTGTGGCAAACAAAGCCCTTTTAGAGGACATGAAGAGATGGTCCCTAAGTATGGTTTGATGGAGCGAAGGATAGTGTGAGTGTGAGTATTGCAAAACTGGCCTGTTGCCCAGTCCTTTGGTGGCCTGCCCCACACCTGGGAGGTGGCACCCACCAGACCTCAGTTCCGGTCTCTGTATGAAGCTGTTCTTTGAACCATGCTCCAGTGTCTTCCCTGGGCAGAAGCCACAGGTGATCTCCAGGAAGAAGGAAGAACTGAACTGTGCATTGACCATGCTGATAGGTGGAAGTATGGGCCAGCTCTGCAACCATCCTGCAAGAGATGAGAGTGGGGGCTGTCACTGATAGGATGTAGGTGTGATACCACCCTTTAAAGGTCTGTTGGTTTCTAGATGTGGAGGAAGAGAAAGGCCAGCTTGGCTTCTCACTTGAAGCTTCACCAAGAAGAAAAGGGGCTGTGACAGGGGTTGTCTGAGGGCAGCAGAATCACTTGTCATTCACAGGGTGATGGGCTTGATACCTACTATGACTGCAGAAGTCCTGTGTGCCTGACATGGGTGCTGTGACAAGGAAGAGTTATACATGAGGTGGAGAGAAATTTTCCATTCCTCATCTGCGAGTGACTTCCCATGGGCAGCATTAAGAAATGTTGTATTGTAGCAGGGAAATGTTTTAAAGCATCTAATTTGTTAATTATTTAAAGTTTGCCTTCATCTCTTTCAGGATGTTTTTTGGAGCATCATCATAGTCCTGGGAGCTGGTGGGATTCCTTCCTGTTCCACTGAGACCTGGCTGGAGTTTAAAAACCTGGGATGCCTGCTCTCTGTGGCATAGCTGGAGACTATCGGCTCGAGAATGTCGTCCCATCTCAGTGTCTTGGGATTTTGCTGAAGGGGTGCTTAATTTACAACCTCTTGGGCCATAAGCCAGACCCTTACTGTGGAGGCAACATCTCTTTACTTTACCCTGCAAGATGCCACGGGAAAAACTCTATAAAGGTACTGGGTCTCTTGATACTCTGGTTTCTCACAGTGCAAAAGAAGCACCTGAGTCTACTCTGGCATGGCATCTGCAAGGAAATAGTTTCACTTTTATGAGGCAATTCCTTGAAGAGTAAGAGAGGGTGGCATTTGCTGGGCTGACTCTTGGTGTAAGAGAAAGGGACATTTTTGTGCCCCAGTCCCAGAGGGGTGATGGCAGCTGTCTTCCCTGGCAGCTCCCCCAGCACCTCAGGTGTGTTTGGTTCAGACATGGGTTCTAAGGATGTCTGCTGCTTGTACGCTTTTAAATCAGAAAGTCCCAACTGGGGCTGTGTAAGCCCCGCGGTGGATGGGACAAGGAGAGGAGTTGGCTGGATCAGGCCAGGAGGAGGAGAAAACCCTGGCTCCCCCAAATTCTTCTGCTGGGAAGAGCAGGAATTGCCTGGAGCCAATGAGAAATGCACCCAGCACAGCAAGAAGTCCTTCTCCCTCTGCAGGGACCCTTAGGGTCGTTTCAAGCTCTCACAGTGTTTCTAGATAGAGGAGCTGGTTTGTTTTTTTGGTTAAGCTGAGGATATTGCTTACAGGAATATTTTTGGAACTCATTAAAAAGAGAATTATAGACCAGCCCTGGCATGATTGAGATAAAGTGATGTGTGAATGTGCAGGAAACATGAACATCCTTTTGATAATTATATTAAATTAATTGTTTTACAGCTGCTCAGCAAATACTGTGTGGTAGAGTGGGGAAGACACAGTGCTCTAATCCCGCAAGTTTGGATGGAGCAGGTAGGAGATGGTAGTGTGCGGAGCACATGGTTTGTGTTATAAAGGAAAACCGTTTACAAAATAGGAGCATTACCAAACTGGCTTTGCTAGCGAGTTGTGGGATAGTCTGCAGCCAGCACAGCGGCTGCAGCCCTTGTTTTTCTGAAACCAGTGCTGGGGTCTGGAAAGGGAAGGGGGTCCAGCGTGTGTGAGGGACACCCTGTGCTGCACTGAGGGTGAGGTGGGAGAGAGGGTTATTTCTGCATCTCAGTAAGAAAGGCCGGACAACAAATGGCTTAATAATATAGTTGTTTTAATAAGATAGAATAAAAAAAAGGTCTGTATAATAGCTTGAAGGATCAGAAAGGAGGAACTTCCCCCCAGGGAAGGGCTATGTGCAGCACTGTGGGAAAATCCATCCTGCGTCCATCTGATGCTGCACAAATGCAGGTTGTCTAACATCTGAAGGGGCGCAAGATTTACTCACTCTTGGTATTTTTTTTTTACTCTACCTTATTAAAACAGTTACTTTATCAAGCCACTTGCTGTCGGAACTTCCTCACTGAGACCAGAGAGACCCTTGTACCACCTCCCTCCCCCGTCCAGCCCAGCCCTGCCTTGGCAAGAAGCAGGGAGAGTCCCTGAGGAAGGGTGTGTGTGAGGGGCTTGGCAGGGGGCTTGCAGAGGACTGCTCCCCCCAGATCTGGGCCACAGCTCCCTGTGGGCTCTGGCTTCTGCTAGCTCTCTAGCTGTCCCCAGCCTGGGGAGGTGGGAGGGATGTGTGGGAGCCCTGCTCTGAAGGGGCTGTGGGAACCTTACTCAGGTTCTCATCACCTCCCTGCATGAAAAAGTTGTGACTCCTACAAGGGGAACAGGCATGGGTTAAATGCTGCATGTTGTGTCACAGGCAGCCAGAATTTTCCCCTCAGTCAGAGGCTGAGAAGCAGCTTTGCCAGACGGGTTAGAGCTCATATATTCCAGAGTCACAGGATCCTGGAAGGCGTAGTGGGATGGGAGCCCTGGGATGCTCCTGGGCAGTGCCTGCTTGCACCATGACTGTCACCAGCACAGGGTCAGGATGACCACAGCCTTACTGGGCTTAGCTTCATTAACCCCCACTGATGGAGGACCCCTGCCCCATGCTGTGGTCTCTCCTAGGCATACACCACCTCCTGGGAAAGAAAAATCATCTGGATGTCCAGCCTAAGCATCCCAAGCTGCACTATAGGGCCATTGCCCCTTGTGACATGTCCCACCAAGGGAAGTTTGGCTCTGTTGCCTTTGTAACTGCACTTCAGGTAGCTTTGGGCCACCATTAATTCAGTGCTTAGCTTCCTCTCAGCCAGACTAAATGAGACCACCTCCTAACATCCCTCCTTTTAGTCCCTGTGTCCCCAGCCCAACAAGCATGTACATGTGATCCTTTATTACCAACATTTCACAAGAGGGCAGAGCAGGCAGTCACCGTATCCCCTGGGCCAGGTAAGTGGTGGTGATGTCTATACTCCATCACTCCTGTAATAAGCAGAGACTCCCACTGAAGTCTCTCTCTTAGCAGAGCTGGCCCGTCAGCCTTCCCAGACAATGATTTTTGGATAAGGAAATACAATTGTTGTCCCTGACTCTGCAGGGTTAATCTCAGTGCAGGTGCATGTGCTGCTGCTGCCTGTGTCCTCAGCTCTAACCAGGACTTGCACAGCAAAGGGCTGAGGAGGGAGCTGCAGACCAGGAAAGACTGTGGCCATCACTCCGCAGATATGTTGGGGAAAATCGTGAAGTGCCTGTGGAGGGAGAATCCGGCAGACACTAGTGGGTGCCCACAGATCACACAGACGAGATGCAGCAGATGAGCTGCCTTGCTGTATTTGTAATCTTCCACTGCTGCTGAACAGGGAGGAGAGGGAGCTGAAAATGGAGCTGAAAATTGAAATTTGAGGATCAGATGCTTGGAGGTGCTTAGGAGCCTGATTCAGCCCATCGCTCCCCAGTGAAGCAGGAGCTTATGTGCCTCTTGCTGTCAAGCTCAGCACAAAGTGAGACTTCCATGCTCCACCTTGGAGCAAAAATAATTATCATTAACTCATTGAGAAAAGGGGATGGACATAAGGGCACAAATTGCAACGTACAGGATTACAGAGTGATATGAAGAAAGAGGGAGGAGAAGGAAAAACAACTTGGTCTTTGTTTTTTAATTTGCATCCCTTTAACTGGCTGAAGGAGTGCTGGGTGAGGACAGTGGTGGTGTCATGATGTGCCCCTCTGGGTAGGATCCAGTGGTCCCTTCCTGGACATCACAGCAGGGAGGTTGCATTCAAGACCTTACTACCTAATAGCTTGATGCCCTGGGTTGGATAGTGCCAGGTGGCTCCAGTCTGGCCCCCCAGCAGGTGCAGGACAAGAGGCTGGTGTGCAGGGAACCATTGAGACCTGTCCTGCAGAGAGGAGATGCAGCTGGGGAACTAACAGATGAGCCAACCAACAGTTTGTGGGGCAGAGAGAGAATCCAAAGACCTGTCTGCACCAAGGGGTGTGGGATCACTTTATGCTTTTATGACCACCACTGGTTTTTACCTTTGCAATGGTATATGATGTCTGGCAATAGTTGGCTGCTTCAACTGTTGCATTTTTCATGGTGATTTGGAGATTTTGCTCTTCATTTTTCTTCTTCTCAAGACTTCTTTACAGTTATTCCCAACAGAGGCAATCCTGACCCAGGATATGAATGTAGCAACACATAATTTATACGGACTTTATCTGTGATGAGAACTTGGAGGTGGATGGACATACCAGGTGCATGGATATAATTGTAATAGTTATTTAATGCACAGTGGGGTGTAAGGAGGTTATGTAGAGAGAAGGAAAGCGAGACAGAAAAATCAGAGAGGCTGGCAGAGTAATCCAGTCCTGGGGGAGAATCTCTGGGATGGAGGGTGTCTCTTACTGGTCCCTGGAGACTGGGGGCTGCAGTGAGCGGGAGCTGAAGATACACTCTCATGTGGGGAGCATTGTCTCCACCAGTACCATTTTACACCCACATGTCATCTTTCTAGTGACACATCACAGTGCTTGGCCAACACTGCCCTTCTGGGGGACAAGAAGTGTTGCCACCATCAACTCTGTGCTGGTATCTGTGTCTGCAGGTCACACAAGAGGAATCCTCTGGCCCCAGGCAGGGTGAACAGTGATGTCAGAGCAATTGCTCTTCAGAGGCAGGTTCCCCTCTGTCTCCTCCATCCTGACTGGTGTGAAACCCTCTCAAAGCATGTCTAAGCAATAGAGTGTGTGAGAGGTGCAATAAGCCAAGGCTGAATAGGCACTCCATCAGAATGATCAACCTGCAAAATTTGGGTTCTAAGGCATGGGCTGAAACATCTGATTGGAAGGCTGGGAGGAAAAAGGAAAGGCTGAATTGTTTATACTTTGTTTTCATTCATCATTGCTGCTTGTGTGGGTGGACAAAGAGTGAATGAGTTTCTTGGGGAGGGCAGCAAATGAAAAAGGCACACATTTCCTCGAAAGATGAGTGGCTTTTTTTCTTCCTTGCACCTAGGTTAATATGCCACAAAGGGGCTGGAGGGAGCCCTAGTAGCTTCTCTACCGTGTGAAAGAAACCACTTGCTCTTGATTTTTCTTCCCTTTGATTGTCATGTGCCAAGAGAGAGAAAGTTCTTCAGGATTGGTTTCATCCCTGTAGTGAAGTACTGGTTTGTGTCCCAACAGCAAATGTGCCCAACTTTTCTTTGGATTGTTGAGTGTCTCATGAAAAGACAGTAGGACGATGCTCTCGCAACACAGGGAAGGAGGGCTAGCTGGATCAGATCTCCACACCATGATCGTCTCTTTCTGGGAAAGGCAGCGCTGGTGCCTGCAGCTACACCCCCCAGTTCTGCCTTCCCCTTCTGGCCCTGTTCCAGAGAGCGACATTAATGGGCAGGAGATGTGGGAGCACAGCAGGGTGGGGGTAAGCTGAGGAAACTGCTGAGACCATGGCAGCATTGCTGGTGGAGGACTCCTGAGATGGGTCTTTGTCTTCTTTGCTGCAGCCATGCTGATTATTGGAGCCTTTGGCATGCCAGTGGAATAGGAGATTTTGGAGGTCTCTCTCCATCCCAGTCCTTACCTACCTGGAAGGACTTCCAGATACATTTTATTTTGACCATGGTCCTGCTTAGTCAGTCTCCAGATTGGAGTCTCAAATTGAATGCTGGGCTTTGTTTTTTCCATGTAATTTCTGAGTTCCTCATTTATCATCTGCCTTTCTCATTTCACCCAAGGCTGTGGCAGTGTCTCCCTGGTGCCCAGAGTCTGGTATGTCCTGGTGAAGGGCTGGCTCCTGCCCTGTGCAGTAGGTACTAATGTTCTTCATGGGCTACATGTCCCCTGTTGCTGGACAGCCCCAAGCTGAACAAGTCAAAGCCTTGCAGAGAAGACACTGAGGTGGGAAGAAAATATCTGCCCTAGATTGGTTGGTGTTCGGGCATATTTCTAAGCCTTTGTAAAACACCTGACTGTTGCAGGGAAGAAGTACTCCACAGGAAAGGATAACTACGTTCCCTTGTCTGGGGTGTGTGTGGGTGTCTCCTGAGTCTACTGTTTTGACACCAGCAGGGCTCCAGGGTGTGTGTGGGGGGCAAGGATAGACCTGGTGGTGAGAAGGGTTGTGGGGGATGGAGGGACATGCTTGTGATGCATGCATACTTCTGAGGCTCACCTGAAGCAAGGAAGAGGTTAGCACAGCCCCATGCTGGATAGCACCAGCCCATCCAAAATACCCTGGGGTGGCAAGGTAGATGCTGTGTTCCTCGTCATACCAAAAGCTCCATTTCTTTGATGGGACTTACCCACACTGGAACTTCAGGAGCCTGTCTTCAGCCAATGTGTAGGAAGCTGAAGATCTACAACCTGTGGAAGATGCTGAAGACTTGCATCCTGCCTGCCTGTGCTGTTTGGGGTCAATATCTTTTCTTGCAGAAAAGCTGCAGAGTTCTCTGAGGTGCGGAGGGACACTGCCCTTTGTGGCATCCCTTGGGACACTGCCGTTTGTAGCATCTGTCACCAGGCAGGGCTCTGTGCCAGGAGCTCTCTTGGCAGAGAGAAGGAGAGACCTGAGAAGCGCTTTGTTTTGCAGGCATCCCTGGGAAACTGCAGGAGCAAAATTCAAGGAGGTAAATGAAAAATCAGCCTCCAAAGCAGTTGTCTGAGGGTAGAAACCTCAGATGGTGCTGCTGAGCTCTTGGGGTCCTCCAGGCAGGGTGGGATCTGGGCTGAGCTCACATGCTCCATCTCCCTTTCAAGGTGGCAAATATGATGGGATTTTGCAGCAGGGAGGTAGGGGAGAGATGGGCTTTGGAGAAATTAAAGCAGTCAGGGGATGAAACAGTTCCTTTCTGAAACAATGGCCTTGCATGAGGGATCTAGCTTGTGCCTGAATGCAGACTGAACTGACTTTGCTGGCTGATAAAGGGAAAATATGGAAGATGAAGAAATAAAAACCCAGAAGGGAAGGGGTATGGATGGGTCAGAGACACAAACAATCAAGAGCAGCTGCACTGAGATGGTGCAGAAAGGTCTGGCTTCTGGCTGATAACAAACACAAAGCCTCTTTACTGAAAAGCACAGTGGATTTTGCAGAAGAGAGGAGAAGCTGGGAAGTGTTTAAACTTGCCACAGTTTTGACCATTCTTAAACAGGGTGAAAATCTGAAAATACATGTCAGCCTTGAGACTAAGCAAGGATGGTGTCAGCTAACAACCGTGGTGATGAAGCTGGGGAAAACTCTTTCTGAGACAAAATCGGTAGCAGAAGAGGTCCCAAATATGTGATAGCTGGTGATAGAGACAGTGAAATGGGGATAGGGGTCCTTACCCTGAGGAACAGACATGGGAGCTGCAGAAAATGCATATATAAGCAAAGGGTGAGATTTAAAATGTTCTATTTGGCAAAATGGCTTTGGGGGCCAAAGGTTTTTGTCCACCTCCCTGTGCAGATAAAATCAGTGCAAGTCCTTGACCTACAACAAGGCACAGCCCTTGACCCCCAGCACACTTGCTCTTCTGAGGTCTTTCTAGAAAGCTTTGAAAAGAGCATTGTGCCAAGGAGGCTTCACAGTGATCCATGGTACAGCCCAGATACAAAGAAAGACCCTGCGGAGATCACTGCCCAAGCCACAAGGCAATGCAAAGCCTGGCGGGAGATGTTAGAACATGATGTGACTCTATCACCAGCCCATGGGCACACTAGAGGTAAGCCATCACTCTTAACTGTGCACTGCCCTGTCAGCAAAATCCCATTAGTAAAACCACACCACCTCCTGCCTGGCTTTGTTGGATATCCTCAGTGGATATGAAAGTACACACACAGCATTCCCCCAGGAGAAATATCTTCCAGCCCTGGGGGATGAATTAGGACCTTTTCCCTCCAGCTGTCGCTTGGGGACCTGTAGTGAACTCAAGCATGACTTGCCAGTAAGGATCAGCTGTTGGACACCAGCACATTGAAGAAGTCCTTTGGCCCCTTGCTGGTCTTCACCTGAATAAAAAGAACCTCTCCTAGAGCCCACAAAACCTGCAGGGTGCAACAAGCAGGGTGAGGGAAGGGATCCCTCCCCTCTGCGTGGCATTTGGAGTTCCCAGCCGGTGGTTGGGTTCAGATTGGGACTTTCCAGTGCTACTGAAGGACTTTGACAGAGTGGAATGAGTGCAGCAGAGGTCAGGGGCAGGGGACCAGGACGTATGAGAAAAGTCTCACTGGGCTGGCTTTCTTCGGCCTGGAGGGGATCTTGGTGCTGCCAGCACCTGGGAGAGAGAGTAGAGGGGCAGAAGCCCACAGATGGAGGGGGGGCAGGAGGCCACAGGCACAAGGTGGAACACAGGGAATTTCCATTAGCAATAAGGAAAAGCTTTTTTCACCATGAAGGTAGTCAAAGCTGGACCAGGTTCACCAGGGAGGTTCAACCCCAAGCTAGGCACGACGTGGAGTGGCCTAACCCAGCCAGGCCTGCTGTGAGCAAGGACTTGGACCATAGACCTTCTGAGATCCCTGTCAACCTCAGTTATTCTGTTGTTTTGTGAACAAGGGTTGAGTCTTTGCAAGGCAACTGAAGAGAGATATTTTAGAAAGTATGTTATTTAGGCTCCATTGTCTCAAAACCAGTGTTCATATTGGCCTTGCCTTATTCATTTTGTATGTCAAAATGCCCAAGGACCTGCAGAAAAGAATGATTTTCCATTTATATGGGACAAGCAGCAGGGAAAGGGGGAAGAGATTTAGTCCTAAGCCATTTCCCAAGTGATAACAGGAGTGCCAGCATCTCTGGCGATGAAGACTAGCTGTCTTCACAAGAGCTAGGCTGAACAGCAGAAAAAATGCTGCTAAAAGGAGATGTGGCCAGCGCCTTTTTATGAGGCTGCATCCTGGACTCCAAAATGTCCCGGAGACAGGGAAAAACCTTGCTTTTCAAAATTGCCCTGGAGGCCTCACAGGTGTCTTGTGTTGAATTTCTCTCAGCTGATCAAACCACTGTGGTCCAACCGGGATCTCAACCTGCAAACAGGGAGAAGACAAGGATTAGCAACTCAAATGCCTGGGCATTAAGCTGTCTTTTCTGGTGAAGGGAAAGGCAGAGCAGGAGACCTCCAGATCTCAAGTTATACTATCAGGTATCTCCTTCATTCTCAGGCAAAATGTGTGCTGCTGTCTGAGCAAAACATCAGGAAAAGGGGGATTTCCACAGAGATTTGTGTCAAAAGCAGAGAGTAGTCAGTCAGGTGGTTTCCCTTCCCCTCCTCCAAGCAGCCTCCTGAATCCAAAATACCGTTCTTCCCTCTGCCACTGGAAACACTTCTGGTCCCTCCTGCCTCTGCCTGTGTTCCTCTGCAGTTTTGCACAGTCACCGAACAGGGGAAAAGGAAAAGCTTTCAGAAACATCTGAAAGCAGAAAACCACAGACAATCACAGTTAGCCTGAGAAAACATATGCAAGAAATGCTCCCCAAGCCCTGCTGTTAACATACTGCTGCTTCCAATGCATCACAGTCCTGCAATGGCAGAGCTGTTCAGGGAGCTGTTAGCCTACCTGGAGAGGGGGAAAGCAGTTGTCCTGGCTGGCAGTGCAGAGCCACGACTGCTCCGGGGCTGCAGAGCTCTGTATGTGTGTGCGCTGGGGCTGTGTCACTGTGTGCCAGTGGTGGGACAATGCTGGCTCCTGCCATGGGCAGTAGAGCCAGGGCAACATGAGGAAAGGCAGTGCCTGGTGCCTGTGCTGGGCAGAGCAGCTCTGCTCCTTTCCCATTTTGCCTGGTGATGCTGGCTGCACTGTGTTAAATGGAGAGCAAACCCTGATCCTGCCATCTGTGTTCCTCTGCTCTCACCGATGTGATCCGAGACCTGTCTCTTGTCAGCTTTCAGGGTGTACTGAGGGGTTCCCTTGAGGCTATAAAGCCAGTGGGGTGGGGGCTGTGCCTCCATTGAAACACGGGCAGGGCTTTGCAACCCTGCTACAAGGTGTGCCCCAACCCATTGCCTCAGCGAAGGCTAAGCCCAGCCTTCCTGCCTCCAGGTCACCTCCATCGCAGTGGGACTATGGCCGCTCCCCTTCAACGCAGAATCTAGTGCGACAACAGATACAAAATCCTCTGCTGCTAATTTAGCATCTCAGATCCCTTCTATGCTGTGCCATCTGGGCAGTGAGGCTTTGTGAGTACAGATGCTTCAGGGTCAGCTTTGAAAGTAAACCCAAATAAGCCACTTTTTGGAGATTAAACTGACTCCTCCTGGAAACCACTGTAGGGGAAGAGCACTTGTTTATTAAAAAGAGACAGCAGGGATCAGGGCATGAAAGGAGGCTTTGTGTCCTCACCTATTACCTTACTCCATTTGTCTCTATGTTAATGCCTTTTCCTCAGGTGTGCAGGGAATCTCAGGCACAAACCTCCCAGCTCCACAGAAACCTCGGGCAGAGAGAAGCCTCCTGGCTCTTGGGCCCTGCGCAGCTCAGGGGGGCTGTGTCACTTGCAGCCGCCCCCGAATGAATGTATCTCTGGTGGCATCTTGGCGGGTGTGTGCGTGCGTGTGTCTGTGAATGCCTGGGGGCCTGGCCAGCCCCATGGCTGAGACGGAGGCAACCCCATCGGTCTCCATCCCCGGGGACCCCCAGACCCTGCAGGGGCGGTAGCCCGGGACGCAGGGATCCCCTTTGCTGCAGCGGGCATCCCCGGGGGGGGGGGGGGGGGGGGAAGGGGAGTCCCCGGGGCATGGAACCATCATTTCGGGGAGGGAGGGCGGGGGTCAGCATCCCGGGGGACGGGGCGGCGGTGAGCGCATCCCACCTCCCTCGCTCGGAGGAGGACCCGCGCGGCTCCGCGCCGCGCCGCGTCGTGCCGCTCCGCTCCGCCCCGCCGCGCCCGCCGCGCCGCAGCCCCGCAGCCCGGCCGCCGCAGGGCCGGCGGGCAGCGAGCGGCAGCCGGCGGCATGAGGCGCGACCCGGCGCCCGGCTTCTCCATGCTGCTTTTCGGCGTTTCCCTCGCCTGCTACTCGCCCAGCCTTAAGTCGGTGCAGGACCAGGCGTACACGGCGGCGGTGGTGCTGGAGGGCAAGGTGCAGTCCGTAGGCCCCCCCGCCGGCGGCGGCAATGACAGCCGCGGAGCCGCCGGGCCCGCCGGGGGGGTTTTGGTCAAGGTGCTCGACCTGTGGCCCCTCAACAGCGGCGGGCTGCAGCGGGAGCAGCTCATCAGCGTGGGCTCCAAGGCGCCCTGCTTCAAAGTGAAGCGCAACCACCGCTACATCTTCTTCCTGGAGCCCACCGAGGAGCCGCTCGTCTTCCGCACCGCCTTCGCCCCACTCGACACCAGCGGCAAGAACCTCAAGCGGGACGTGGCGCGGATCCTCTGCGCCGACTGCGGTACGGGCCGCGCCGCGCAGGTGGGGGGCGGCGGCCGGGGAGGGTCGGCGGGACGCGGTGATGGAGCGGGGGGCGCCGGCCCGCGGCAGCCGCGGGGCGACAGGGCAGTACCCTGGGGGCCGGGGGCCGCCCGGCGGTCGCGTCGCCCCCCTCCCCCCCCGCCCCCGCCTCAGCCCCGACCGGCACGGGGAGCCGCGCCCGCACCGGGGGCGACGCGCTCCGCCGGGCCCAGCCGCCGCAGCCGCGCTCCACCCCGGCCCCGGGGCCGCCGCTCGCCCGGCCCGAGGTGCCGGCCTGGTCTCGGTCCCGCGGCGCTATCGCAGCCGCGCAGCCCCGGGGCCCGCGCCGGGCGGGCCCGCAGCCCTCGGTCGCGGAGCTTTCCCGGTGCCTCCGCTCGGGAGCTACTCCCCGCCGCCCGCCCGGGGGGTGGCCCGCAGCCCCGGCCCGGCGAGCGGCTGCCGGCACGCGGCGTGCTCCGCTGGCCCTGCGCGCCCGCGGCGGCCCGGCGCGGCTGCGGGCGCGGGGAGGGGCTCTGCCCGCGGGCTGCGGGGCCTGCGGCAGGTGCCGGCCCTCCGGCCGTGCCCGGAGTGCCGCCGAGCTTCGTCTCCGGCAAAGCCCCGGCCCCGCCAACGCCGCCAAGTTGGTTCTTTTGTTCGCCCCGCGCGTTCAGACGCCCCCGCCGCGGCACCCGCGCGCTGCCGCCGCCGCCCGCGTACGCGCCGTTATGAAATTACTTCAACAGGGGAGCGCCGGCCGGAGCGTCCCCCCTTCGTGCCTGCGTTTTCCCTGCTGCCCTCCGGCAGGGCGAACGCTTGCCGCGGGCTGGGCAGCGGGGCGACCGGGTGGGGACGACGACTGCGCTTTCGCGGGGTCAGGGTCTGCGCGTGCGGCAGCGCGAGGCCGCCCTGGGCCGGGGGCGCGCTCGGTCCCGCTGCCCGGAGCGGGCCGGTGCTGCCGGGGGGCGCCGCGCCACCAGAAATGGGTTAGAATCTCGCACGTGAGGTGGGTTACCAGGCGACACGGGGTGTATCTCCAGGGGATCCAGGTTCCCCACTCAATGACAGAATGCTGTGCTTCCTCATCAGGTTAATTGGCTTTTTGCCTCGTTAAAGCCAGGTGCCTTGTCCAGTTACACTTAGCTCTGTAATGAACGTGTGTGTGCTGCCTTGTTACTTTTGTTGTTGTGTTACTAACGGGGTGTTTCTGGGGCAAATGCATTGCAGTTCAGGACTGCTGACCCCAGATTTTGAAAGCCAGACCTGCCTCTTAGTCATCCAAAAGATAAATTTAGAAGATTGCGTTTCCTGGGAGAAAGGTGGAACCTTGCATATCATAATATGTTGTTGAGGAAAATAGGCTAGGACTGCATACGAGAAAACTAATTTCGGAGACGCTAATTTCATGTGTATCTGTATGTGGGCCATTTGTGGACATAGAGGATTTAGTGAAATAGCTGTTGCAGAGTTAAAAAGAATGTAAATGGGGGAATTTCTCGGGACTGTGGTCTCATCATCAGGTGAAAGCATGACAAAAGGTATGTGGCTTTTACTTTTTTTTTTTTTTTTTGGAAGTGAGGTTTTCAAGCTTGCACATCTCTGAGCAGCACGAACCGAGGCTGCTCCGTCGCTTCCTGGATCAGGCCCAAAGTGTTAAAGTGTAGGCTGATGCAACAACAAGTTAAGGAATGTCATTCTGCCCATGAAACCTTTTTGGACTGATGCTTTTGTTTCTATATTTTTGGTGGTCTGAATAGGCTCCCTGGCTAAGGGACTTGGCAGGTTATTGGGAGCATCATCTCATCAGAGCTCTACGGCAGATTGCAAAAGAAAAATAAAAGCTGGTCGTTGGGAACTGTCATAACTATGGCTTGGTTCAGTGATAAAGATTAAATGGGAGCCCCAGCCTGCTGAACCTGTGGTTCCCCAAGTGCTTCATGCTCTTGGTTCAGCTGGGAGGTTACCTCTGAAGGTGACGTTCCTGGCAGAATCTTCTGATTTGTAGCACCCAAGCTGCTGGAAAGGTGTGTGGACTGGGAAACCAGGCCATGGTCTGCCTTCCTGCCCCTTGGCTTCTGCTGGGAGGGGAGATCCAGAGGGAGCAGGGCTAGTTCCCATTCTTGTGGCAGGCAGGGGCTGTGCACAGCTCTGGAGTTGGCATGAGCTGAAGTGTTCAGGCACAACGTGTCTCTGAGGGACAGCCAGGCTACAGCCTTGTCAGGAATAGCATGGAGCCAGTCAGGAGCCAGGAGGATGGGCGCTGGGGCCACTTCTGAGTGGGTGGAAGGGGACCTCATGGCTCTGATCACTCTGGTACCCCTGCTCCCAAAGATGGAGGCCTTGCAGGACCATCTTCTCCTTGCTCTGGCTCCATGCCTGGGTCTGTTTTCTAGTGATTCATCCCCTTCTCAGAGGCAAAGATGCTGTGTGTCCTCTGCTCTTGCCGCTTGCTGAGGTCCAGGATGCGTTGCAGGATTAGGCCTGTGGTTGGAGTATCTGTGTCTCTCGCCAAGGAGCAGTCTCTGCTGTTTGCACAGCTCACTCAGAGGAGAGAAAGTGGATTGGTGAGGCTCTGCACAGGACCCAGACCCTTGCCAGGCACAGCCAGGAAGACTGGAGGAGAAGCAAGTGTAGCATGGGGTGTGGGAGGCAGAACAGGTAAACCGGTCTGCGTGGCTGGTATGTCTGACATCCAGGGAGGAGGATTCTCGCTTTGGTCATCCCACTGCTGGGCAGGCTCTAGAGGCTGGAACTTACCTACCTGCAAATTCCAGAGGTTTACAGCCTCTGCATCTGTGCCCAACCACGGGTTTGTGTCCCCCTGGTATGCAGGGAGCAGCTGGTCCCTGGGCCCAGCATCCTGTGAGTCTCACTTGTCCTTCTGAAAACCTCTTCTGCACCAGTAGTGTTATTGGTTTTTTCATACTGTTATATAATGATTCCTGTCATTGCTTCTCCTGCTGTCTCTTTTCTTTACATCTTTTAGCCTCTTAATTTCAGATGGTCTCTTATCTCCTTTGTGCCTATATGCACAGATCAAGGAGGAAGAAATAGGTGCAAGGCACTGCTTTGGTTCTCACTGGTGGAGTGGTTGTGTGGTGTCCCTGCTGGGACCACTCCTTATCTGAGTCCAGAAAGGGCATTGTGGTCCTGACCCTCCAGGTCTGTAAGGGTTGCTCATGTCATCATCTGCTTTCCACTCTATATGGAGTCCATGCTTCCTGCGTGAAAGATGTATTTGCAGGTATTTTGTATACAGGAGAGGCTCTTGCTGGTGGGGATTTAACCTGTCGGGGCTCTGATTTCTGCTTTCACAGAGGAATAAATGTCTTCCTGCCTCCATATGCAGGAATTTGCAAAGTAGCTTTAATTAGAGTTTGTACATCTCCCGGAGCACCTCACCAAAAATGCTGCAGAGTTCCAGGACAAGGTATGCGACTTGCCTGTAGGATTAGGTAGCTTAGTCTGGGCAAGTAATCTGGTGGTGGCAGATCCCCAGGAGGATTTGCAGGCAGAGGACCTGTTGTTGCAGCAGGTATTTCTTGTGATATGAGGTCTTTTCTTTTTTCCCAGTCAGAAGGTCTCAGTGGGAATCAGGAGCATGCTAGTGCTGTGGCATGGGACTTGGGGGCCACGTGGGCGGTTGGTTACAGTGAGCCAGGCTGGAGGCAGCTGGCCTGTGAGGAAAGCAGGGAGTCCTGATTTTGAAGTGCCCGCGGGAAAATACAACCCTCTGGGCTACAGTGTAGGTGTTGCTGCTTGAAATAGCACTGGCAGCTCAGGACCAGAAGCTCATGCAAAAATATCCCTCTCCCCTACTCCGTAAGTCATTGGGCTTGCTTGAAGCTAGGCAGGCACAGGGGAAGGGTGCAGGTGGGCTCTGGCCACCAGTGCTGGTGCTCCCCCTTCATCCCAAGACAGCTGTGGAGCAGGGAGCAGCAAAGCTGGATTTTCTCAGGCGCCACCCTGCTAATTAGAGCTGTCTGAAACTATTTCTCACCACCTTCGGAAAATCACACTTCCTTAGGTTTTGCAGAAGAGTGAAAACTTGCTTCCGTCTTGCCTTGAGTTTCTGCAGGTGGGGAATGGTCACTTTTGCTGCAGAAGGCTTTCACTCCCGGCAAGGACAGCACATTCCTGGGTGCTCTCTGCTCCTGGCTAGCTGGCACTCAGGATTTGGCCTGCGCGTGGACCTGGGGTGGCTGGGTCCTCGTGGCCAGGTCATCTCCTCGTCTCCCAGTTGAGCCAGCTGTCATGGGGAACTGGCAGCTGAAACTTTGCTTGGCCGGTGCTGTGGGTTCAAGGGACTTTAGCTGTACCTGAAACCATGGAGGCTGTCCACTCCCAGGCATATGCCGTGTGTGGAGCGAAGCTTGGCTAATTTTTCAGTCCCTCTTTCAGAAACATTTGACTAAAAGCATCTCCCCAAGGATCTCTATGAGTAAGAGGAGACGAAAAAGGCTCCTGCATGATCCCAGCAGTGCTGATTTTTGTATCTGTGGCCTATCCATGCACAGCCCCTGGACACCAGCTGCTGCTCAGTGACTGTGCTTGTGCTCTGCTACCTAATAACCCTGAGATACGGGTCCTGAAGTATGACACCCTTTCTAAATCACAAGCAACATCTTGACTTGGGTTTGGATCTGGATCAGAAACTGGTGCATGCTTGGGAGCACAGAGGCAACAAAGTCCATCATCAGGCAAAAAGGGAGCCATGTTCTGCTGCAGCTGAGCTCCCCACCTGATTTGGGCTGTGTAAGGCAAAATGCACCATGGTCACCAGGACCTTGGGCCTTAAAGCATTTGGCACACCCCAAAATGGTCTGCAAAGTCACACAAAGGATAAGTTTTGGAACTGTAGTGCTGGGCTGAGGGTGCCTCTCGCAGCAGGAGCAGATGGGGTTGCCACTCCCCATGAGCAGCATGGCATCCTACAAGGAGCAGCTGCTGCTTTGCCAGATTTAGGGCATTGGATGCTGATACTGGCATTGCATTGTCTCTGCTTCCCCTCCTGAGTCACTGCGTGACACCACTGAGTGTAGAGGAGAGCCGTGCTGTGTAGGCTTCCCCCCACAAGCTGTGCTGGCCTTTGGCAGGCAAGGGTGCAGATGCAGCATCAAGGACAGAGGTGAGTGGTGTGCTTGGCCAGGAGGAGCTGCAGGAGGTCGATCCGTGGTGGGCAGCAGGTTTGCGAGGCTGCAAGCCTGTGGGTGAATGTGGTTGTCTGAGAAATTCTCACTGCAGAGGAGCCTGAGTGTTAAAGTGCTGGGATGTGATAAAGTGTCTCCGCTGAGGTGGGAGGTGTTGGGGCTGTCTGGCAGCTTCTGTCGGTCCTTCTGTGCCTGCTTGGTGCCAGGTGCAGCAGTGTGGTCAGTGATGGTCATGCTGGTTGGGGAGCTGAGTGTAGCAAAGATGTCAGTAGATCCTCTCTCTCTCTCTGTTCTTCCTGCTGATCAGAGGAGGCTGCCAGGATGCAAGCATGCGCCCTTCCAAACTGCTGGACCACTCTTTCATGTCCAAATGGTGCCGTTTGAAGGAGAAGGCTCTGCCCCAACTCCCTGGTGAGGTTTCCTTTGTGCTGTGTGGTGCTCTGCCTGGTGCAGATGGCAGAGGACGCCTGTCCTCGGTGGGAGCTCGGGTGGACGTGTGCGGCATGGGGAGGCTCTGGAGGAAGCTCATCTCCCTGGCAACTTTGGCAGCCAGGCATCTGCTCGCCTACTGAATTGGGTGTGCAGCAGTCAAACCCCTACAGGGTGCCAGCACCTCTCAACATTTGCCTTCTCCAATCTGGGGGGGGGAGGTGAAGAAGTTTGCCAACTGCCAGAAATTTTGAAGACAGAGTATTGAGCCTGCAAGGGTAGGCTAAAGATCAAAAGGCAGATGAATCACTGTGCTGCTCTTTCTCTGCCAAATGATCGTGCTCCCAGTGCTTGGCTGCTGCAGCTTGATGGTAGGCTGTGTGCTGCAAAGCTTGGCCAGAAGGGTCAGTGAAAACTGCTTTCATTTAATCCCCACAGCCCAATTCCATCCTTGGTAAGAGGGAGACCAGTCTGGAGGAGAAAACATGAGGTTCCCCAGAATACAGGGTACTATAAGGGAGCTGACGATCTGCAGCTTGAATGAAAATAATTTGTGTCACTCCAGGCATGGAAACCTGGGATGTAGTTGTGTAGGGGAAGGATCACCTCTGTGCATGGTGGATTTAAGGAAAAGTTTTGAATGGAAGTCACAGCACACAGCACTGAAGCTGTTCAGGGGAGGAGGAGAGTTCAGATTAAGGAAGAAAAAGGAAATGAGAAAATAAGAGTTTCAGCAGGTCGGAGCGGGACAGGAGATGCTGCCTTGGAGATCCAGGGCGCTGGTGTTCATGTGGGAAGGGGTTTCTTGTTTCTGTACATGGTAGGGTCAGTCAGCTCTTGCTGAGTTGTAGCCATGTCTTGGCATCAGTGGCTGATTGCATGTCAGTGAATCCTTTCTGGTCTTCCCGTCTCGGGGTCTCAGCCCAAGCGATTGCCCCCTTGAGGTATCTCTGCAGTGCAAACCATGATTAAAGGGTGACCTCCTAGAACTGTTCCCCAGTGTGAATCAAGGATTGGGACTGGGCTGGCCCTCATGATAGTGGTATGGGCTGAGCGTGGCTCCATCTGGTATGGCACCTTGAGGATGGAGCTGGGTGGGCTGATGGGAAGAAGCTGTGTACAGAAAAGAGGCCAGAAGATGGGAACAGTTCTGACAAGGCTGTGGAAACTGCAAACCAGAGGTATCTGCTCCTCTGCAGGGAATTATCCCCTTGTCCCTGGTAGCTTGGTCTGGAGCTAGGTGAGAGCTATCAGCAGAGTGTTTTGACGGTAGGTTGGGCAGACACCCATCAGGAATGACCCTGGTATTGGCAACTTCCTTGCAGGCAGGCAAGGTAGCCTGCTCAGAGGATCCGAGACTAGGGACTAGACAGATACTCAGGTCCATTTCCACCCTCCTGTCTGATGTTGTAGCCCAGGGACAAGGTGCTTCTGCTCACAGCATCTCTCCCTGGACAGAGCAGCTCTTTAAGGTCTTTTGGCTGGGGTTGGTGGCTGCAGTGGTGCTCACTGGTCCCCCTAGTTGCCCCATGCCCCGTTGTCTGCAGCAGGACAGTGCCGTTGTTTCCTGTATTCCTGTCACTTGTTGTTTGCTGGCCCATGGAAGGCAACTGGGTTTATCCTTGCAGGCTGGAGCATGTGTCCTGGTTTTGCAGGAATGCCTCATAGTTGGTGGCTTCCTGGAGGAGAGCTGGTTGCTGTCATCTCTGGGCACAGCATCTCTGGGATGGGACGCGTGCATTCGATGAGTAGGGATGTGCCATATTTGTGAGCGCTCAGCTCCCACCCTGCTGACCCCCACTCTTACACTGTCCTGGTGTAAGGGGACTGTCCTTTGCCCTCTTGATGAAGGTGAGGACTCTGGGAAAGCATTCCCAATGGGTTCAGGTACTAGAAATGAGCCTGTGGGATCTGCGGGTGGGAGAACAGCCCCAGGGCTGATGAAGGGTAGATCTTGGACATGACGGTTTTCTAGGGCAAGTCTGGATGGGCAGTGCCTGATGGCTTGCAGAAATGATGAGAAGGATGGGAAGGCTTTTGCAGAGGCTGTGGAAGGACATGCTGTACTACTTAGTGGGAGAGCTAGTCAGGTCCTGACAATTTGGGGTTGGAAAGCAGGTATTTACATTCATTATAATCAATCACTGCTCATCTACTTTTCATAATGGCTTGGTAATGACAAAATGCTGTTCAGGATCCTCTCGGTGGTCTCGGGGCAGGCAGATGGTTTGGCAGGAGGGTGGGGACTGGAATTAGGTCTGTGTTCTGGGCTGCCTCAAAGTTGGCAGTAACACACCAGCCCTGGCTGCTGCACTCGCCAGAGCCTGACCCCACTGGACCCTGACTCCCTGCTGCTGCACTGCCCGTTGCAGCTGTTTGGGGTGGGCTGTGCTTGGGTGAAGCCAAGGTGAGGTCAAGATCAGGCACAGTCTCTACTGTCGCCTCCATCAATGTGAGGTGGCCTTTCCCAGCATGCAGAGGTGTGTGGAGGACAATTAGCAACACGTTCATTAGCCCTGGGAGTGTGGCAGGGAGTATGAGTGGGCTGTCAGGATGCCTTGCTTAGGGGTTGGATCTTCCTCATGGGACGGTAGTAACAGCAATGATGGGAACGGGTCCCTCTGGCCCTTGCCTGGACCTGCTGCTCTGGGTGTTCCTTCCTTCCCACCTCCACCCCTTTGGTCTTCCTCAGCTGCCCTTCTGTGTGGCTCGGTGCAGAGGAGAGGAGTGGGGATGTGAGCGGCTGAGTCCCCTCTAGGCTGCTTTCAGCCTTGAGCCAGGCTGGCAGTTGTGGCTGGGAGTCCAGCTGCAGCCATCAGCACCCCTGGGACAGTCCCCTGCTGTGTGGATTCTTGGCTTCTCCTTCTGTCTGTATCCCTGCTGGGAGAAGGAGGTATCTTCCCATCCTGGCTGCCAGGTTGTCTCTTGTGCTGCTGGCCCTGAGCTCTGTGGTGAGCTGCCCAGTGAGGGAACATCAGGGCCTCTTCTTGTAGGGCCATGGGACACTTGCTGCCTGCCCAGGCAGCTGCACATTTATGTGCTGTGCTGGAATGAAGTGGAGATTCCTGTCCTGGCGGGGGGGGGTGGGGTGGTGGTGCTGGCATGGCTGGGTGCTACCTGGTGGCTTTGGGGAGACCTGGAGGCCCTTTCTTGTAGCACTGGAGAGCGTGAGTCCCACAGACACATCCCCAAATCTGCAGAGCTGAGGCAGCAAGAAGCAGTTGGATGTGTTTCCCTGCCAGGTCCTTCCTGCAGCTCCTGGCTTGGCTCGGCACGCTTCATATACATGGCAGGAGGAGGCAGTGCCCATTCCAGCATCTGCACACCCCGCCTGGCTCCTCTGGCCTCTGTCAGCACTGCTGGGCCTCAAGCAGATGGGGCAGACACCAAATGAGTGTCCCATCACCTCAACACTGCCCTGATCTTTAATAGTCCCAGACAGATGGCTTGATGTCAGGAAGCAAGGATGCAGCCAGGGTGGAGGTCTGTGGTACAGAAGGATTGCTCTGCCCTGGCACACGTTCTTCCTAGTTTGGTGATTTAAGCTGGTCCTCCTGGCACAGAGGACACAAGAGGCTGGGTCTGTAGGATGGCTGTTGTTGTTTCTTGAATGTTCAGGCACAACAGCAACTGCAGGCCATGTCAAATGCTATGGGAGCACCAGACCTGAGAATGCCCCAGAACCCAAATGGACTCACAGGCAAGAAGGGGAAAACCAAGAGGGGATGAGGTGTTCTGGTGGGCTTGGGAGGATCAGATACAGGTGAGATGCTGGGAAAGGCCCCTGAGGGTTTTGGGCACTGGGTAGGACATAGCAGTAGATGTAGGATGGTTTGCATGGAAATTAGCAATTCTTTTATACCTACAAGAACGAGGGTGATGGGAAGCAGCATGTGTGGGATCACCCAAAGAAGGTCCTTTTTCAGACAGTGCCTTGCTGCAGCATGCTGCTGGGGCCACAGGGAAGGAGGATCACACAGGACCGTGGAGGCCATGCCTCTGTGTATGTGGTTGGGGTGCAGCTACTGATTCTGCATTTCCCCAAAAGCCTTGTTGCCAGAAGTGGTGGGCTACAGTGGGGAGAGGCACGGTACGGGGCTGGAGCAGTGCTCTGGTTTTAGCCCCAGGAGGGGTGTGCTCTGTGGGGAGGCAGTCACACGTTTCTCCACTTATTGATCAGTAATTCCTCCGTGAAGCCTAATCTCCATCACCCAGACCATGCTCCAGAGAAGGAGCTTTGTGGATTATCTAGCCCATTTCTAGTGTACAGACATCCTGCGTGGGGGGTGCAGCATAGAAAGCCGGCTGTACATGTTTGTCTCAGCTGTGCAGCTGTGCTGGGTGCACACACTGCAGAGAGGTGTGTTTGTGTGGCTTTGTGCTCTGGAGGGAACTGATGCAGGCAGGGGGGCTGTGCTTGGAGATTTGCTTCAGTTCCCATCTGTGCCACTGATCATTGGAAAGCTGCTTAGCATCCCCACACTGTGATTCCCTGCCTGGCAAGCAGGAAGGATGCTGCTCTGCATGCTTTGCTAGGGAGCAGGCAAAAACTGGTAGTGTGCTGGGTTCATATCAGTGTGTCAGTAATCAGCAGAAACAGTAATGAAACCCTGCCCTCCCTGCAGCTCCTTTTGCTGATGGACCTGAGAGCAGTCCATCTCTTTGGGTGCAGGGCTGTCTCTGCTGCCAACTGGTCCTCCTTGGAGGTGGCAGGCACTGTTAAAAAGGAGGCAGACCCTGCAGTGGTACTCTGTGCAGTTGGGAGGGTCTGAATAGGTGTTTGGGGGTGGAGGAGCCCTGGCTTGTTTCTGGAATGGGTCTGCAAGGGACCTGCCTGGTACTGGTCAGCAGTGTGTTGACTCTCCTTGGGTGGTGATCTAGCTCTGAACATGTCCCAGCCATTCTCAGCTCACAGCAATGGTGTCAGATCCACAGAGGCTAAACTTGTGATCCCCAAACTTGCCTCTGATCTGCAGCAGCACGCTCCATCTTCCATCTGCGTGGGGGAGCTGTGACGTGTGAAGAGACGATTTCTGTCAGTCCATTGCGTGGTGACACGCAGGCTTCTGGCATCCAGGCTGTTTTTCTGGTGCTCAGAACTAGCTGGGAGTGCTGGCTGTGAGCACAGATCCCCGAGGGCACTTGATGCTGCATGATGGTGTGGAGAGAGGATTTCCCAAGCTGTTAGAGGGCTGAGCAGCTTTGTGGTGCTTGCTGTGATGGAAGAATGCTTGGGTGAGGCAAGCTGAGTGGCTGGTCTGCTGATGCTAGCAAACTTCTGCAAATCTGTAGCTGCTGCATGGAGCTGAGAGATTAGGATTGTGTTTTGTGGCTTGAAATGACCCTGAGAGTTGCCATCAGGGCCCATTCCTCAGCCCTCTGGGATGCTATGTGTTAGTAAATGTTACTGGGAAATGATCCAAGCCCAGACAGGCAGGGTTTTGTGTGCTTGTTTACTTCTGCAGACTCTTCCTGGTGAGAGGAAAGACAACTGCACTCCACCTGTGCTGAGACAGTGAATCTGGGAGCCCTCCTGCCTGAGGTCACAGACGGTTTTTCTTCCTTCCCAAGCGCTGTGGGCTGAATTACCTTCTGCTCCATGTCGTCAGAGCAAAAGCACAGAGACCAGAGCTGTCACACCAGGACAGCACAGGTGCAAGGAAGTGGAGGAAATCCTGCCCACGGTGTTGATACACCTGTAGTAAAAACAGGTGAATTTGCCAAGAAAGCACATGCTGTCACTATGATCAGACTGGTAACTGTGAATAAAACTATGGCCATTGCAGGAAGGAGGGTCCAAATGGTTCTTTGAGCAAGGAGAGAAAATACCTTTTGCTGGTGAACTTTGAAACTGCTGATGAAACCAGCAAACTTCATATTTAGATGTTAAAGCACCCAGGAGAGCAGCTGGTAACTCCCAAATAATAAATTTGTGAAGAGGGTTCTGGCTTCAGAATGACAGATGGGCACATTGGAAGGACAGAAGGACACGTTAGGAAACTGTGACCTTTTGAAACCTTCCTGCCAGGAGAGTGGCTATGGTTTTCCTGCAGCGGCTGGTGCCAAGGCAGCCCTGGGAGGCTGCAGGACCGCAGCTGCCTATTGCCTGTGCTGAGTGTTGGCCAGCTGCATGGGCTGTGAGGATGCTGGTGATGAGCTCTGGGCTCCCTTTGCTCCTGGGGCTGGAGGTGGCTCCTTGAGTCATGGTGCTGGGCAGCTCTGCAGCTGGAGAGAGAGGTCTTGTTCTGTCATTTGCTCTTGACGTAGGGGGAGACGTGGCTATGTGTGCTCTTGTGTAGGTCAGGGTCCAAGAAAGGTCACTTAGTCCCTGCCCCTGCACAGATCCCTGCAGGGCTCGTGTCTGGGATGACAGATGCTGAGGCTTTGTGGATAGGGCTGGTCTCCATCTGGGATGTTTCCTTATATTGGGCAAGATTTACTGAAAGCACGGTGTGAACCTTTTGGGAGAGGCTGTGTCATAGAGTTTCTTTTCCCATCGTCTCTTTTGTAATTGAGTGCCCTTTCTCATTACTCTGCCTTCAGGGAATTTCCCACTCCTCACACTTGCCCAGTGGTCAGGCTGTATCCCAGAGCTGGGAGAGCAGCACTAGCCCTTTCCTTCTCTGGGTGGGCAATAAAGTCACTAATCCTTCACCTCCTGGGCCCATGGGGTGCCCCATTAAAGCTGACCTGAAGTACAGCACAGGTGAGCTCTGCCGAGCCTCTCATTCTGGTTCAAAGGGCTGCAGGGTCCAAGCTGTCTCACTCGAGTGTTTATTAAGCGGGCTGGAGCAGGGGCCTTTCCAGAGAGCCCAGCAGTGCAGTCAAAGCTGGCAGCAGAGCTGCTGTCTCAGTCTCCTTTGGGCTGAGGGTGTGAGGAGCGGGGTCAGTGGTGCCCCATCAGACAGCGGCTCCTGCCAGCTCTGCTGCCTGTTGTTGCCGGAGGCAAAACCTCGTGACACAGCACAGGTTCCCAGATACGGCACACTGGCAGCCAGATTTGAGGAGGGAAGAGCGGTCATGGCGATGGGCAGTGCCTGCATGGGAGGACCATGCACTGGGCTCCTCCTATTAAAAACGGTCAGCAACGGTCCTATTAAAAAGGTCAGCAACCTGCCAGGCTAACAATGTTCCCAGGAGCTTCTCAGATTGGTGGGAAGGGAGTGAGTGTGGAGCTTGTAGAAAACTCATCCATGTATCTGGGGCAGAAACCTACCTGCCCAGCAGTGGGGCTTGGAGGTTTGGAGATCGTCACTGTAACAGACTCACACCTTCCAGCAAGTGTGGCTTGTAACAGGATTTTATGTAGAGCAGTTTTATGCTGGGCTAAGATCATCCTTTGTTGGAGGTTGGGGAATGGCATATGTGAGGCTAATGTCTTGGCTGCAGCATCTGAGTGAAACCCCCTCTTTGAAGTCTTACTTTCATGGCCAATGTTCTTCAAAATAATGTTTTTTTCTCCTCTGTGTGACAGATTACATGGGAAACCCTTCTGCAAGGAAATAAATTCTGCCCAGCACAGTGGCTTTCACTTGGCAATGTTGAATTTCCTTCCATGCTGCGGTTGACTTTCTCTTTTTCCCCTTCTCCTCTCCTCCCTCCCACACACACTCTTCTCTATCGTACATCCTCAGCTTTCGGAGCGATAATTGTAGTTGAGCTAAGAAAACATTAACATATTTTTAATGATGGCTTTGGTTCCTTTTTCTGCAGCGTGCTCTGAGGCTGCACCCTATTTGAAAACTTGAAGGTGTTTCAATGACTTTTTTTTTTTTTTTTTTTCCATTTAGAACTGGTTTAGGGGAAAATTTCTTCAAAATTCAGTATTTGGATGAGACAAGGGAATATGAAGTGGTCTGGTGCCACTAAATATGCAGGGCACACAGGTTGAACCTGCTTGCCTGGAAAGGCTCTCAGCATCCCTTCTAGGTCTCTCTCTTGCAGGAGTCTGCTGGTGAGACACAGGTGTTTTTGTAGGAAATTGGATGATTTTTGAGTGAGGGGCAAAGTCACAAAAGTCTGAGACTGCCTAGAGGAAGATGGTTGTGTCAACCTGATCACCTGTGATGCCGTGGCTGGCATAGGAGACAAGGGAAGAGCAGCGGACGTCGTCTATCTGGACTTCAGGAAGGCCTTTGACACCATTTCCCATAAGACACTCATAGACAAGCTGTTGATGTGTGGGCTGGATGAGCAGGCAGTGTGGGGGATTGAAAACTGGCTGCCTGGCCAGGCCCAGAGGGTGGAGATCAGTGGCACTTGGAGATATTCAAAAGCTGACAACATGGTCCTGGTCAATGGGCTTTGGGCAGCCCTGATTGAACAGGGCTGTTAGATAAGAGGAGCTCTAGAGATCCCCCCAACCTCACCCACTCTGTCACCGTGTGTGGAAGGCCCCCCTGGACCTGTTGCCCATGTGGTTCTCACTTGCCTGTAACCAAAGGCCTGCAGACAGCTGGAGACTTGGTGGGTATTTGGGTCCCCCGTATTTGTCTGAGGATGCTGGGCTGTGAGTTAGTGTCTGTGAGACAGTGTGCCACAGACCCTTGGCCAAGGAGGCAGCTGGGGCCAGTGCTCTTGCTGGATGTCTCCTGGTTCCTCGCTAATTCAGTGGAGGTTTCCCCGTAAAAGAGGAGCAATGGAGTCAGGCAGCCTTGTGTCTGCCTACAGAGCGTGGATCCAGAGCTGCCCCTGGGTGCTCACTGTGGTCCTCTGGCCTTGGACTCTGTCTCTGCGTTCCCTGTCCCCTCAGAGCAAGGGCTGTGGAGGGGTAACATCTCCCCCATTCGGCTCCATGGGATAGGTCTCTCCACTGCTGTCAAAATGGTGTGCAAGGACACATGGACGAGCTCTTGTGCAGCCGTGCCATTGACTCCTTGGGGCTTCCATCACCCAGGCTGCTCTGGATCAGGTCCAGAATATGCTCACAGCTTGCTCCCCCTTCTTTCCCTCCTTGCAGGTCTCATCCAGTGCTCTGTAAGGCTCTGCCTGTCCTTGCCAAAGGCACTTAGGACAGGTAGAGTCTAAAGGCCCTCTGCACACTCTTGGAGATTGCCCTGCCGTTCCCGACACCCTCCCAGGGCAGCCTCAACTCACCACTGGCCTGGGAGGGCTGAGGACCAGACTCCCAAAGCTGTGTCTGAAACCTGACAGCACGTGTCCCAGGGAGGCACTGCTGTCCCCCCAGACCCCATCCATCCTGCCCAGCACCCTCTGCCTGCGGCCCCCTCTTGCACATGGTCTGTCTGGTAGTCTTGGCTTGCTTCTCTGAGCTGCTCTTTGTAGCCCATCCCAGGTGCTCCTAGGATGAACTATGCTTTTGTTTTAAGTCTTTCTCAAGTGAATGTGCAGTGAAGGGACCAGGCTACAGAGAGCAGGGCTGGGGGCTGGGAAGCATTGGAAGCAGAGTGGCTGGGTGCTGTCCCTGAGAAGGTCAGGGCTGTAGCAGCACTGGGCTGAGCTCTACCCAGGCTCTCTCTTGGGCAAAGTGGGAGCCAGGATAGCATGAAGAGCAGCTCTTTGCCAGCTTTACCAGACTGGATTGTATCTCACAAACTCTTGGCAAGGTGACACCTGGTGCTGGGCTTGTTGTTTGTGGACCTGCCTGTTCCCTGATTATCAGATGCCATTGCCTGCTCTCCCTGCTCTGTATTCCCATGCAGATCAATGACACAGAAATGACAGGACCAAAGTGGCTGCTGGGTGGACTTTTTGCCTTTTTGCCTTGCAGCCTGGGAAGCAAGCACCCTACCTGAGGTGGGACTGTGAGCACAGGAATGCTTCTGCCAGCACACCATGTCCCGGGGCAAGCAGGAGCATGGAGTGCAGCAGCCTGCCTGGGGCTTCTGGTCCAACTGATGGCTTAAAGCCGCTGTTCAGACCTCTGCAAGCAGCTGCAAGAGCATAGAGGTTTGTATCGATGAACTATACTGGCCCCAGCTCTGCTGACCTCTGCTTCAAGCCTGTGACCTATTTTCCCAAATGCTCCTTTGGGTCAAAGCCATGGGCCATGGGCTGTCTGTGTGCTGCCTCACGCCGCATCATGGCCAAAGTGGCCCCTTTGCAGCCCAGTGTACTGGGTGTGCTTCAGAGACCTACCAGACCAGCAAAGCCACGCTGGCCACTGCCCGTCCCACATTCAGCAGCTGAGGATGGCTTGGAAAAGAGTGCAGGGTGGCTGGTTTGGAAGGGAGTAGGACAGGGAGCAGTGGAAGGGAAGAGGCCATGCCAAGCAGGTGTCTCTGCTTGTCTTGGTATATGAGGGCGACCCTCCACCTGCCACTGACCCTTCAGTGCCTCAGCTTGTGCTGTGTGGGCTTCCTGGGGCTGCTGCTGTGGCTTCACATCCCTCTCAGTGGACATTGTTCAGAGTCCTTGCAGAAGCCCTCAGTCACATCAGTGTCACTCTCCTGCTAGCTTGAGCCAGCTTGGTGCTGGGGAGGTGGGGTATACTCAAAGGAAAACATACCTTGGGGGACAACCTGGGACACAGAGAAGCTGCTGTCAACTAGAGCTGTGCAATGTTGGGCTGGCCTTTTTCCTCCCTTGAGCAGTTTTGCACAGAGGGAAGTGGAGGACCCTTGATGTTTGAATACTGCACTGAGATGCTCAGTAGCATGTATGCTGTGTCAGAGGCTGCATGCTGCATGTGTGGGTGTTTATGGCAGGGAAGTGAAGCAGCTCTGCCACTACCTGTTCCTAAACCATTTCTATTTCTACCTGGCTGCTTACCCAGTCAGCAGAGTGGAAGGAACTGTGCCTCCTGCCTGTGGATGTGGGGAGATGTCCCTCCCCTCCCCCTGCAATCAGATGCTTGCAGAGCAAAGCTTGCAGCAAGCCGAGCATCACTTGCACTCCATCAGACGTGGGTGTCTATAAAAAGCCTCTCTGGGGTTGTGATTGGGTGGGTTGGCTGTGTCACGTGGTCTTTTGTAAGGCCTGTGTTGCTGAGCAAGTGGCATTCCACTTATTTTTGGCACTAATAGTCTTTAGTTAATACATAAATTCAGCTTAAATTCTGGATGGAAAATAAATCCCAAGTGGAGGCTCTGCTAATAAGACAACAGATGCTTCAGGGAGCCTGGGATGCCTGTCAGCAGAGTGGTCATGGCTGCTGAGATCTGAAAGCAGCAACATGTGCAGTCACAAGGTCCTTAAAAGTTACCATGAGTTGTCCACCTAAATTATGGAAGCATCAGACAGATGGCCAAGCTCTAACTTTAACTGCTGGAGCTGAACTCATTGCAGCAAATGCCCCAGTGAGATTCCCCAGTTCCATGCTGGCATGATGAGAAAAGGGAGTTGAAGCATCGGTTTAGGTCTGACCACTGCAAAACACCCTCGCTTCTGACAGTCTGCCAAAAGGCAAAGCTGGTCCGAGGTCATCTGTTCTGCTCCTTTCTTGCTGACCCACTGCCAGTCACCCCAAGATGCTTCCCCACATCCTGGTTCATCCCAGGGAACCTTCACCCCGGGTTTGTTGAGGGCTCCGTCTGAGTGGCTGTGTCCTTCCAGCAGCATGTATGCCTATCAGAGCCTGGCTGGGGAAGCCTGGTCATGGTGGCCAAGCCATGGAAAGTGTGACACCTAGGACTTCGGATCTTAGGCTTTGCTCATCTTGTGCACAAGGTCAGCCCCTGCTCGCTCAACATATTAACCCCTTGTCAGGCAGCATGCAGAACTTTTGAAGGCATTTGGGCCTCAGATTGATCTTTCTAGGGAGCTTCAGGTCTGTCAGTCACAGACTGATGGTATAGCACTGGCCACATGAAGTGGGGAGAGTCTGGGGTCATTTCTTTCTCCTGGTTTCTTCCTGTGGATTTCCACTGGACCCTGCTTCTTTCCTCTGCAGTTTCCATCCAAAAGAGTGACAAGGAAAGGCTCGGTTGTTTTGTTTTTGTGGGCAATGGTTTGCAGTCACATTGTTTTCCCGTGTTCTTGGTGCAGGGGAGGTGGGGCTCATGCTGGAGCCCATTGGGGCTATATTTGTTGCAGTAGGGAAAGCGCTGGCTAGTGTTACCAGTGGGTATCCCTGGTTCACAGCCTGAGGTGGTAAAGTCCCAGCTACAGCCTGTGGGCAGGACATAACAACCTTGAGGCTTGGTGCGGGAGCTGTAGGTGGATGTAACTCTTCCTCTCCTCTCTGATCCCCCGTATCTGTGTTCTCATCTGGGACCTGCCTTGGGGACACATCATGCTGCAGTGCAAGCTGCAGTGTGAGGTCATGTGGGGGTGGCCCGGGGATGCTCCTTCTTGGAGCAGGGGTCTTGGGGAAGTAAGTGTGTGTGTCCCTGTGCCTTGGGGAAGTGTGTGTGTCCCTGTGCGTTTGTGCCAGAGGCTTCCTTTGGAGACAGAAATGACCAGTGCTGGAGACTGGAGACAGAAAAGAAATCCCGGCATCTTCTTATGCAGTAGCCAGCAAATAACCTCTCTAGACTGGTCGTTACTAAGCACAGGGCTGGCCAATGAGTAAAGAGTGGTCCAGGCATGGGCTGGGACATCCTGGCTGGGACTTCCAGTCGGGTTTGCGCCTGTATCCAGAGCGGACAAGCCATGGTAAGGGCAAGGGCTAGAAATACACAGGGATGAGCACTTTGCAGTGGAGTCCCAGCTGCCTGAAACAGAGCTGCAGAGATTTGGCTCGGCCCTGCCACAGGCTGTGTGCCGTAGCTTCTTCCCCCAACTACTCAGTTCCCTGCTGTCCTTTTGGCCCCTTTGTGTCAAGTGCCTCCACCCACTAGCCCCATGTACCTTGCGCCCTTATGTTGTGTGCTGCCTGTGCTGCACAGGGAAGCTGCGTGTCCTCCCTGCCTCCCTGTTCTGCACCAGGCGGGGGTGAGGTGAGAGTGAGTCAGTTCTCGGCAGGAAAAGCCCAACTGTCTTAATAAAAGAGCAGATTTAATAAGACAGAATAAGGAGTATATATAGTGAGTAAATCTTATGTCCCTTCAGATGCTGGGCACTCCATGTTTGTTCAGCATCTGACAGACTCTGGATAGATTTCTCCCACGGCTCAGAGCAGATCCCGTCCATGAAGAGAAGCTATCCCTTTTGGTCACCCAAGCCATTATATAATTTTCTTACAAGAAAACGACTCCATTCCTAAAGGATGTTCTCAGGAGGATTTGCGGCTCGCAGTTAGGCAGCAGCAGGGATGAGCAGCCGCTGCCTGCAGGCTCTGTCAGGGCGATGCACTGGCTGAGCCTTTCCTGCAGCCAAGGGGTTTGTGCTGCACAGCCCAGGCTGAAGAACATTCTGTACACCCAGCACAGCCCAGTGTAGCACAGGCACAGGTGTACTCGGGTTATAGATGCATTGCTAACTCCTTGATGCACAGTGGTCTCCTGGTCAGTGCCAATATGTTCCTGCTGCTGAAGCACTCTTGAAGTGTGAAGTGCCTTCATCTAGCTATGTCTGGCCACCTCACTGGGGCAGCTAGGTGCTCCACGCTGCAGCCCAGTGTGATGCTGTTTGCCCATCACCAAACCTGAGGCTCCCCATGTAGCTCAGGCTCATCCTGGCATTAGCTGCAGCATCTTCCAGCATAGCCCCTGAGGTCCCAAACCTTCCTGCACTAGTAAGAAGGGGAGCCAGTCTGGCCTCTTACCTGTTCTTGTCAAACTGATGGTGCTGTCACCAAAACTTGGGCTGTGCTTGTGAATCTCTTAACTCTTGGGAGTTGTGGGACTGTAAGGGGTGACTGCAAATACCACTGTGAATTTATGGCTGTTCTTTGGTGCTGTTTCCCTGTCAGTGAAGGTGTCCCCCACAGTCCTGCCAGAGATAGTGAGGCTACAGCAGCAGTCTTGGAGGAGGGAGCAATCTGGAGATGGACAAAGGGTTTGGAGTTTACCATGTGATGGAATGGTTACTTCTGAATGGTTACAGCATAGGGGGGTGGAGCCATCTCTCATCACTCCCTCTATAAACAATGTTAGGTCTCTTTGGTGGAGCAGCCTGTCCTGCTGCTTGCTCCTTTCTCCCAGTGGAAGGGATGATCCCCCAGATCTGTGTGCAGATGTTACGTTGCAGGCTGGAGCCAGTGCCTGAAAGCCCTGAGACTGTTGAGTTGCTTTCAGTCTCCTGAGTGAGGTGCAGTGGGAGGCTGGGAGCAAGTGGGTGCTGGCTTGTGACAGGTTCAGATTAGCCATGAAATCAGGGCAGTGGCACAGGGATGCAGGGAGAGGCCTCTCCACAGGCAGGGCGAGTCCTGCTCTGCCTTCACTGTGCCTGCAGTCCCTGCTCCAAGGGGCGGTGCTAATCCCCACTGGGCAAAGCAGGGAGGGAGCTGCACTTTGATGGAGATGAGGAATGGTTTAGAGGGAATTAGAAGGGATTTGTAATGGTGGAGGAAATCACAGTAAGTGTGGCTGGCCCTGGCTCGGGTCAGGGGCATTGAGCTGTACAGAGGGGCTTGCTACCCAGGCAGGCACCTGAGGAGTTGCTGTGATGGTGATGGGGCTGCCTCACAAGGGTTTCTTTTAAAGCCCCGTTGCCCACCATTGTGGGGCTGCGTGTGACTTGGTTTCCTTGTACAAGTTTTATAGTGACTGAGACAATCCTGTGAATATGAATGAGCAAAGCTCGTCCCATCTAGAGATGAGTGAAAATGTTCCAGAATTTATTTAGTGTCTTTTCTGTGTGCTTGAAATCCACCCTTCAGCTTGAGGGTGTCCAGCTCTGAGACCTACACTATTCTGGGTTAGCAACAAAGAGAACACAAAGAATTTTCCAGTTTGCAGGTCTCACCAAAGGTTTCTCCCAGTTTAAGCTTGCTTCCCATTGTTAGACCATGGTATGGTTGCTTTGGGTAGGAAATTGAAGTGTAGTGTAGCTGTATTACTGTTCCCCCCCATAACGAGTGTATTGTCTGTAAAGCAGATGAGAATCAGCTCCGTGTTAGTTTTCCATGTTCACTAATTAATGTACAATTTTTAAGCAAACCAAAAGAAAATATCAAATTAAATGCAAAGTTAAGAAAGCTACTAGCATCCACCACTGGTAGCTCAGTCTGCTGTCCCAAAGCTTAATTGTGCAACATCATCCCTTCTGGCTGGCTAGCTGGCTTCTCAGTGCTGGCTGAGTGTGATGAGGCAGCATGCAAGAAGAACAGGCTGCCATCCACTGTGCTGGGAACTTCTAGGGTCTCACAGACATCTTCTGTTCCTCTTGACTTGCTGGGACAGGAGGCCAAGTTGATGGACAGAGATGGTGCTGGTCCCAGCCACTCTTATTGCTAATGGTTACAGAGAACACCCTGCTGGCCTGGGCAGGTCCTTGGCTGTCATCGCCGGCTGTGTCTCTCCACCAGCAGCTGAGGTGAGTTGTTGGAGCAGTTTTGCTTCACAGCTCTGAGGCTGCCAGGAAGTGGCAGTGTCTGGCCAAACACAGGCAGGCTTCTCTGAAGGAGCCAAGGACCTGGCAGGTGGGTGGGAGGCTGACCGCTTCTCCAGCTGCTCTCAGCCTGCTGCAGAGACCACTTTCACCTTCCAGGGTAACAAACTCCCAGCCTGTCAGCGAGATGGCTCTGAGCTCCCTGTGGTGTATGGCAGGACTTGTCCCCTCAGAAATCACACAGCTTGTTGGTCTTGGCAGGCAAGGATTTGGGATGCAGCTGGACTGTGCTGGGGGCTTGCACCCTGGCTGCGTAATGCAGAGGCCATGAGGTGGGTGTCCCATGTCCCAGCTGCTGAGCAGTGGTACACTGGCATAGTGTCCTTCGTGTACAATAAGGGGCAGAGCGGGGAAGGCTAGAAACCTGCTGTCAGGTGGAAAACCTCTAACTGCTGCTGTCCCCCAGGGAGGTCTGCAGTGAAAGTTCTGGCAAGCGTGAAGCTCTGCCTGCAGGTGGTCCTGTGCTCTGCTGTTAGCACTGGGAATGTCTCTGCTCTGCTCTCTGCTGCTTCTCAGGCAGCATCTTTGGAAGATCACAAGACAGGAGGGAAGAGGACAGGGGCAGCACATGTGAGGAAGCAGAAGATGGAAGGGTGTAGGAGAGCTGTTGGAGACACGGTAGGGAAAGACATGTGAATCCTTTGATTATTTTGTTTATGATACTGATTTCCCCTGATTCCACAGAAGAGTCAGCTGGGCAGTCTGAGTTTCGGGGTGGGTCACCTCAAGGTCATGAAGCAAAGGCTCCCTTGGAGGAAGGGCTGAAGCCGGTGCAGTCCTAATGTGCTTCTGGGCATCTTTGGCTGAGCCCAGTGCAAAGAGGCCTTTGGTTCCTCATGCAGGCTCCACTGAAGACTTGTGTCCAGCACAGACAGCCTCTGACAAAGCTTCAAGGTGACAGAGCAATTTTGTCGGTGGCCTTGTCAGATGCTAAGGCCTTGTTCCACTGAGTGAGGATTTTAGGCTGCAAGATGCATTTGGATACCCATTTAACTGCCAGCTCCAGCCAGCTGTTGTTTTCCTGCTGTTGGAGTATAGGGCGAGGGATGGACTGACTTGCATTTTATTGGATCTACTTAATTTTTTAATGCTTTATTTGCTGGAGAGGAAACAAACTGAGGCAGGAATTGGGCTGCTCAGATAGGCGGTTCTTTTTTTCTTTTGCACACTAACTCTGTTGTGTGGCTGTAGCACATTGTTTGCAGTACTGTGGGACAATGGGGAAAATTTGGCTTTCTTATCCCACTGGGTGCTGGACACCTCTTGACATGGCTCATCTCACAGTCCCTCGGCTTCATTGCTATGACGTTGTTCTCTGGCACAGATACCAAAGTGCAGTTTGTGCCCATGCTGTTGAACACAACTGCTGAAACCTATAGAGAAGGTTACTTAGTCATGCCAGCTCCTGAACTGTGACCAGGAGTTGTTTTGCCTGGGATACAATAGTGTCAAGGAGTTTACAACAGCATGAGAGTGCAGATACTCATACTATTCTCATGCAGTTTAATATACTGGTACTGCTATATCATAGTGCCTGGTTTTCAAAAGATCACAGCTAATAGCAGCAGCAAGATTCCTGTGGTGCTCAGTGATGTAAATACTGAACCTTAGGACCTGGATGAACATTTCTTTAGCGGTCACCCTTTGCTGTCCTGTGGTGCTTGTAACCCAGAAAAAACCCAGACCCCAAAGGTATTGGGAAGGCAGGGGCAGCCCATAGTGGGATGGATGTCTCAGAAGAAGCATTTATCAACCTGTGCTCTTCTAATCCTGTTGTAGGAGATTATGGGTGTTGGGAAGGAGCAACAGCCTCTCCTAGCACAACTCTTTTGAGCTTCCTGAGAGAGGTGTGGAAAGGCTATGGTAACCTCACACTAGGTCTGCTCGCTGCCCTTCCTGACACAAGGCTGCAGGAGGTCAGGAAGCCATGGAAAGTCAAGGTGCATGGAAGGGTTTTCATGAGATGGCTTCTCCATGGTGAAGGCCCTCAGGGTCCTTCCATTCCAGAGGGTCTGGAGGAGGGAGAGCATCCTTGGGAGGCACCAAGCTCTGCCAATGGGCTGGACAAAAGGAGTGGTTTGCTGTGGCCAAGACAGAGCAGGGTCTAAAACTGAATTTGGTGGTGCTATGAACTGCCTCTGAGCGGGAGCTGGCTCTCCATTGTGTTCAACATGCTCTTTGGAGCTCACAACTGGAACATGCTGTCCTAGAAAACTGCACGTGTTAGTCCCAGAGTCTCCAAGGCCCTTACTCCCATGTAGTGACATCCAGTTGCAGGAAAGTAGGACAGGAGAGACCTGGTGACAGCTCTGATGTGGTGCCAGCCTGGCTGGGGAGGAAGTGACGAGGTCTTCCAGCTCTTGTACAGTTGCTGGTCTGAGCCTGATGTGGGTTTTCCCCAGGGGCTTGGAAAAACGTGGAGGGGAAAGCAAGGTAGAGATGATGAAGGCTGGTATCTTAAGCGGGGCCAAATGTGTGGGGTTTTTTCTATGCATAAAGGTTTTTCAGATCCTAATGAAGGACCAATTAAGTGATTAGTGTCACCTGTGTCTTAATTAAGGTTAATAGGCAGCACCTGTTGCTAACAGTGGGCCATGACGGTCTTCTGAAATGATCCATATCAGCTCTAACCTGCTTAGGGTGAAGCTTGTTCTTGCTGGTGTGGAGAAATCTGCCTGAAATGATATTCAGCTGTAACACAGCTACACTTTGTGTTGAAAGGGACTCTCAGATGAAAATCATATCTGGAAATAATAATGCATTCCCTTGCATGTGTTTCTAATAGCATAGCTGATGAAGTGAAGTCGGGACATTTAGAAATCAAATGCACTTGGTTTTATTCCACCCTGTGGTATTGCCACATCTCCCCAGTTTGGAGGAGGTGAGAAGCTGTCAGTTTTGAAGCTGCCCTGTTGATTTCCTACTGGTTCCTGGCTCCTGTGTAGCCATCTCTCCCTGTAGGAGCTGTCTTGCTCCTGCAGAGCTTGGCCAGGCATGCTGGTGTGGGATCTTCTGAGGCCACAGTTGCATCTAGGAAACTGGCCTGGGATGCAGGAGCTGTCTGGGAACATGTCTGGGGCCTCCTGTGTGTCCTGTTCTTATCCTGCAAGCTGAAACAACTAGGGTACACTTCAGCTGCAGTAAAAATGTACATCTCCAACTCCTCTGACTATTAAAATATTATATAAGTTTTACAAATGCATGGGAAATAGAAGCAGCCTTTCTGCAATTTGGATGGTGTATTTGTGCACAGTACTGTTCATTCCATCACTTTTAGCCCAGCTGTACTTTAGCAGAGCTGACACCGAGAAATGGGTGCTTTTTGTTTAGGTTTGCCAGAGGAAATGGCTGGACACATAGCTGTGTACTTTGTGTTTGTGCCTGTGTAGACACTCATGTGCAGACCCCACAAATACATATGTTTCAATAATTATAAGCAACATCTTCAGGGAAAGCTGCTGACACTTTCCCTTCTTAAACTACATTTTCTGCTCCTTGTGTGATTTGGAAGAATTTCCCATGGGACTGTTTTTCAGGGGCAGGGAAGTCAATGATGGGCAGCTATCACCGTGCAGCTTGCTGCAACTTTCAGTTGATTTCTTGCACACCTGCTATACAAAGTGGTCTTTGCTCACCTTGATCTCCAGGCTGCAGAGATATCCCATGCAGGGATGATGATGGGTGGCTCGATGAAAAGACAGTGCTCAAATAAGTTGCAGTAGCAGTGGGTCTGGACACAGGCCTGGAGTCATTTGTACAGCCTGAGGATGTAGTCTGTCAAATCAGGGGAGACTTTGGGCACGGAGTAATAGCAGGCTCTGATCTGGGTGAAGTGTTTTCCAGACACAAGCTTGAGCTTTGGAATAGGGACCCAAGGCAGAAGCTGCCAGGCAGGCTGGAAGAGTCTTGAGGTGTGGGAAGGTGATGGTGCTAATCAGGCTGTTGCCTGGGACACACTATCTCCCCTGCTAGGATGGAAGAGAGTTTGGAGATATGTGTGGCTGGGGATCCTGCATGCCTAATTTCTGCATCTCAACAACAACTTTAACACCCAAGCGGGAGTAAGGCTGCTGAAGCCATGCTAGGTCCACGTCAGATGGCACACTGCTTAGCTCTGGCACCCTGACAGGAAGGTAGAACCAGGGCCCCAGCAGACTTGCATGCTTTGGAGGCACAATCCCTCACCAGTGCCTCTTGTAGGGCACCTGATGAGTCTTTCACAGAGGTCGTGAAGGAGGGAGATCAAAAGGTCTCAGCTACCTGGAGCTGTTTGGGTTGATCCTGCTGCCCTGTTCCAGACCTGTCGTGGGGAATGTGCGCCATCCTCCTTTCCCCTCCATGCTGGTGGTCCTTCTCAGCCAGAGCTGCCCTGCCCTGGCTGCTCAGCACAGTCAGGAATTGCCTGGGTGGCAGGCAGCTGGCTGTGGCAGCCTTCCCTGCCCTTTGCCTGCCTGGAGTTGCCAGACACTGAGCAGATGGTTTCATCTACACCAAGACAAAGCTCTGTCTACGGAGCTGACACGAGAGGCAGAAGAGATGTGTGAACAGCTACACATTCCCTCAGTCGTTGCTTTCCAGCTGTGGCCAGTTAAGACTTCCGAGGAATAAAAAGGCCAACATCTGGGGTGGCTCCTTGGTCCTATTCCAGATCTGTGGAGGCCAAGAGCTGGCAGAGGAAGAAGAGAACTCAGCTGTTGTGTATAATGGGGACTCTTTTTGCAGGGGTTGCCGGTTACACACTGACCGTGGTGATCGCCAGCTCCCGAGGGAGGAAGCAATCTGTGTCATCTCACAGCGGGCTTCCTTAAATCTCGGCCTGATTAAGCAGTAGCAATATGGGCTGCCTGATATGAAAGAGCCTTCCCTGAAAAGGGACAATTGTTAGTGCAGAAATAGCCTGTTTGTTTGTATTGTCCCAGTCAGAGGCCAGTAGCACACAAAATCATCACATTCTGACTCCAGTTGACTGGGAATCTGGAGATGAATAGTATCCATCAGCTACTGGCATTGGTTTGGGTACAGAGTCTGTTGGCCATACACCTGGGAAAGCTGCATTTGAATGCTCTGGGGTTGTTCTTTTTTCCAACCTATGTCTGATGGATTTTGGGAATATCCACTCAGATTTTGACCTCTTGTTTATCCTTGAAAAAGCAGTATTTGTGCTTTCCATGGTGAGGCTATGGGCTAAAATACCCATGGAGTGCACAGAGAGATGCTGAGGCTTGCAAGGTGGCGTTGCTATAGAAGGAGGAGGTGGTGTGGTAGGTTCTTGAAACAGCTTCTGCTGGATTCATGTGCTAGATTTTAGACACATTTGTGAATGTGGCCAGTGGTTTTCCATCAGCACATTTGCTGGTAGCTGTATCAGAGTAGGTCTGGAAAGGGAGGTTGATACTCAGACATCTGATGAAAAATTGCTGTGTATAGTTACGTCAGAGTTATTTATTCATTGCATAGAGATTAAAGCTTTTTTGATAGAGTGCAGTCATCTTAGCTTGTGGCTGTTGTTTTTCTTAGTTTCTTGTGTATTTTGGGGATCTAATTAATTACAGGGAGTGACTGATGCTCAGAAAAAATGTGGTTCAAACTGAGCTGCAGTTTTCTTCAAGTTTCTTTGCCTTCATACTCAGGAAGCTGCAAGCTCAGGTCCTCAGTATTCAACATGGAAGACTAAAATACTGTCAGCTTCAAGTTGTTTGAGGTAGCATGTTTGTGCTGATATGCAGGCAAACATTAGGGCTTCTCTAATTTGCGGAGCAGAGAGGTGAGGCTGTGTAAAGGCCAGCATTTATTCTTTTTGGCTGGTGGTCTCTATGTAGAAGACATAAATTAAGAGTTGTCTGCTGGGATCCCCTGGAGATGTGATGAGTTTGTGGTATGTTTGGAGGACATCAGCCTCAGGTTTTTCTATTCTGCTGCCCATCTGGAGGTCGTCTACTTCTTGTGGGCACGTTCCCAGTACTGCAGAGATAAAGGTGGGACAGCCTGGCACATAGCTTGTTTCAGCAAGTAATTTTAAACTTGGAGATATTAATATGCAACTTCTCTTTGAAAAGCTTTCAAGGAGGGCTTGCCATCCTTTGCAGATGAGATATGTAGGGATTGCTCACTCCCCATTCAAAGGCGGGAGTCAAAATGTGTCATAACCTCTTGAGCAGTGCTGTTAGATATCGCAGGGCAACTACAATCTCTAGCTCAGGAGGTGGACTGAGGAGCAGTTTGTAGGCAGCTGGGAAGGCACTGTCACAGGTGGGATCACTCTGTACTCACCTCGTTTCTTGTGGCCTTTACCAAGTTGTGTGCCATTGCTGGGGAAGAGCACTAGTCTTGGCAGACTGTTGCTCTTATCCAGTACAACTTGTACCATCAGCCAGGTACAGATGCCTGAGCTTCCTTCAGTGGTGAGAATAGAGCTTCAGCATCTACTGCAGAGGGAGTTTGCTCTTCCCTGACTCCCATGACACATGATGAAAAGTGGCTTGAGTCCGCAGAGCTTGGGGATGACCACTTCCACACTGTGTAATTTTTGGCCCAGGTCACTTATGGGTCCCTTGTAGTGCTCACTGGCTCTGAGACACCGTCAGTAATTTCTGGGGTTTCAGCAGTCCCAGATTCCTGTGATCACAAAGAGGTGTGGCAGCCCCAGCATGATCCATCATGTGCAGTGATCTGTCACCTAGGAGAAGCCAAACTGATCTCGTCCAAACTACAGCCCATGTGGAAAAGGCTGTACTTGCAATGTGGATGGACAGTCAGAGACTGGGACCTGGGAGCAAGACAGGGAACGAAGCTGCTGGGCAGTGCAGGCATACTCGGAGCTTAGTATGTGTACTCTCCAGAGACGTTTGAGCTCCCCTTTTTGCCTATCCCAGCTATTCCTCTTGCCTCCCTGGTGAGCATTGCCCTGGACTGCTTGGGCACGTAGGTCTGAGGAGACCTCAGTTTCCATGGAGAAGTCTAGTTTGAGATCTGCAACTTATTTTGATGTAGGGTCTAGGGTTTAGAGCCGCTGCCTGGTGGGGGGAAGCTCCTTCTCCTCTCAAGCCACGTTGGGGTTACCTGTTTCATTCCCCCAAACCCTTAAAGCCTTGCTAGAGCCAGATGACAGATGTTAATATCTGTCTTGGGATTTAGATGATAATGTGTCATGCTGAAGGACCCTTTCCTATGCAGATGCCAGCTGTCACACCCAAGCACGTTGTGGTCAGCCCTCTGGGTTTTTGCTGAGGGAAGCAGGGCTTGCCTGGGTGTGCAGCACTGAAGGCCAGCTGGTCTACCTGGCCTGGAGGTAGCGTAAAGCCACTCTGGCCTCATGTTGTATTTCTTATTCTCTCTGCCTTTGGGACAGGCTATGCACCAGCAGGGACTTGACTGCTGTGATTATCTGGGCTGTTTAGAATCTGATGGGTCTGACTATCCCTGGGCGGTTCTAGGATCTGATAATCCCACCCCCAAAGACACCTTTCTCCAGTTTTCTCCCCAATCCTAGTAACAGTGTTAGCTCTGCTATGTTCATATGTCTCCCAGTCTTCCTTCCCCACAACGTGCCTACCAACCTCACCTGTGCTGAGCCTAGCTCCTGCCACTGCCTGCCCAAATCTCTCTGCAGCTCATCACCACCAGTGTGTCGTGACAGGTTGGCAAAATTTGCAAAAAGAAAATGTCTTCTACCACATTTTTCAGTTTTGCCACCAAATTTTGACAGAGCCAAGAGCCTGGAGCTGCTTCTGCTGCCCTGAGTGTGCTTGGTGACCTGGAGGGGACCTAGTCAAGTCTCTCCTTAGCAGTTTCCAAGCTATTCTTTCTCTCATGTAAGTGCTCTTAAAATAATCATCTGGTCCTGAGCAGCTGGAGGAGTTCAGCTTTGAGACTGATGTTTGCCCACATGTCTTTCCTTTCTTTCAGACTGTGCTGCTCTGGGAGGAGAGGGCAGCTCTTGGAGGACACTAGTTGTGTGGAAGCCTGTTGGACCACCACAGCTCACTTGACTACTCCGATCCCAAATCTGCTGTTTTGAAACTAGGCAGTAGGTTGGCAGCTGGGACATGTGAGAGCAGAGGAGGTGAGTTCATGGTAAGAGGACAGCCTTCAGTTTAAGTGCTTGGAGACCAGCTGGTGTTTCTTTGGGATCCTGCAGGGTTTTTGCTGTAGGTGAGAAGGGGCTGTCCTAGGGAGCAGGGGCTCAGGACAGTGTGACCCCATGGGACCCCAAGTCATTTGGCTTTCTGAACATACCTAAGCTACTCACCTGGTGTCTTGGCTTTGTATGGGGTTCATGTTCAGAGAGATGTGACCAACCTGTTAGTTTACCTAGGCCCTGGATTTTACCTAATTGCCTTCTTAATGGCAGGGTTTCTTGTTAGCTCCTTCCCTTCTGTTGCCTTGAACTCTGTGACCACTTCTTTTTGAATGTATTTCCTCTCTCCCCATTTCCAGACGTGTCTCATGTATTACTGGAGAAGTATTGAGGATCCAGCCTAGCTGAGATCATTATCACAATGGGCCTGATATTCCAGCCTCACCCTTTGCCTTGATTTCAGAGTGGATCATGAGGATAATAGAGCATCTTGGAGCTGATTTAATTTTTGCAGGGATTTGCGTTCCCTGGAAAAACTCCCTGGAGAGATGCTCAGCTTAATCATGATTAAGGCCAACAAAAATCTGGTAGCTGATCCTTTGAGCAATGAGGGGCTGTATTTGACTAGTAGGTGAACCGGGGGTATCTACTGGAAACTAGTAATTTCTTGGGGCCTTACTTGGTCTGTTTTCAGTGTATGGGCTATACTACACTGGGCAGACCAGCTGAGTGACACACCAGTGTTCATGAAGGTGCCTTTCACCTGGAGAAGGCTCCATCTCTTCCACAAGGTATCATGGTTTTCTCCTTAATATCCTAGGTATTGTTTTCAGGCTAAGGACACGTGAGGAAGGAAGAGACTGAGGATGCAGATGGAATGGAAGAAAATGCCAAGTGGTTAAATGGCTGTAGATAAGTGGAGAAACGTCTTAAGAGATTGACGGTTGCCTGCTGGTTGGAGAGGTGGAAGGAAAGATTGCATTCGCACACCAGGATTGCAAATCCACTCATAACCCGTGCACCAACCCCCCCACCCCCCCACCCCACCCCCCCGGTTAAATTGCATTTGTTACTCATTTTTAGCCTTCCCATTTGTAAACTTGCACAGAGCTCTGTACCGCACCTTTATGGCCCCATCTGCTGTTTCCATCTCGCAGAACCTCTGGCCTGTTTTTCGGGGAGAAAGCCTACAGAATAAAACTTGTGCAGTCACACAAGCTGTTGCTGTGCTGGTGTTTTCCTTGGCTGATGTGTCTGCGACGCATTCCTGTATATGCATGATTGTGTGTCAGAGTTCACACGCACAGAGGAGGGATAATTCACAGATAGCTGTGCAGATAAAACGAGCATCAAGCATCAGTGTGTGCCCCAGAAGATGTAATACTTTTGGGGGGCTTTCTTGAAACATCCTCTTATGAGAGTGGCTGTAATGTTTTCCGGACATTGCAGCTTGTGGGCAGAAGCTATGGATCTCTGGCAGGGTGGTGAGAGAGGCTGGCCGGGGAGGGGGAAAGTCGGCTGCACCCAGCAGCACCCAGGTTTCAGGGGTGGGTGGCCCCTGAGCGTTTCCTGTCCCCACTAGGTGGCACTGGGAGCCCTGCTATGGTGTCCTTGTCCCCCAGCCACACAGCCTGTCCTGTCCTGGACCTCTCTTCTGCCAGGACAGAGACTCCCTGGACAGGGAGCCGGGCACAGAGGGGTCTGTGCATTGCATGCCAGTCCTTTTCCCATAGGAGCTGGTGTGTCGTTTGGGAGCTGGTGTCTCACAGATAGCACCTGGTGCTCTAGGAACTAGTGCTTCACACATGTTATGCCAGAAGCTTGTGCCTCACACACTGACCCGGCCACACTAGGAGTCATCGTATTGCATGCTTCTCTCTGGGAACTGGTGCGCTTGTGTCTCGGCAGGAGTCGGTGCATCGCATGTGTTGTGCTGAAAGTCAGTGCATTGCGCGTCTCACTGGGAGCTGGTGTATCATATGTGTCGCACTGGGAGTCACTGCATCACAAGTGTCCTGCTGGGAGCTGGTGCGTCACCGGCAGGCCTAGCCCTGCCGGGAGTTGGTGCATTATGTGTGTCCTGATGGGAACTGGCACACAGTGGCTGTGCCTTGCTGGGATTCAGTGTGTTTTGCACATACTCTGCTGGCACCTTGCACCCTGGCTCTGCTCTACTAAAAGTTCTTGTGTTGGCTGTGTCCTACTGGGAGTTGGTGTTAGATGTGTCCCACTGAGAATCTTGGCACTACAGGTATCGTGCTGGGAATCAGTCAGTCCCTTGTGTCCTATGGGGAGCTGGTGTGTCTTATGGGGCTCAGCTCCACTGGCAGCCAGTGCATCACAAGTGTCCTGCTGGGGGTTAGTTCAGCACAGGCATCCTGCTGGTAGTCAGAGCATCAGCTAGGAGCTGATACATCACACATTAGTCTTGTCTGGCTGGGAGTCAGTGTGTCACGAGTCCTGCTGGGAGCTAATGGTTCCCACGTGTCCCTCTAGAAGTGTGTGCGCTGCCCTCTGGCCCTGCCCTGCTAGGAGCCAGTGCAGTATGTGCTGACTGTTCCTCGTAAGAAATCAGTCTCATGTGTCCTGCTGGGAGCTGGTGCCTCACAGGTCTGCTAGGGCTCTGTTTCTCGCTCTCCTGCTCTGCCTCACTAGGAGTCAAGGTGCCACATGCTGGCCCTGTCACTGGAGCAGCACAGCGTGTGCCCTGCTCTCCGTGCAAGTCTGCTGCACAGAGCCCATTGCCCTGGTTTGGTCTCCCCAGTCTAGCATACATGAGCTCCTGCTTCCATCAAGGATCAGGAACGCCAGCCACAGCTTGCTCTGCTGAAGGCTTCTGGTTTGCAGGGGACATGGGGATGCCACAGCACTGTGATTATTTTAATTAATTTATTTTAAATAGCTATAGTGCAGAGAGTTAAATGGCATGAAATAAGTGCACAAGCTTATCCGCCATCCTCCACCACTGCTCCCAGGAGCAGGAGCAGGAGACACATCTGTCCGTGCCTGTCTCTCTCTCCCCTGCCACCATGTCCCGCCTGCTGGGACCTGTCCTGACACCTGCACTGCCCCAGCACTGCCTGCTGTGTCCTGAGGTACCTGCAGCTTCCCTGGCCTTTGGGGACCCTCTCTGCTGCGGGCCAGCACCTGCCCTGAGTATGCCATGGCAATGGGCAAGGGAATGGCTTTTGGCAGCAGCGCTGTGCCCAGAGCTTCTGGCCTCTGCCTGTCACCTCTGAGTGGAGGTACATGGTGAGACAGGACCCCAGCCCTGCCATAAGGGGGCTGGCCCCAGCCAGATGGACCCTCTCTGCCTCCGGTCACTTGTGGCACTTGGTGGAGTTGTGTGGTGGCTGCTACCTCCCCGTGCATGCGCTGCTCCTACACAGGCATGCGGATGTCCTCCCTTCTTCTGCAGTTCTCCAGGCTCTTTGGTCTTCTCTCAGGGCTGCAGAGCCTTCCCTCTGGCCCCATGCTCTTCCCTCCATCCCTATGCCCTTCCCTCCATCCCCATGGTTTCCTGCAGGGCTGTGGGCCCTTCCAACTGATTCCCCGTTGCTGTGGCTTGTATCCCTTGGGGACTCTCCACACCCCCATGCCTGCTCAGTCTGCACCTCTAAGTCTTCCCTTTGTGTCCAGACTCTGATGGTGCCTTTCTCATTATCCTGGCTTTCCCCCAGCACCCTGGCTAGTGGCTGTTTTTCAGCCATCATGTGGGTGGCGTTGCAGAGAGAGAAGCTTGGGTGAACGATGATTCCATGGGGGGAGAGTTCAACCATTCTGTGGTTTTAGGATTCCTTGATATGAGGCAGATAACACGAACTGAAGCAGCCAGCATTGCAGAGCTGGTGAGAGCTGGTAGCAGTTATATGAGGCTTCCCTCCTTTCCCCTTAACCTGAGCAGCCATGGTGTGGGTGAGGTAGGGGCTCAAGCCCCATTAGTATGGCTCTCCCCCTTCACAGCAGCTTTCTCAGGCTCCCTGCTAACTCAGGAAGAGGTGTCAGTGCTTTGGGGCTACTCCTAGACTTTCTGGACCTGAAAGAAAAAGCAGAAACATCTCATTTTTATCATGCTGATGCTTGTTGTTTGACTGCAGTTGGTGTGGCTGTCTGGTGGGGCTGATGATGGAACAGTGGCCTCTGCCAGGGGCCATGGCAAGCCTCTCTGATAAAGTCCAACCATGTGTCTATGCTGGTGCTGTGGTGCTGCACTGTTGCATGGGGTTGTTCCTCCCCAGGTGCAGGACCCTACATTTGCCTTTGGTGAACTTCCTGAGGTTCATGTCCACCCAGCTGTAGCTAGACCACATCTGGCTGAATGGTAGCGTAGCCTCTGGTGGATCAGAGACTGCTCCCAGTTTTGTATCCTCAGCAGACTGGCTGAGGGCACGCTTTGTCCCTTCAGCCAGGTCACTGATGACTGAGTTGAACAGGACCCCTGGGGAACACTGCTAGCTACAGGCCTCCAGCTCAGCTCTGCACCACGGATCACAGCCCTCTGAGCTCTGCCGTTCAGCCAGTTCCCAACCCACCTCACTGTCCACTTATCTCACCCACACTTTGTGAGGTTATGTATGAGTACATTATAGGAGGTGATATTATGGGTTACATGGCTTAGGGTGACTAGACCTGGGTTTGACAACCTTCTGCTATCCCTGGAACGAATGCAGGAGCTGGAATGCTGGTTTGAGCTATGGCTGTTCTCTGTTGCATAGCTGCTTTCAGTTCCTGAACTTGCTTTTATTTGATCAATGAGTGCCAGCTGCAAAGTGCACACGTGATGACCCTGCTCAGGTGACTGTGTCCGCCCAGTGCTTTTACCTTGAGGTCACTCTCAGCTCAGACTAGATTTTAACTGAGGTCTGGTGAAGCTCTGCAGATCCTGTTAGCAGCCTCTTAAGCTTGGTGAGACCTGTGCTTGCAGAGCAGCAGCAGCCCCAGAGAGAGAGACTAAGGTAGGTTTGGATATGTCAAAGGCATGAGAGAGAGACTGTAGATGTTAGATGTCCTGTGTAAAAACATTGCCTGTTTTGCCTAAAACATTTGCAGTGCTTCTGCAAGCTGCGACCCGACTGCTTGAATGTGCTTAGGTTGTCGCTAGAGGGAGCGCCGTGTGATTTTTCATTAATCTTGAAAAAATTACACGATGCAGAGACCCAGCTGGTGGAGCAGTTTGGCAGGAGGGATGTAGGAGAGATTCTGCAGTCGCTGCGGCTTTGTAGGCATAGGTGTTTCTTTAGCTGCAAGGGATTCTCTTGTACTGCTCAGCCAGCAAGGTGTGGGGGGAGAGGGAGGAGCTAAGCACCTTAAAAAGGTCAGTTTGCTAAGCGGGAATCACTTTCTTGATTCTCATTTTGGCTCTTTGAAGTGCAAGGTTTTGAAGGTGGACAGGGCCCTGCCCAGGCTCTGCAGGGGAGATGGCTGGAATGGGAGAGATGTTTGATCTAGTTGGCTTTGCTGCTACTGCAAATTCACTGGGTTTGCTCTGTCTGTAAGAGGCCTGGCTTGACGCATGCAGCTGCTGGAGACCTACTTCAAGAGCTCTCTGTTACCCAGATTCTGGTACCATTGCCGCCTGGCTGTACTGGGTAGAGCTAAGTTGCATCTCTGTGCCATGCTGTGCTGCAGCGGACACGTTCAGAGGTACCCCTCCAGGGCTAGAATCGAAATACAAGATGAGGAACAAGGGAATAGAGACAATGCAAGGAAACAAAGAGACCATAATAGTATCCTGCCTTGCCTTGAATTGGATAATTCCCCCATGACTAGTTGGTGGGCAGTGGATTACTCAGTGGGAGGAAAGAGATCTGGAGTCAGTCCTGTGAACTTCGTTCCCTCATTTCTAAAATGATGTTGTGAACATCTGGCTTGCACATGGAGCATGACGCTTGGCTCACAGAAGCATATAAATGTTTTCAGATCCTTGAATGGCTGTTGCTGAAATGCGAAGGATCATCATTAATGAAGTCTGCAATAACACTGACGGAGCATTTGTGTTTGTTTCAATTTGTAACTATGTTCTAACACTTGTTAACGAATGCTATTGTGGGTTGCAATGTGACCAAGGAACACTTGAGGGTAAACATGACGGGGTGGTTGTTCCTGGTTTGTGCTACTATTTATCACTGCAGGTGTTGAAACATACCATGTTGTGCAGCAAGGCTTTAAATGGGTGAATAGGGCAAGAGGGGAGACTTAGCTACCACTACTTCCTTTGTGGTTTTTCCATCTGCTCCACTTACATAGCAAACACAAACAAATGCCACAATTGGCTGATATAAGAAGATCAGTTGTGATGGGGAGCTGAATATCCATATGACATCAGAAAGATCTAGCTGGTGGGCTGGAGGCTGGTTTCAGACAACATGGCTTGGAGTAACCGTGCTATCCCCCATAAAGAGACCTACGCAAAGACCTGAGGAAGCAGCAGATGCTCATACATAAGCCAAAGGTGAAGGGATAGAACTGAGATTAATCAAGCAAAGGCCTGCATGGGTGAGGAAGGGGCTTATAACTGAACTCAGACAAATAAGGGAGACATACAAGAGGTGGAAGCAAAGGCAGGTGACCGAGGAGGATTATAGAGTCGCTGTCTGATCTTGCAGAGATAGAGTGACCTGGAATTGAATCTGGTGAGGAGCGTGAAGGATGGTAAGAAAGGATTCTGTAAGTATGTAAACAGCAAAAGGAAGACTAGGGGAAGTGTGGGACTGCTGCTGATTGGTGCTGAGGACCTGGTAACAGAAGATGTGGAAAAAGCTGAGGTACTTGATGCCTTTTTTGCTTTAGTCTTTACCGGTAAGACCAGCCTTCAGCAATCCTAAAATCCTGAGACCAGGGGAAAGGTCTGGAACAAGGAAGACTTGCCTTCAGGTTAGGGAGCACTTAAGCAAACTGGACCCATGAATGCTTAAGAGGCTGGAACATCTCTTATATGAGAGGCTGAAACTGGTCCAGAAGAGAAGGCTCAGGGGAACCTTATCCATGTGTATAAATACCTGATGGCAGGGAATGAAGAAGAGGGAGCTGGACTCTCCTCAGTAGTGTCCAGTGACAGGACCAGAGGCAGTGGGCCCACAGGAGGTTCCATCTAAACAAAAACGCCTTTTCTATTGTCAGAGTGCTCAAACACTGGTATGGACTCCCCAGAGAGGATGTGGAGTCTTCATCAGTGGCAATATTTAAAACCCATGGGACTCATGCCCCTTCCCCCCCATGCCCATCAGTGGGCATGGACTCCTGTGCAGGCTGTGACCCACAATACCTTCTAGATCCTTCTCTGCCTGTGGGACTGACTGCCCTGCTGAGGTTTGGCATGATGTATTCACACTGACTCAGTTGTTTCTTATTTCTTTTCTGACTGCATCTCCCAGGTTCTGGAGATTGGTTTGGATCCAAAGCCTGTCCTGTGATACACTGGCAGCCTCTTCTGTGCTGGCATCATCTGCTTGATGAATAAACCTGCTTCCTTTTCTGTTATCTGGCTGTAAGTAAAAAGGCTAATTAGGATTGACCCAAACCCCAGCTCTGTGAATCCTCGCTTGATGCATCTTACATTAGGCAGCAAGCCATTTATGACTACTCTTTGAACCTGTTTTTTCTAGATATTCTCCCATCATATTGCCATTTGAAGCTCCCTTCACCAAACAAGTATCAAAAAAACTTACTAATGTCAAGAAGTGATAACTGTTGTTTTTCCTCATCTACAAAGTTCTTCCACCTGGCTGTCCCAGGAAGCTGTGTTGGTCTGAAGAGGTTGTGTTAGTCCCTGCACCCTTCCTTGCTTGCCTTTAGTGCTTATGGTAATGAAAACGAAGGTAGCAGGTCTGTAATTGCCCAGAGTTTCTTTTCTTTCATTTTGTAAAGCAGCACTTCATTTGCTCTCCCTGCAGCCTTATAAGGCTGCTTGGATGTCTCTGGAGCCCAAAACCCATCAACCTGCTTCAGTGCCTTGAGATAAGGCTGATCAGGCGCATCTCATTTAAAACCATTTGCACAGAGAAGTACTCCTTACTCTGCTCTTGCCTTATCAGAGGGTTAAATCATGTCCTCCTGTGGCTGATAATAGCTGTGCTGCATCAGCTGCTACTTTTTTCTCACACAGTGACCTTCAACATGTATCCAAGACAGCTGATAGCTTTCCAGCTCTGAGAAGTGGACATGCCTTCTCTCTCTCACATGACTGATGGGCTTAGAAGAGTTTGTCACCCTCAGTGATCCTCCAAAGCTAAGTGTCTTGGCTTTTCAGCTTTGCCCTTTTCTTGTGAGACTACTTTTAACTGTTGCCTGTTGCAATCTAACCTAATGTCGATTCCTCCTTCTGACCGCCACCTCTCATGTTTCAGCCATATTGGTCCTTTCCCTTTCTTCCTGCTTTTTCCTGGCAGTGAGAGAGCTTGTTTAAGGCCCACTTCTTCAACACACTAGCAGAACTGTCATTGCTCTTTGTGTAGTTCAGCCTTCCAAAATATTCATACCAAAGCTCAGAGCTTACAGTGGTTTGCCTTTCTGAAATCAGCATTTCAACTCCCCTGGTATACCTTTCAAGGCTCCCCAACCCTTTTGGGTCAGTCACCTTCACCCATGTTGCCTTCCATGTTTGTGTTCTCCTCAGTCCTCCACACTGAGTCACTCCTGAGAGTAAGCCTGTCAGTCACCCATACTGTTCCTGTCCCAGCAGATTGTCCACAGTGTGTTCCAGTTTTCCCCCTTTATCCCCAGAACTTCTCTGCACTGTGGGGACTTTCTGATCTGAGTTTTCCATTCTCCCTGGACCCTGCAGCCGATGCCTACATCCTTGAAGCACACAGTATCGCTTGTCCTGGAACAGGCTGATACTTTTCTGGGTTCAGTTAGAGTTCTCCCAGACAGTTGCTAGGAGAAAATCATCATTCTGGTCATTTATAAAGCCTTCCTGTTTATTTTAAGCTAGCATCTCCAGGGCATTTGGCAAACTGATGCAAGGTTCCTTGTGCTTCTCCTATGGCAACTGTGACTCCTCTATCTTCCTGGATACTGTTGTCTGGACCTGTTGTACTTATGCTATAGCCACTCCTGCAAAGTTACCAGGCTGTTTTTTAGAAAGAAGGCTCTTCAACTCTGTTTTTGTCTGTTATTATCACTTGAATGTGGGATGCATGAAATTCTTCTCCTTCCTGGTTTACTCTGTGGTATGTAGTGGCTAGCTATGTAGTTGATGCACATCACAGAGCAAAGATGACCTTGCAAGTCTTAATTATTGTAGCACTAGATCTTCCAGAAGCATGGTCAAACTCAACCGAACTGTGGTCCTTCCACTGTGCTGACCAGATGACCTGCATGGTATTTGGGTTCTTCATATGTGTCTTCTTACTGTCCAAGAGGATGTTGACATGTAGCTTGTAGCAATGAAGGCTTCTCAAGGTCCCTCTGAGCTGGGGGATTGCATGACATGGAGATGTCTAGATCACATAGCACAGGGATCCTCAAACTATGGCCTGTGGGTCGGATACAGCCCCCCAGGGTCCTCAATTCAGCCCCCAGTATCTACAGAACCGCCCCTTCCCCCCCCCCCCCCCCCCCCAGCTGGGGTTTGGGGGGGAAACCAAGCAGCCGTAGATGACTGCCTGCCACTTAATCCATGCGCCGGCCCCCTGTTTAAAAAGTTTGAGGTCCCCTGACGTAGCACAAGTAACTATTACCCCTGGCTGGCCTGGGAAGTCTGTGGTGAAATCCTTTTAAATCAAACAAGAAGCCTTTTTTTTTTTTCTTTTCTGCATTGGTGCTCTTGTTTTTCATTCAATGTAATAGATATCTGGCTACTATGAAATTGCGTGCAGCTCTGTGGGATAAGGAAAGACAGTAGCCACTCTGCTGCTGTTAGTGGATCAAAAAGGCTGCTTTATTGTATGTGAAATGAGTAGAGACAATCTTCTATTGAAGGGCTGGACAAAATCCTGTCTGTGTAGTGTTCTTCGAAAACCTGCTGATGCTTAGCTGGGCCAGGCTAGGATGTACTGTGAGAGGATATCCAGGCCAGTACCCTTGATGCAGTTGTGATTATAGGGCATCTAGTAATTTGCGTCTTGGATACAGTGGAGACTGAAATAGCGTTGAGGAGCCTTGCGCTACCGCAATGCTACTATGTGCAGTTCTTGTGTGCCAGCAACTCGTTTTGGAAATCCAGTCTCCATTGCTATAGCAAAAGACACACAGGAGCAGGAGCTGACTGTCCCAAGGATGTCCGTCTTCCTGCCACTACCTTGCTTGTGCTAGAAGGCTTTCCTTCCTTTGAAGTTCTTCTGCAGACCGTGTCTGCTTGCTGTGAATCTCCTCTCATTTTATGATCAGTTCTCCTTTCTAGTACACCAAGTGAGTTTTAAAGTATGGCCATTTTACTTGCTATGATGACTCAATCCAATAGATTTTTCTCTTTTTCCATTAGAGAATATTCCCCTTTGCCTTTTTCCTTGATTGAAAGCTTCTGAACTCTTCTTGTAGTTTTCAGTCCTTCACTTGCTTCATCACTGTGTGGCACGCTGTTCTTTGTGAAAGTGCTAATTGCTAGGAAATGTGGTCCTCTAGATCCATAGATCATAGGCTGGTGAATCTGACCTTGATCTAACTCCAGTATAAAGAGAATTTCTGCCATTTTAGTGCTTGCTCTTCCTCTAAGGGATCCAGTTACTTGCAGTTTGGCTGCATACAGTTACTAACTTCCTGGGTATGAGATCATTTAATGATGACAACGAACATGTAAAACAGGGCTAGTATTTTAGTGCTGATATAAGCAACGAACATTTGTTTAGCTCTTGAGGCTGTTAGCTGAGAGATGTAAAGCACTGTTTTACCACAAGCCACAGAAGACTACAGAAATAACTGCCCAGGGCCAGAGGGAAGACTGGTTGCAGAGTCTATATCTGATGAAAAGGTAACACTGGCCTGTAACGTCCAGGCTGGGGCAACCACAGAACAAGCATTTTGTAGCACATCCACAGGTCTCCTCACCGTGCACTTCAGGGCAGGTGGTCTTTGCAGCGCGTCTTGAGCTTGAGGGGTTAATATGATAATGTGAGCTACCCTAAAGCAGTATACATGGTAATACAGTTAGCTCTTCCCCTGATATACATAATCATAGAGCCGAGATCAGGGCACCTTCCCTTCACTCAGACATAGTGATTGCTGGTACCAGTCACAGGTTATAAACTAATTTTGGCAGTTGGCCATAAAACTGCTCCTTTCAGTGAGACACAGAGGCGTCTGGTGTCAGCCTGACACAAACCATTTGACCAGGGAAAGGCCTCTCTCCTGGTGGGTTTGCAGAAGGGCTAGTGCTGTTAGTGAAGGTAGAAGTATTGAAAGAGGGGCTCATAACCCCGCACTAATAAATATTAAATGCCTGTTATCAGACCTGGCGCTTGCTTTGTGGCCCTGGCTTTTTAGCCTGCTTCAGTGGTTATCCACTAAACGCAACAGGTTTATCAGCAAGTTCAAGCATGTTTGGACTGCAAGGTCTCTCCTGGTGTCTGGCATGTGAAATTATCCTAATCTGCCTTTAATATCCCACTCTGTACTCTGGGTGCCATGACACACAATCTCTGCCCTGCACCTCTGGTTTGGGTTACTGGCTGCTCACAAAAGGCTTTAATCCTCCCCATCTCTGTAAACACTGCAGTGTACTTATTTTCCCCCCATCAATGCAAGAATTTGGCAGGCTGCCAGAGCCTGTGGGCTGGTAGGGGGAGAAGAGGCTGCCTCTGCTTTTCTGGGGAGCAGGGGGCTGTGGTTATTTGGTGAATGGCAGTCTGGAAGCGAGCATGGTGGCTGTTCATCCTTGTGCTGCCCCGACTGCTGTTCAGTGCTGGTGGCAGAGCCATGTGGAGCTCTGGCCTTATAGCTGGAAAGCTTTTTATGCCTTCAATGACTTTTTCCCTAGGAGGGTAGGGGATGGGTCCCCAGGGTCCCCAGGGAGGTGGGGATTTTCATTGTTGGAGATTCCTGGGTAACGGGTGCAGGAGGTGCCACGAAACCACTGCAATGGTGAGGAATCTGAAATTAAATGAGCAGTTGTTGTAAAAAATCTTCTCTCAAATAGATTCTTTTGGAACCCTGAATCACCACATGTTTGTTGATAATGATAGCAGTTTTGCCAGGGTGGAAAATGGAGGATCAACCACCTTCTGATCTCCTGGCTTTCAAAAGATGACTGTGCACTCTGCTCAGTCGGCACATTTAACTGGGTGCTTCCAGGAAGTTCGGTTTCACTTCCATATCCAACCTGAGGATTAAGAACAGGGTGGTAACCGCTGTTGGTCCACCTCATTTCAGCAGCTTTAAGAAAGAAAAACAAGGGGAAAAGATCGTATATTTGATAAGGTTTGCTTTTTTTTCCTGGCTCACTGGCACAGGAAGCCAAAATAAGTCTGGAAAGAGGCAACATGTCTTACTAAAACCAAGAACAAATCACAGAACCCCACTAAAGCTCACAGGTTGATAATGAAGCTTCCTGTCTGAACGTGGTTGTGCTTGCCTGTAGTAGGGCACTTGGAAAGTATTTGCATTGTTTTCTCTTCTTCCTTCTGTCAGGGAAGATAGTATTTTTATTTCTCTCCATCTCAGGGCGTGAAGCTCTAGGGATGCTTGGGACATCTCTCCCCCTGCTGCCAATGCAGTACCGGTTGTTTCCATCTCAGAGCTGCTGGACTTGCCCTTTTGAGAGGATCACTGGTTCCTGGGACACTTCACCAGAAGAAAGTGCTTCCAGATAGGCTCAGTAGCCCACTGGGAACAGACTGAGCCAGTTAAGAAATGTTGCTGTGCTCTGCCAGAAGAGTTCGGTTTGGATAATTACAGCAGGTCATTAGAGAACAATAGGAGTGGAAAGTACAGATTAAGCCATTGTTATTTCTACTGTATATATGTTATGCAAGGATGGAATATAATAGTGTCATAGGGACTCAGGTAGAAAAAGCATTTCAGACTGGCTGTGGGCAGCAGAAAATTTGAACAGAACAGCTCAGAGATTGACTGGTCTGAGTGCAACAAAGGGCTGTTTTGGAGCTGATGAAATGGGTAGGGACTTAGTTTTTTTCTCCCAAGGCTGACAAACTTTACCACTGCTGGTTATTCCAGGAGACAAACTTGAGTGTATGAAACGTTATAGATATGGTTTCTTGGTTGTTTAGCTAAACATCCATTTCCAATCTGGTAGAACAGTGTGAGGTGTCTACAAGCTGGTTGTCACTGTGCTGAGTATTTGCTTTAGTCCCTTCCTGTGAGCTTTTCCACCACAGCATGTTCTGGGACCTTCACTCTGTGTGTGAGGATGTGAGGAGGGGCTTTGGGTCCCGTGAATGTCTCTGGGGAAGCACCTTAACTGTGTGGAATAAAGAAGCATGTGATTGTCTTGAACGGAAAACAGAGGGACTGGCATTAAGCGTGTTATAGCACTCTAGCAAGCCTTCTTGCAAGGAAGCTTAGATTTATCCCAAGCTAAAGCATGGCACAGTCAAGGGCCTGGCAAACATACTCATGTGTGCTTTGATTTGAGGGACATGGTATTGGTACTTGGGTAGAAAGCTTAGGTATGTAGGATGTGGTCTGTGCTTCAGCCTTACTGGCTCACCTTATGCAAGACATATGCACCTGCAATGGTGTTAAAGCTTTGTGATTGTCCTTAGTCCCTGTTTCCAGGCCTGTCTTTTTTTTTTTTTTTTGGCTTCTCCCCCTATCCCGGATCCAGCAGCTTGGAGGAGAATGCATATCTGTTTGCCTGGTGCACAGTCTCCAGGAGAGCTCGGGCTCCTGCCTGCTTTTTGGGCCTCCTCCCTGCAATGTTGACATGCTCACTTATCATCTTGTAATGCCTGTTTAGCCCTGTTTGTGTCTAGGACTTTCTGAGCTTGTGGTGCCATATCCTGAGGCCAGTGCTGGCAGTCCATCGTGTTCAAATCGCCTCTTTTCATCAGACTTCCCAGGCAGTCTGCAGGAGATCTGTGCAGAGGAGGAGTTGTGGTGCGTTGACAGAGATGTAGATAGAAGGAAAACCATGCGCATGTTCTGCTGAGCTGGGAGACGTCTCAGGGGGCCTGTTGTCTCAAACTCTGCTGCTCAGTGAGGTGCCTGCTTCTCAAGTAGCACATGAGCACACAGTTTGAAGCAGGACAGTGACAAGCAGCACTGCAGGATGTGTCCCTTTGGGCCACCCCAAAGGGCACAATTAGTTCCAGAAGCTCCCAGGGCATTACAGTAAGGGGAGTCTGTACTCCTGAGAACTGGATAAATGATTTCTGCATTATCTCAGTTTGGAAGTCTTTTGCTTAGGCCACAGGAAGGTGTTGCTTCCTGTGCAAAGACCTTGGTCAATCCCTTATTCCAAGGCAAATCTGGATTAGCTGTGAAGAGGGAATGTCTGTTGATTTGGAGTCAGTACAGCAGGGTAAACTGAGGCTCAGTTTGCCTGGAGGAGGAAGCACAGGGAAATGTAGCACTAGCTTTCTAGGGCCACATTGCCAGTGGGAGTGTGACAGGAGAAAGGACACAGACTCACTCCCATTGACTTCTTGGTCTGCTTGGTCCTGAGATTTTTAGCTACTTTCAGCTGGCTCATGAGCACAAAAATTGTATTGTGGTAAAGGAATTGCTAAGCCAGAAATGCCACCTCATATAAAGTTATTTAAGCATATTTCATGATGTATTTTTATGCCTCAGTAATTATCATCCATACCCATATTGCCCTACTTACGCTTTCCTCTTGTGTCATTAATTGCTCATGCAGGATTGTTTTCCCCAGAGGGTGTCATCCAATACATTATAGAAGTAGAAGACACTGAAGTGTATCATATATAACCGTTTGCATATTTTTTTTTTCAGAACTGGCTTGTGTGCAATTAGCGTAAAATAGTTGAGCATCAGAAGCTTCCTAGTGGAGGAGATCAAGTGGACTTGAAAAAGCTCTGTCTCCCACTGTCTCAGGTAGAAATTTCACCAGGGGAGCTCACACCAGCACTGCAGGCAAGGCTGAGCAAGCAAATTGAGGAGGGAGGGCAAGGGAATGTTGTAGTTTTTGGGAGATTGCAAGAAAAGCACTGAACTGAATTCAGCTCCAGAATGGATCGGACAGGTCCTAGCAGATTGGTCAGGACACAGTAAGGAGGCTGCTTACTAGCCTCAGTGGTGCTGCTGATTTCTTTCTGTGTTCTCAGAAACTGTTGGGTCCAAACAGCCCCCTTCTACACAAACCTGACTGTCTAGCAAGTTTGCGCATGCATGTGCCTGGCTCTGAAAAGTGTTACCCAAGCTGGGTGAAAAATGCAAGCATCAGAAGAGATCCTCCCATTGAGACTAGGACCAGAAAGAAGCAGAAGACATTGCAGGGGAGGAGAATTTCTGCTCAGGGGACTGCAGGTATTCCCATTGAGATGGAGGAGATGCTGTTGCCTGTCCTGCAGGCCCCATGAAGGCTCTCGGGAAGCAGATATGGTTTGTGGCGAGATGCTGTAATTCTGTAGGTTTCTGCTCTGTCGGGAGGCAGATCTGGCCACCAGTTCCCCAGGCCATCAGCTTGTCTGGGAAGGGTAATGGAGCTTGCGTGGACTCTGCAGAGGCCAGTCAGACACTGGGTCAGTACTGAGGCATGGAGCACAGCTGTGAGCTACTCTGAGGGGTGGCTGAGTGTACCATCTCATTTTGTTACAGTTGTGGGCTGACAAAGTTGCACTGATCACACTAATATCTCTGTTATCCCAGCTGCGAGCCCCATCTGACGTCTAAATGGCATTCTGTCCTGGCCCCAGCATCCATCTCGCTACGCCTGCATGTCTGTCTCATTGGTACATCTTCCAGCTGGCTGCACAGGGTCGCAGCAGTTACACTAGCACCGGAGATCCTAAAAAAGTGCTCTGTAGGGCTGGGCACAAGGCCCTCCTTCCGTAGCTCTGACTTTGGTGTGTTGTGTATGTGGTGGGTGTGCGCAGAAAGTTACCTAGAAATTTATCCTAGAACAAACTGTTCATGAGTGTTGGGGCCAGTGGACTCTGGATTGCTACATGAAGGTCTGATTTGTGACAAGCATTGCAATCGGTCTCTGCCTCTGCGGTTGCTCACATGGGAGAACTTTCTGACTGCCACAATCTCTGCATTTCTGCCCGTCGCCTTAAATGGAGTTGAAATCAGACGGGAGAGTCAGAAGTTTCTGGGAGGAGAAATACAGATTCATGCGGAGGTCAAGCAGTTTAATTAGACCCGTTTCTTAGGCAGACAGGCTGAAATGTTTTTTCTGGTTTCTAGAAAGGCAAAGTTCTTCCTTATCTGACTGTAGGTCCGACCACCAAAGCTGCCGTTCATCAGTGTAGAGCAGTTCTAGGAGAGAGGGAGAGGCTTGAACAGAACTGAAGGAAGAGGTGGGAAGGGATTTGAAAAGAACTAAGGAATTGCCCTGTTGAAGGCACTAGTCTGCTGTTTATTGTTCTGCATGGTCTAGTAGTGGCAACCTTGCTGCTACAAGGAGTGCTTCATGGATCCTGGCCCACATGGCTCATGTTGATTTTGTTTCCACACTGACTGAATCTTGCAGCCTCCAAGACCTGGCACCTAGATTAGTCAAATGTTGAACCTGGGGGCTCCCTGCTTCATGCCCAATTGCCTGTGGCAAAAAGTCTGAGTAAGGATTTAAATTCCTGGCCAATTCCCTTTGATGATGGGGGTCACATTCAGCCCCAGTTAGTGTTGGTGTATGCTTGTTCACCTACTGGTTACTGGAGACACACCAACCCTTGCTTTCCTGCTGTAGGGATCTGTTGTAGATCCACATGGGTTAATCTGAATGAACTTTGCAGCGCTCCAGGCACTGACATCAGCTCTACCACCACAAACCAGAACTTTTCCCTGCCCACGGAGAACTGCTTTTCTAGCTCCAGATCTCTGGGGCCGGCATCAATCTCCTGATAATGATGTCCTGTGAGTGGCAGAGCATGATACCCTCATGACCATTGGGGAGGAGCAGGTCTGGGCTTCCAGCACAGCTCCATGACATGTACCTGGTGCTGGTTTTTGGCTGCTGTGTTTCCTAGCTGGGATGGCACAGTGTGCACTGTGGCCTGGGCCCTGACAGCAGCTCACTGAAAAAACCAAGATGGTGGTGGGGGAGGCTATCGTGGGTTACCTGCCAGGTCCATGTCAGGGGATATGCTGCAAGCATTAACTCTCCCTGCAACTCTGCTGAACCTTTTACACAGACTCCATATTTGTCAGGTAGGGTTTCCTGGGACCAGGCTGTCCCTGCTGTGAGGAACCTGGTGGAGGTGGAATTTGGAGGAGTTGTGTGATCTGCAAGGGCCAGGTGGTCTTGATGCAGGCTGGAAGAAGGCAGTGTTGACATGTATGTGTGTGTGTGTAAGTTTGGCTCTTCATTTCCATTTGGATTTCTCTAGCAAAACAAGACATCTTGCCATGTGGTTTCTGCAGGTGAGGGATCAGCATTATACGCTACTTCTACAGTAGTGAGTACCATGGTTTGGGTGCAGGGTGCTGGCTGGATTTGGGGCCAGGAACCTAGGGAATGACAGTGGCGGTAGGTGTGTCATCTCCAGGGAAAGCTCATAATTAACAGTGGACCCTGCTGGTTTGGCTCAGCACAGCCTTTGCCTTCAGACCCTCCAGTAAATACCACAACATTGTATGATTTGGAAAACCTCTAAGGTTTGGTTTTTTTTTCCTTTCTTAGGCCCCTTAAGGTGTTAACTAACAATAATGACTTGATGCGAACTCCCAGAAATGGGAGGAATATGTTCACTCCTGTAATGGCTTTCTACTCACAAAGGGTATCTGACCCATGTTGAGAGTTCTCACCTGCAGGAGGTACCAAGAAAAGAAAAAAACACTCCTTGGCTTCCTACACTAGCTTAGAAGGTAAAAGATGGCAGAAGGCTTTTGCCTGGGTTGCTGACTGCCTCCCAAAAGGTGAGCCCATGTGCCCCTCTTGGCTAGCTGTCATGAAGTGTCCTGAGTGGCCAGATGGCAGCACTTAAGTGGTCCTAGCTGAAGTGGACTAGTGACACTTTGTTCCTCACCTCACAGTGCATGGGCTATGTGGAGAACATATGGAAGAGCTGCAGTGGGTGCTGGGGCCACAGGGTGTTTCTCTGAATTTGCATGGTATAGCCACTTGTCAGAGACCCCTGGGGGTGACCTCTGGGGGCCCTTAGGAGGGGAAGATGTGGGTGGGAGAAGATAGGGAAGTGCCAGAGGAGATTCTGAGGTAAATTGGCCTGCAGGGAAAAAGAAGACCTGGACTGGATGGTGGGAAGATCATGCTGTCTAGAAAGTGGTGTGACTGCACTTTTCTCTGGTTTCTGGACAGTAAATGGAGTGAACTGAAGGGGGCAAGCTTAGAGCTTAACTTCACAGTATGAAGAGAAAGCAAAGTCCTGTGTGGAGCAGGGGCCTGGGAAAGAGCCTTCTAGGAGGAGAGGAAGAAACTTGCCGTGGTGTGTTGTGCTGTGGAAGAGATCCAAGGTTTTGAGGAGATCTTTAACTCATTTCCCATCTGATAATTCTAAATTGTCTATTTTTTTTTTTTTCAAATTTAAATTGTCCATATTTAAGTATTCAGGCCTTGGATAATCTCTTTCCTTCATTTTGGCAAGCACCAATGCCTGTGCTGCTTTCATCAAATCTTTGTATACCACCATCTGGAAACTTTGCTTCCCAAATCTCTTCCCGGAGATTCCAAATTGAGTCTAGAACATCTTCATGCTCTGTTTCTGGTGACCTGAAATCTGACCTGGCTGTGGAAGGCCTCTATTCATACCTGGAGGGTGCTAATGACTGATAAAATACCAAGTTGGATTTTACTGCCAGGCCTAATAATTTCAGTGATAGTAATTAATAAAGATTTCCCTTTGGCATGACTTATGCAGGGTTCTCTTTTGCTACATTAGCTGCATGGGTTCCCTGCCTGGGCTGCAGAGGTCCTGGCTGTCATGGTCCTGATACTGCCACCCCACAGACATAGCGTTCAGCAGTGTTGCGGTGCCTTGCTCCATCATGGCAAGTGGCTGAAGCAGTCTTAAGCGGTCTTAACTATGTAGCCACAGTTCTCACCAGACTGGATCCACAGCTTGGAGGCTCTGGGACCTGAACAGAGATGCTGAGGACAGATTTTTGGTCCTACATGAGGATACACCTAGCAGAGCTCCAATCTGATGCAGAAATGAATCAGTATGTGTCTAGGGCATTACATGAACCTTAACGTTACAGTGCCACAAGGAGTGGGATCTTGTCACTACAGCTGTTGACCTGAAGGAAAAAGTTTTGCTGGTACCTCCACCTGCTCTCCGTTAGCACTGACAAACCTTTTCAAGGCACCTGTTAGATAGGGTCTCTGACTCCTTAGGAATTCCTTTTGTTCATAGTTGTCTCCCAAAAGAGCCCATTAAAAACAGGAAAAAATCACAAACAAGTGATTAATGCTGATGAGCAGAGTTGTAAAAAAAGGACAGGTCTAAGCTAAAGGGTATGTCCTCTCCTTGATAAAGCAGAATTTTGTGCCATCGGCCTCTCAGAGTCTGGTGCAAGATTCCCAAACCTCTGCAAGAGTGGCTTAATGGATAAGTAAAGCTGCTCATTCTCTGTACACAAATGCATTGATCTAAAGCAAGCAAGAGGCTACATTTTTATTGGATGATTGGGAAAATCCAGTCCTAAGCTCCCTGAGGGCTAGGAAGTGATCTGTTTTCTGCACTCTGTATTCAGTTAACTGGGATAGAAGTAGTGGGAGAAACTCCTGCAAGAACCTGGTAAAGGAGAGAGAGAGACCTTAGCATGTGAATGGCCAATGGTGTATCATAGTGCTAAGGGTGAATGGTTGTGTCTAACATGTATGCACACCTGGATCATGTTCAGCAACATACTTTGGGAGCAGTAAATGTATCTTGGCAACTTGCTTTATTTAGCTGCAGCATGCAAACATGAGGCTGCTCCTGCCTTTCACTCCTAATATGTCAGCATGACTTTGAAGTGACAGATTTCCCCAAGATATGAAAGCATCAGCATGCCTGGAGCTCAGATGAAGCTGGAGGTGGTGATTTTTCTCTGTGTGTCTTTATCTGAGTGCAGAGGAGCATTTTCTACCCTGTTCAACACATGCTTTTGAAACAGAGGCTGAGTGTGATGCTTTGGGAAATCCCCTTCTTAGACAAACCTCTCCTATGCAGGCAATCATCTCTGCTCCTTTATTTTTAAATCCTCTGTACCAAAGGTTTTTCCTGTCTTCCAGTGTCTTCTAACAGAGTTGCCTGCAGTTATAAGCCAGCAGCTTTGCTATTACAAGGTTACAAATACCGTGATCCTGACAAAATACTGTTTGTCCTGACAAACAGAGACAAAGAGATTTTTACCCTCATTGCTCTTGCTGGAGGGGAAGGAGCCAGACTTCCCCCAGGTTTAGTCTTTGGGTAGCTTCACTGCCCAGGATGGAAGCTGTGGTTCACCCAGCAGCACCGACTCTGCTCCTGTGGTTAAGGTGGCATGTGTTGTGGCAGCAAGGCACATGCACTCTGCTACGTTAGCAAGGCAGGCTGGATGGGATGTGCGCTTCTAGGCACAAGCTCCTGCTTGCTTCAAGGCACGGGAATGTTTCTGTGTGTGGAAATAGCCCTTCTTTGATTTCCCAGCCCTCCCCTGCTGCCTGTCACAGTGGCTGCCAGCTCCTCCTGTCTGCGTTGCTCCAAGGAGCCTGCTGGAGGAGGCAGCCTGGGTAGCTTGGCACCAAGGCAGTGGGGTTAGCAGTTGCTTTGCCAAGTGCTTTGCTTTTGTCTCCATGGCTTGGGGAGGTAGTGTGATTTGTGCTCTCGGTCACTGACAGGTCTCAGCTGACAGCTCCCTCCTTTTGTAAAAATTACTTGCAGAGTGGCTAGTTGAGACATGACAAAGTTTTGAAAGAGGGAATTTTGTTTCCCATACAGTTTCATGAGAAAGGTCACTGTTCCACCCCCGGTGCCACTCCGGGTAAACTAAACACACACAGCTGCGCTTGCTGCACAGGGTGAGACAGCCTGGTGCAGGCCAGGATACACATGCCAGGGAAAGGGTCAGGCTGGCACCATGGCTGGGGAGAGCTACCCGGGGCTGGTGCTGCTGCTTTACAAGGTTGCCCTTGTGTGGCAGCTCTGGATAGGACTGTGGCAGCACATTGGCTCTGTATGGCATTGTGTACCTCTGGAAAGGCTCTAGGTTCTTGACTAAATTGCACTGTATCCATGTGGTGCCCTGGCTCTGTGCAATGATGAAGACTTCACCTGTGCGTGGGTATCAGCAAATGAAGAGCCCTGATGCTTCCTTCCCTCACCTGGCTGATTTGGCATTAGCACCACCCCTTGATTTCTATAAAAGCATGCCCATTTTGAGTGATTGTAGAAGAGGAGATGTGGGCTTTGATGGTGTTTGGCTTCTTGTTTTCTGATTCTTTACTTGAGCAGATATCTGTTAGTGCCTTTGGCTTACATTTGTGGGGCTACTTATAGGTCAGCTGGTACTGCTCTGCCCTACTGTGATTCACAGTAAGCAGATCCTTGCCTTGTGCATAGCTGCACTGGCTCCCAGAGATCAACCTCACATCAATAGCTGTTACTTGAAATGACTCAGTTTGGCATGGAGTGAGTGACGGCTGTAGCACTGGGCTCAGTAGCCATGTGGGAGGGTTTCCATTCGCTAGCAGAAGTGGTTCCAGCAGCGTGTCCATATGACATCTCTCTGGATGTAACAAGAACATCCATCCAACGCAGCAGAGAGGCTTTGAGATGAGGTGCTCTCTGGCCAGAAGGCCATTGCTACAGAAACCGCAGCGTTATGGCAGTGAAGTCTGACAGCCTGGGATCTGGGGAAGACGTGTTTCCTTCACTACCCTGCTTGGAGGAGGAGGGGATTTTTGCAGCAAACTGCCACCTCCATTGCAAACCACCAATGGCTGCAGTGCTCTACACTGTTTTTGGACTCATGCATGCTGTTTTTTCTGGTGGTGGCACCAAGAACAACCACATTAACTCCAAAATAACTGCAGTGTGCCTGCCTGCCAAGCCCTGTCCTCTAATACTTTGCTACAAGCCTGTGGTCTCTGTGATGGTGTGGTTTTGGGCCCATGGTGCTTTTGTGTCATTGTACTCAGAAGCATTTAGATTCTGCTTGGCTGGAACATGACTAATAACATCACAGTCTCTGCTTAGAAATCCATTAAAATGGTGGTTCTCAGACGCTTGTCTGCTGATGACTTCTTGATTCCAGTTGCTTAGTTGCCTTAAAAGACAACAGAAATTTCTCTGTGCTTTCCCAATGGCACCTTTTCCAGGTAAGGTATGCCTGGATGCTGCTAACTTTCTGTGAATGAAGGCAAAGGGACCTGCTCCAGTAGGAAGCAGATGTTCTGTGGGAAGTCCTGTTGATTCAGGAGAGGCTGATCTGAGAGCCAGTCACTGGTGCATGTGTTCCTCCGTGTGTGTGTGTGTGCATGCCCTTTGCATGGTTCCCTCTCTTGTGGAGCAGCAGGAGCTGATACGAGCATCAGGGCTTTGACCCTGTGAGCATCAGTTGTGTTCTGCAGCTGGACGCTTAGGTGCTGTGATGAGAAACCTGTTCGTCTTGTGTGCTCTGATGATCCACAGTCAATTAAATGAAGCTGTGTCTTGGTGGCCTATCCCAACCCAGGTTACACAAGGTGATTTCTGTCGTTTGGTGTATGCAGCAGCTCAGCTTCCCTTCTGGGGTAATTCTTGTGATGAGAGGAAGGATGAGGTGAAATGTGAACAAAAAGTAGCTTGGCTCCTTTAGCAAGACTGCAGCCCAAGGGATCGCAGAGCTTTGGTGACTGCAAAGGGGGTGTGTGTGAATCAGAGAGCTCTGCCCAGGATGTCAGGATTAGAAGTGATTTTTATGCAAAGGAGATGACTCAGATTTCAAGATCAGTTAAAAATTGTTGCTTCTTCCTTATGGAGTGCTGGTGTTAAAATGTAGCAGGACTTCAATGCTGTCTTCCATTTGTGAGCTGTACAAGCATGCAACCCATGTTACATTTTAGTCACTCTCACTACAAAACCCTCCCAGTTTACAAGTTCTTAGAACCCAAGGGTTGTTAGGGCTTGAATGCGGATCTGATGCTGACGCTGGCTTTGTCCAGGAAGAAAAGGCTTTGTTAAGACATTTGAGCCAGAGCGGCAGAACTGTTGTGTCTGGGTTGGAGAGGCAGAGCTCTCCGAGTGTGGAGAGGCTGCTGAGCTGCTCTGCATTGGTGAAGCTGCTCCAGTGGTTGTTAGGCTTGGACAAATGAGATCAAAACCTAGGTATCTGGCTCTGTGTATGTCCCTTTCTCACTGAAACTTAGCTCTGTTGAGTAAATCCCCATGAGGAGTGTCTGCTTTGGATAGTGGAAGAGAGATCTCATTGTTTAGCAGGCTGTGCTGAAGGTACCAGCTGAGCTCTGCAGCTCAGGGCTGTGCCGGGGGAGCTGAAGAAGCAATGCCCATTGGAAAGGAGCAGAGCTTGGTGCTGTGAGCTGGTGTCCTCATTAAATGTGGCAAGTGGGCACACATGCCTGCGTGAACCCAGGTGCAGAGGCAAAGGCCTGTTGACCGCTGCCAGCCGAGCAGAAGCAGGGTGGGAGGTGGCTGGGCAGAGCTGCGGGTATTGTCACTCAGATGCAACACTACAGAAATTGTGTGGCCATCTTCTGCTCCTGCTGGGCATGTTTAGACAGATGGAAAATTCAACCAAAGATGAATGAAATTCCACAAGAGTGTATAAATTGGAGCATAATCCTCATAAAAAGAACTCAGTAGCACTTGGGATAAATACCCCTGAAACCTGCTGTTGCATGGCTGGTTATGTTAAGGTTTTGTATTGGGAGCCTTGTGGAAGGTCTTGTCTTGGAGGAGTCTGTGATCTTGAACATGCCACGTACGTTCTAGTGTACCTCGCACTTGGGGCTTGGGAAGCCTGAATGTTATTAACGTAATCTGTAATTTATAGCTCCTTTGGAAAGGAAAATCATATATGGATCAAGGGGTGAATGCAGTGATTCTGATCGGGTGCCACTGGGCATGGAGAAGCTGGTGATCCATGTCAGAGTGACCCTGAGTACGCCCAGCCCCATGCTGTGCTGGGTGTCCAGCATGGCCTTCAGGCTGTGCTGTGCTGCTGCTGCATGGATCCTGTGGCTGCAGGGCAGGCTCAGCCAGCTCAGCGTGACAGGGGAGCTCGGGGACAGCTCCTGCTGGGTACCCACAATTACAGCACCTGCGTGGCTTTGCCTTTAACTGTGCAGCAAGGAGTTCTCATGTGAACATCCTTTCTGTCTGACAGTACACATGGTAAATAGAGCTGTTTTCTTGTAAGAAAATAATAGTGCAGATAACCAAAAGGGAGATTCTCTCCAGGGACAGGATCTGTGCAGCCTTGTAGGAAAATTAATCTAGGGTCTGTCTGCTGCTGCATGAATGCAGGGCTCCCAGCATCTGAAGGGATGCAAGATTTACTTGCTATCAATATTTTTCTTTAACACTATCTTATTAAAGCAGCTGTTTAATTAAGGGTTTTGCGTTGGGCTTTTCTTATTAAGACCAAGAAGGAGACCTGCACCAGCTCTCCCTTTCTCACCTCACCTGGTGCTGACCAGGTTTTATAAAAACCTAAACAAGAATGCCATCTTTATATTTTTCTGCATGATCCGAAAGCTGTTTGCTAACAAGCCTAGATGGTTATCATGCACAAAGGGGTTGGGGTGGCTCAGCTCTGGCTCTGGGGAGTACGTGTTAGAGTCCTGTTTTTTCAGGTTTGGCCATGCAAATAGCGGAAAGGGAAATTAGATGTGTTTGGGTTAATTTGGGCCTGGCGTTGCCCTTTGCATAGGGTGGATGTGTTCTAGCTGGAGGTGACATCAGGGAGCCTCTTAGGACCAGGGAGCACTCAACAGCCCAGGCCTAAGCTCAAAGCAGTACTCAAATAAGAGGACAGCCGAGCTGCGATCCTCTGCAGAAGGGAGAGTGGATTCTTTCCTGGTTGTCTGCTAAACTGACTGGGAGTTTCAAAACCTGATGGGAGAGTAGATGGGACCCTTGTTAGCTCTAGGAAGTTCTATCTGGAACAAGGAAGTGACTCAATTTCATACAGTGAAAGGGGATGGTCTCAAGGTCTGCTCACAGGTTGCAGCCCGTGTATCTCCCTGGGCCACCCAGCCTGTCCACCCTCCTGTCTGTGCAAGTCACTTGGGCCCCTTGCTGTGCCGTCCAGGAATTCCAGGGCCACCTGGGCAGAAAAGCTGTGCCCTGCTTTGATGGACCAAGGTGGGTTTTTTCTCTCAGTTATTTGAACTGCAGAGAGGTCATAACCTGCAGAGAGCTGGGGTGAGGATTCTGGGAGAGGTCTCATCACCAAACTGTCTGGCCGCTCCTTGCTCTGTGTCACTTATGAACTCCCCTCTGTGTGCTTGGGGAAATCAGGCTACAAATGACACAGGTCCAGAAAAGGAATTTATAGCAAACCCCTAGACACGTGGGACGGCCATGCCTTGAACTTACTGCATGACTAAGGGTGTTTCAAACAGGCACCCAAGTCTTTTCAGGCTCTAGGGAAACCAGCCTGCAGGACCACCTGAGCCTGCCTACTCAGCCCTGTACTTAAATGGAGGGACCATGAACTTCTCCATCTAGAGAAAGGCTTTGGTAGTGCCACATCTGCCTAAATAATATGGTTTTGGCAGTGTAGTGCTGGGGCTGAAAACTTCCTGGGGCTGCTGATGTGAGTGTCCTCTTCTGCTGTTGCTAGTTAATTGGAGTTGGACTGCCTGGCTGCTCTCAGAGTGGTTCTCCTGTTCATTAGTGATTCCATCTCTGTGGTGGCCGGATTCATTGGTGTTTGTAGGCTGCCCTACAGGGAAAAGGTGCTGGCAGCACTTTAAGTCAAGCTTGATTTGATTTCCAAAATTTCCAGATTAGCTGTGTAACTGATAGGGACTGAAAATGGATTGTGCTTCCTTCATGTGCTAAACACAGTCTCTCTTCAGCCAGAATCTCTAACTCCTTTGACTGCCCTTCCACACCCTCTGCCTTCACCACTCAGTGCACTCATGTGCTCTGTGTGGGTTGTGGATGCTTGAGTCCCTTGGTCTACAAAGTACTTGCATTGTCAGGCCAGAAGAGTTGGTGGGACTCAAGCATCCATGTTCCACACTGAAATATCATTGATGACCTAGGACTAGGCATGCCCTGCTTCTGCTGCTCCCATCCAAAGCATCCTCTGAGTCCTCCCTTTTTCTGCCTTGTCTGTTTGTGCTGTAAGCACATTGGATCTACACAGTTCCACCTGAAATCAGATGTTCCCACGATAAACCAATACCCTGATAACAATATAGCTCTCCCAAGAAATTATTGCTATGTCCCCAAGCTCTGTGCAGCAGGGATAGCTCTAATCCCTGTGATCGGCTGACTTTAAATCTTTTTCGTAAGTCCTAGTTTCTGAGTCATCTTGTGCTGTAGTAAAATGGAGGTCCAGGAAAGGTACCTTCTCCCTGTGATGGTTAGGCACATGTGCTGCTCTGGGATCTAAGCAGGTGCGTAACTACTGTGTGAACAGAGACCAAAGGCAAATAAAAGAGTATTTTTGACTGTCTTGCTTTCAGTAGATGTAGCCCTCAAAACTGGACCCCACGTAGCAATATTTCAACTTGCACTGCTGCTGTTACTGCTTTTTGTGACAGAGAAAGGTGATAGAAAAGATGACATCAGGCTTCTTTCTGTAACTTCTTCATAGTTCCCTCTCCATAATACTGTTGCCTCTTTCAGAATATATCGTTAAAATTACCCCGACAATGGATTTACCCATTGTCATAACACAGGGTTTGATGAAGGGAAGCTGTGCAATGGCTTGCTGCAACTGAAATTCGTTAGAAGGTCTCATCGTTTTGGATAGTGAAACTAACCTGGTAGCAAGATGCTTCAGAAGAGACAAAATGCTTAAGACTTATGAGGCATGATAAGATCCTTGATTCCCAGTGTTTCCAGAGAGCTGCAAACGCTGCAAGACTGGGGGACTGGCAAATACCCAGTGTCATTAAAAAATCACCCGTTCAAACGTTCCTTCTGCCCTTTGTTGTCAGTGCTGAGTGCTCCAGGGGCTCTGCAGCCTTTGGCTTCATGCAGGGTGGTGAGAGGGTGACAGAAAGGCTCTCCCTGTTTAGTAGGGACTTACGTAATATATTCAAGTTCTTCTCATGTGTTTCCCACCCTTTGCCCAACTAACTTCATGCTTGGAGAACAAGTGCACAAGTGCATAACCTCTAGGAAGATGATTTTTTGAAGAGATCACTCTTTTAGGGCTGGTCCACACTGGGGAGCCATTAGATGTGCTCTTTATTTCATAACCTTCCCTGGGTTGACTGGTTCTTCAATCTTGTTCTTTTTGCATCCTGCAACTGGTATTGCAGCCACTGGTGTTGCAGCAAAGAATTGTGGTGTGACTTGCAAGTATCACCTTTTCTCATATTTTTTTGCTGCCCCTGGGGTTGATGAGTTTGTAGAAAGATGGATCGTAGGTCCTCATCCCCAGTGGATATTGGCAATTAGCAAAGTGCTGGTTGAAAGGTGAAACCAAGTTGCATGCAATTTCCTGGCAGAAACCTAGGTAGTTGGTTTTTTTTTAACCTTGGCCAGAGCTATCTTTGGCTTTGCAGGCTTGAAGCAGGAACTCAGCTTTCCAAAAGTGTTTATAAAGTACTAAATGAGCTCCACTGGGGTTTGCCTCACACTAGCCTTCCAGAATTACCCATGCCTCCTCATGGGGATTGATGGAGATGATTCAATGATGCTGTCAATAATGGTTCCAGCAGGACAATCTGGCTTAGCACCATCTGTGAAGAGACAAAGATGTAAGTTTCTGAATGCTTTTTGCTAAAAGAGAAATAAATCAGCCTGTTGAATCCAGCATATGCACTTGCTGCTCTTCATTTTGTAATGCTCTGTGCTTATTTCTATCCTCAGTTCACTGTCACAAAGAGCCTAACTCAGCCTTTCAGTTAGGAAAACTGTCTTGTTCTCTTTTTAGGTGACTAAACGCAGAATGTTTGTTGTCAATATCTTAAAATATTTAGCTGCATAAATTGAAGTGGCCTGGCTGTCAAATGCTGAAAATGCTGGTTACAGGTTCTGCAGTTCAACACTTTTGAAAACTGGCTTGTGTTGATACATGTTAAAGTGAAATTGGCTTTAGGTGCTTGGCCTGGTGCAGGCCAAAACACAAGATGCTTGACCACTGCAAAGTTGTCTGGGAAGGTCTGGCAGAACTGGGAGGTGAATGCAGGCACTGTGGTCCCTCTCTCCCTGTGATACTGCTGTGCATTACAGCACTGGGGAGAGGAGGCAATGTTTACTTATGTTTATATCTGCAGAACCCATACAATTTTACGTAAGAATAAAATAAATATTGTTTGTTTGAACAACACAGAATGTCTGTTATTCTGGGAATTCGAGGAGGTGGGGGGGAGTGAAAAGTGCTGTGGTCAGTTTAAGTGGCTGGAGCTTTTTTCTGGTCTATTTGTCATTGGACTGAATCACCCTGTGCATATCTGGACACGTTTTAGGATTGTTTGTTTACCTGAGTGAATTCCTGTAATTTGATTGTACTTTCTGATAGGGGCAGATTTGTAGATCTTCATCCTATCGTATCCCTTCAAGTGTTTTAGTGCTGGACTGCTCATCTTAGCCTTATCTCAGACCCTGCCCAGATGAGAGCCTTGAGAAAACAGCTGATCAAGAAATCCTTTTGTCCTTGCTTCACTTTGTGCAGGAGTTTTGTGTGATGGGGGATTTCCAATACAATTTTCCCCTAAAAGCAGATGAGGGACATATTAATCTGCAATATTAAAAACTTTCCCATAAAGCAAAGCAACAAGGAAAGCCAACTGGTTGGGAGAAAATCTGAAGTAGCTGGGCTATGCAAGACTCAAGTGACAAAGCAATTTTAACCACACTGCTTCATACGTTGTTTTCTCTAGCCTAGATTTCCTGGCTGGGACTCTGTGGAGATCCACAGAGTTAATTGAGAACTGATCCAGATTTGTTTGCATTATTTATTTTGGAAAGGTTTCTAAGGTAATATACAATAACAAAGGAACTGAAAAATGGCTAGTGGTTTTTGGGTTGTTTTTCCCCAGTTTCAGGGGGAATCTGATTTCTGTAAGGTGGTGGGACTGGAGCAAATCTCCTTCCAAAGCAGAGTGATAGGATGGTGCATCTCTTTGGAAACCCCAGCTCTAACATATAATGTAACCAAGGATGTTATTTGGGTGAACACCTCCACTTCATTTCATGGAACTAGCAGAAGTGCTTGGGACAATGATAGAACATCCCTCACCCATCTGGTAAATGATCTCTGCCAATGAATCTTGATCTCAGCCCATGGAAAGAACAGCTGCTTAGCAAGGGGTTGAAGGATGAACTATGCTGGAAAGGACAGATGAGATGATGCCATCCTACACTCACTGCAGCAGTACGCTGGACACGTCTATGGCTACAGAGGCAGGGGGTGAGTGTGGGTGGAGAGGCAGAGAAAGGCGACTGCTCCAGTCTTCTTGTGAGCTTGCTGCAGGGGAAGGAAAGCAGCAGTGCTTTGATAGGCAAGTGTGTCTGTTCTCCTTGGAGCCACCTGGGGAGCTCAACAGTACTGGCAGGCCAGAAACAAGTGGTTTACATAGCATGTAGATCTCTTGAGGTCCTGTTGTGTGGGTGGCTCTGAGGAGTGATAAGAAGACAGTATTTGGGAATCAGTGTTGGTGCCAGCCCCAAATGACTCCCCAGCCCAAACCCTTCTCCTTGCTCTTCTGCTTGCTGTAGCACCATGGAAATGGTAGCTATTTTCAGGTTTACAGAGGTGAAGGTGGTGCCTGGGGCTGTGCGTGGAGTTCCTGTGTGCCCTAGCATTCCTTACCTCCCAAGGCAGTGCTGTCAAGAGCTCATTCCCTGTCACAGCTTCTAATGAGGGCAGGGAAAGGCCAGCTGTATCCTTGGGGGAGTGAAGCAAGTATTAGGACTACTTCAGTGGAGAGACCAGATCAGGAGATGGAACTTCTGTTGGCAGCCCTAGCAAAAAGACATGGGTGTCAGGCTTTCAAGTTGAGTGTGAGACTGGATTGGGAATTCTGGTATATGTAAGAGCAAAAGACCTGTAAAGCCCAAGATATTAGAGACATTGCAGAGATGCCAACAAAGATCCAGTCTTGGTGTAAACCTGAGTGAATGTTAGTTGGGCTAGGGAGTAAAGTTGATTTAGAGGGTAGGAGAGTGGTCTAGAAAGGGGCCTGCTTGTCTCAGAAAAGACAATTTTTATGAATACACCATCTTCTTAACTGCTTTCCCACACATTTAAGGACTGGGTGTCCTGCAGAGCTTGGTGCAGCAGCAGGGTGGGAGGATGCTGGCTAGGAAGGCACTTGAGCATAGGAAATGCCCATTTTGCCTTTGGGACAGGGCTGTTTACAAGCTGCCAGTGTTGGTGGATTGCTTCTTTAGGTCATGTCATGCCAAGTATTGTTTAATTTAATAGCCCTGTTAATAGGATTATATTTGCCTGAACTATTACGTGAAGGAAAATGATTCCTGCTTTGAAAGGAAAAGACACTTCAGTAGCGATGTTGCAAGACACACATCTGTCGTCAAATGCTGCTACTAAGCTCAGATGTCTCTGGGCCTGCGCCAAGGTTTCTTCTCATGCTTTACCACTTGGACCAGAGAGGAACACACGCACACACAGACGTGCCTAGCAAGCCTGTTGGTAGCTTTGAATGCAGAGCTGGTGCTAGGAGTGTTGAAGGTCTGTGCTCTCCATGGAGATGTCCTTGAGCAGGGGATATCAAACTGGCATAACAAGGCTACAGTCAGCTGGTACCACAGCTGGGGTCCATCCAAATGGCACTAGTTGCCTGGGTAAAGCTGAACCACCCTATACTGGTGAGCTTTGTGGATCAAGGGCTAAATCATGGTCTCTGTTAGAGCTCCTCCAGGGTGTGAATTTACTAGTCCTTCTGGGAAGGTCCAAGGAGCACAGCTGGGACCTTGGTGTAGTGCACAGCTCTCTAGCTTGAAGGCTGCCAGTCTTGCATTCTTCCCTTCTTTCTGCCAACTACGTCTCTGTTCCTTTAAACACTTGGGTCCATGTTTCTTCTGCTTTGCTCCTGCCACCACCCAAGCAGGGTCAGGCAGCTGCTGGCAAGTGTGATTTGTGACAACTTGACATATGGGGTAGAAATTGCAGTTAGCAGAATAAGAGCTTGAGAGAAGTGGTTTTCAATTGTGAAGCTCACAACTTTTTCCCCCAGAAGGACTGCAGACTCCTGAGCAGCTTAGCTGTTCAGTCATTAAGCCTGGCTTTCAGGGCTATCTGCAACAGTTCAGAAATCAAACATGGGTAATTCCCCAGCAAGCAGCTAGAAGAATAATGCATCCTGGGACTTAGTCATTGATTTATGCCTAACTTTTGGAGCCATAGCATGTGTGGAAGTCATTACCAGGTCTTCAGCAGAGATGAGCCATTAAGAAACGTGGCTTCTGAGCCTGAGGTTGACCTATTACTGTCTTTGTCCAGGCAGCCAAGAAAGCCAGTTAGGAAGTAAAAAAAAATAAAAAATTAAAAAATCCCACTGTACGTTGCACTATCCAGCCTTATTCTATAGAAAGGGACTAATATTCAGCATCCTAAGGGCTGGAGTCATCTGCGCTGAATTTGCCTTTAAAATTGCCAGCTTACCTTTGGGGAACCCAGAGGACAGGACCGAATGGTGGGGTCAGTCTAAGTTTTATGCCTTAGCCGAGAAGAGAAGCAGAACATCTTCACTGTTCTTCACTGTGCTCTAAATAGAGGCAGATGGGACAAGCATTTTCATTGCTTATGGATCAAATTATTCAGGGTCGAATGATTGCCAGAGAAGGTCATTATCATTTCATTATGGCGCAGAAGGCAGAAAAAACACTTCATTATATTAGACCAAAGAATTGCAGACAGAGTCCTAAAGCAAAGGCTCTGATTGTGAATGGTGGAAAGGGAAAGAATTTTCTCCCCACAAGTAGGGGGAATGTGTGGGATTAGAATCTGTTATTTTTCCCAAAATTCTGCCGTGTCTGCTTGTGTGCTTTATAGAGGAAGATAGTAATTTCTGTGTGCACTTACCTGATTTAACAAAAATCTCTGAGAGGGAGAAAAGACTCCTTCATCAGGATAGGCGGCGTTTAACACTGTAGAAAGGAATGCTCCATAGAAAGGTGCAGACACTGCCCTGTACCCTCTTAATCTCCAATGTGCCAGTCTAAGGCCCTCACTGCTCCTTCTGCAGCACTCTTCCACTGCTTGAGCACTTGAATTGCACCTGTGGGGTATTGTAGGCTTTCACTTGAGACCCTGGCCCTCTCCCTAGGATTCCCCCCTGCTTGCTTCAATTTTAGCTGTGCTCAAGGGGGTGTATTGCAAGGGATCTCCATCATGAAGCTTCCCTTGGGGCTGAATGAGTCCACTGGAGATCAGGCAGACTTGTCAACCAGCTTATTTTTCTGCAGTGCCGTCAAAGGCTTGGTGTAAGACAGCTTGTTGGCAAAGGCTGAACAAGGTTGGCTGGGCTCTTGGGTGCCTGCTCCAATTTTTTGAGCATTGTGTTTGCCAGAGTTGTAGGTCATTGCTAATGGGGCTGTACTTGGTAGTTAGGGGATCTGCTGGCACCTGCAACATCACTTTGCTTTGCACACCTGTGGTTTGAGCAGGAGAGATGCTGAAGTGCTGCATTATGTAACGCAAGTTTACATATATAAGAATGATAGTTGCAGGGGATTGGTGCAAGTCTCCTGTTCAGAGTGGAAAAGCAGATACATTTGGTGTACTTGGGCTCCTGGCTTGCCCTGAGCGTGCTCTTTGCTGATACCTTACCTGTGCTGGTAAGACGAAAGCCCACAGGCTGATGTGTGTGGTTGCAACAACTGCATCTTTGATTGCTGTGTGAACATCATGCAGATCACAACACACGACCTGCGTCAGAGCCTGACATTTCTTCCTGTAAACCATTCAGCAGATGTTTATAAATGTATCTGTAATCTTAGCTGGTAAGATCAGCTAAGAAACACTTTACAAACAGGAAGGAATAGCTAGTCCTTCAGTGAATTTACTCTCAATGTGTAATCCATCCAGGTGTATCTGTCAATGGTTCCCTAGCCTGAGAAGCCTAAGATATGGCAGCCTTCAGACTAGTTCCAAGACGTTCATCCTGCTAATTGACATCGCATTCCAGAAAAAAACTCTTTCTGTGCTTTGCTATGAGAAGGATTTTTCTCGGCTTTAATATCTGCAGGGGGTAGTTACAAAAGCACTTGGTCTGTCATTAAAGGAGGATGGAGAAGTCCTGTCTGACTGAGCAACATGTTCATTCTCCTCCATTAACTCTCTGCTGAGATCTACAACTGCTGACCAAATGGTGTCAAGGTGTTTTTTTCCTCCAGTGTATTCTCCTCTTCTCTTCTTGTGAAGTCTTACTAACTCTTGGCTTACAGTGATGAAGCCAGAACAGTAAAAGGAGAGACTGCTTTATGAAATTTTTCGTCTTAATGAAAGCAGAGAGCACCAGGTCTCTTTCATGGGGGACTCCCCTTCAGAAATATCTAGCAGAAAGATGGTTAGAATTAAAATTTATAAGGACATTTAAATTCTCTTGTGGAATACTATGCCAGAGATAACCCTGTGTGAAACTTAGTAACACACTTGGTCTGTTATGATCAACAGTTGCAACAGTTCTTTTCTTTATGTGCTGTGTCTGTGGGACAACTCAAATAAGCCTGAAGCTGTACTGGAAATTCAATGCAAATTAAGCCTGATATAAGTTTCCTCAGAATATCACTGATAGTCAGACTGTCCGGGGCATCCAGCTCTGCAGTAAACTCCAATTTAGTCTTGTAGAAAGGTCCTGCAGGTCTCCACAGGAGACCCTTTCCTTGGTTGTTGCTGCTAAGGGCCGATGGTCAGCTTGGGACTATTGCCATGAGCGCTCACCTGCATGATCTGCTGCATAGCTCTGGGGGTAGGTGAGAAGTCCAAGTTACACAGGCATTGTGGCTGGCAGAGAGGAAGAGATCAAAGATGTGTTATGTGCCAACTGACTGCCTAGGTTTGTTAGAGTGTGCCCATTGCATGACCATCCCTGTTTTGCTGTGCTCTGCTAACCTGTTCGTGAGGTGTGATGCACAAGGTACAACAGCTGTAGGCTGTAGGGCTGCTCCCAGCATCCTCCAAGGAAGGGAGGTGATTCGGAGACAGCTGGGGCATGACGGGTGAGGGACATGAAATTCAGGGGTGGAGCAGCTGCAGGGCTGATGCTGCAGGTTCACCCTTTGCATGTAATCAAAATTTCATCTCTATGTGCCTGGGTGTCACTCGGCTTCTTCTGGATGTGGCTTGCCAAGGGACTGTTATGGGACCTCAGGTGCATAGAGGTAACTTGGGCATTGCTGAGGCAACTTTGGCACTGTGAGACAAGGTGCACAGTGCACATGTGCTTCTGGCTGGCATGTGTTGGCCCTACCTTACCCAGCCCTCCCCAGCTATTCCAGCTCTTGCAACTCTTGCATCCTAACTGCATGGATGAGTTAGTCACATGAGCTGTTCTGTGCCCTCAGCCTTGGTGCATATGCAGGACATGGGCGTCACAGGACCAAGGTATCTGCTTGGAGCTGCGAAGGAAAATGCAAGGGAGAAGCACCAGTATGTTGAAGAGAAACTGAGACTGATGCTGGGAAAGGGCAGAGAGGATAGTCAGTAGCACAGATAAGCTAGGAAGGGAAGCTGAACAAATGGACCAAAACTAAAGACCAACCCAACCAACTATTATCACAAAATCTAAGAATTCCCTTGCTCATCCTAAATGTTCCCTCAGCTCCTGAGGATTTGCATTTGCGAGAGACCGAGAGGTAGGTCCTTCTAGCAACTTTCACTGTTGGGAAGGTATTTCTGTTGGTGTGCCTGCCCAGGGGAATGCCAAGTGCTTCTCTGTTAGTGCAGTCTACCACTGTCCTTCACTCCTGGGCCTTCGGTGATCTCACATGACTCATCTAAGGTTTCATTTGAGGAGTGGGGGGTTTGGGGGATATACTGACATATAGTACCTCTGCTCAACAGTACTGTGTCTAGCTCTCATCCAGAAAATAGCTGCTGGTTCTGGGGCTTCTACTCCCATTCCTGCCTGTGCTGGTGCTGACACAAGGGAAGGCTCTTAATTTTTAAGAAGTCATCTGGTGGCTGCCCTGGTGTCCCTCTGTTTCCTCTTTGCAAGGAGGTAATTTCCCTGAAATACTACTTCTCAGGGCCTAGAGGTCTCCTGTTGTGTTGAGTCTTGGGCAATGGGCTAAACTTTGTGCCCAGCTCCCTCCAGCCCCATTGCCAACTTTATACCAGCCTGGCCTGGCCTCCTGCAGCTACCCCTCTGCCCCCTCCAGCATAGCCTTAGAGGAGCCACAGTCCCAGGGAACTTGGTGCTTGGTCTAGAGCCTCCCCAGCCTGCCTCCAGTGCCCTGTCCCCAAAAAGCAGTGGCTCACAGCTGCTGTGCTACCTTGAAGTGTATTAGGAACTCCAGCCAGGTCTCTGGCCATTCGCCTTCCTCTAGCTCAGAAGGTCCAGACTGGGGAGGTCTGGTGCTGACCCTGTCCAGGCATGCTGCTAGCCACATCAAGCAGATGAAAGCATGGAGCTGCATTCTAACATGTGTAGGCTCCTTCTCTCTGGAGGAGGGTGTTCTCCAAGTTCAGACCTTGTGCATGCTTGTGGCAGGAAGCTGAGTCTGAAGAAGAAGCCTTACTTGGTGTTTAATTGCACAGATAGATGAGTCTGGCACCAGGAAGAAATCCTGTATGAAGCAAAGAGCCTGCCTACCTCTTCCGTGGTAGATGGACTGAGTAGCAAAGAACCAGTGGCACATACCCATAGCAGAGGGTGAGGTGTGTGAAACCTGCAGGTGGTCGGCGTGGAACAGCACACCTCCTTCTGCTTTGCACATTGAGGTCCTCCAGAGCCTGGCCTCCTGAGTCTGGCAGATGAGTGAATTGCATGGGAGAGACTCCAGAGCAAAGGCACCTTTGCTGAACTGAGACAGCAGGGGAGTCTGAGCCAGCCTGGAGACAGTGCTAGATCTGCTCCTGACCAGAAAGGAGGCAGCAGTTGAGAAAATGAATACAATGTTTGCAAGGACTTCAGGAATTGTTCCCTTGTTAATAGAACTGCAATTTGTGGAAATATGATGGAGGGTGAAGGTCTGCAAATACTTAGAGGAATAATGAGCATTGTAAGCAAGAAGCACCACAGGGGACTATGAGAAATAGATTGTACCAGACAGGCCATTTCTGCATAATTACACAATTAGTGGACTGAGGAAGACAGCGGATAACCCTTCGCAGTGTACTGTGGTGCAGTGTAGACCTTGTTGGAGACTGGAGTGCCAATTAGCTGGAATAGCTTGCAATATGTGGAAAGGATTGATGGAGGCATGAGTGGCCACACCAAGCACTTGTCTGGCAAGGGCGGAAGGGAAGATGCTGCCCAGGCAAAGAGTTGCTCACCCCTCCTATGTAACGTGCTGGCAGTAACATGGGGGGACCGGCATGGAAAACCCTCACATTGGTTTCTTGAAAGGCATAATGCACATGAAAGAAGACAGCAGAGAATAAAAGGCAAGATGGAAGGTTTTTACAGTGAGCAGAAAAGAATAATCTTGGTTATAATCTGTGAGAAACACAGCTAATACCTTTGGGCAAAAACAATTATAGGCAGAATTATGTAATAAGAAGGAGCTGTTTGGAAAGCAGTAATTCTGAGAGAGCCCTGGCCGCCTGCACAGATAACAAGTTGGACAGCAGGCTGTAATACGGAGTGGTGCTGAGCTCCCTACTCCCAGGCATCTGTGGGGAGAGGCAGCAGTAGGTGGTATCTCTTTGGGCCAGCTGCAGCCTCGACTGCGCATTAGTGAACAAGGCAGAGGTAAACCGGCAGTGACCCAAAAAGAGGATGGGCTGGCTGGTAAAGGGCAGGAGGCCTTCCTTTGGCTTAAAGCAGCCAAATATATGGAGTGGCTGTGAGAAGAGGGAGTGAATCAAAGGAGGAGGCATCTCCTGTTGTGCTTTGTGCCCTCACACCTGCACAAGAGCCAGCCTGTTGGGGACAACAAAAATAATAATGTGGATTTGCTGCTGCTTCTTCCCTGCTGCGAAGTCACAAGCCATTCCCCCAGGCTTTTCTTTCTCTGGATTAGAGAAGTTATGCAAAGAAAATGCTCTCTGCGTAGCCCTGATCCTAAGGCAGTCTACAGCAAGGCACAGACTAGCTCTCCCATGTCCCTGTGGGACAGAGGCTGCCTAAAATCCATGCAGGCTGATCTTACCTGGCTGAGCAGCTGGTGCTGTCAATTCAGGCCTTTTCATGCTGTGTTATTTCTGGGAATCACAGGGAACCCCCTCTCTGCCTTCTTCCCCACACATTCTAGAGGAATCCCATGCAGCCTACTTCCTGTGCTGAGCATCACCCAAGCTCTCTGGTCCTTCTCCAAGGAGATTATGTAACTATTCTTGCAGCTGCCTGAGCTCCCCCACTCTTTTCTCCCGTGGACAGAGGCAACAGCAGATGCTTCAGCTGCCCATCTCTCCTTGGAGCAGAGCTGGCAGCTGTGTCCGAGCTCTGTCACTGTCCCCTGGCTGCCCAAATCATGTAACAGTGCAGATGGCCGTGGTGTTGGTGCCAGCAGACTCTGCCCAGGGGAAACACATTCCCTAGCATTGCACAGGCATGGGGAGGTGATGCAAACATCAGTACTCTCCCTGAATGGACTCTTTGATGCTCTCCTGTACTGGTCCTGGCTAGGATAGAGATAATTTTCTTCATAGCAACTCATATGGTGCTGTGTTTTGGGTTTTTGACCAAAACAATACTGATAACACAGTAGTGTTCTAACTTTTGCTAAACCGTGCTTGCACAGCATCAAAGCCACCTCTGTTTCTCACTCTGCGCCTCCAGTGAGCAGACTGGGGGATGTGGATAGGTTGTGAGGGGCCTTAACTGGGCAGATGACCTGAACAAAGAGATATTCAATACCACGTAACATCACGCTCAGCAATGAAAGGGTTAGCCATCTTTTGCTTGGGAGCTGGCTGGCATCGGTCTGCCCATGGGAGGTGGTGAGTGATTGCCTTTGCATCACTTTTTTTGTGTTTTCTTCTCTCTTCTTCTACTCATCCTTCACTTATAAAACAATTACTATTATTCTATTTTTATCTTGACCCCCAAGTTTTCTTGCTTTTATTCTTCCTTTCCTCTTCCCTCATCCCATTGTGGGTGGGAGTGAGTGAGTGAGCGAGCAGCTGTGTAGTGCTTAGCTGCTCACCGGGGTTAACCCGGAGCATCTCCTCCATTGAATCAAATGCAGCAGATTCAATTACTCTGTTGCTTCAGGCATATTTTAACCAGGCAACAGCACCCACCCTGTCAAATGTACTCTTCCATTTGATTACGCTCTCCACCCACAACATTGCAACCAGTGATGCTGTATCTGCTTTTCTTGGTCTTTTAAGGTTCCAGAAGAGGCTTCTGGGGAAGAACCCTTTGGTTTAGGTAGAGATGTAATCTCTAATTGCTTTTTTTAAACAATTCTGTAAGGCAGAGCTCAGGTGTTTCTGTTGACAACCCTGGAGAGCCTTCCCAAGTAGTGAGATCTGGTGGGTATGTCACTGGCAGGACCTTGCACCTGCACTCTCTGGTGCTTGCACAGAACCAGAAGTAAACTGGACCCATGGTGAGATAAGCCTGGGAATCCCTTTGCTTCATGGAGCCTTGTGAGCTCTTAGATATCTGAGATGTCCTACATGCAGCATCTTGCCAATATCAGATCTGTAGAAACTACAAGAGCAGCTTCTGATTATTCTTGTTCCAGGTGGTCTCAGTTTCTCCTGTCCAACCTTTCTTCTGTCCAAGTTCTCTTCTGACTGGGGGAACTAACACATTACATATGTCTTTTCTGTCCTTGGGGCCACGTGACTGTAGCTTTGGATGCATTTTATTTTTGCAGAACATCCCCTGGGTCTGGGCAGCAGCCTTTAGGCTGTAGGTCTGAGGAGAGCTAATGGATATATGGATGTTACAACAGGGAGGGGTAATGTGGATCTGGGGATGCACAAGTCAGAGGGATTGCATGTGAGCAGTACCTCTTATAGACTTCTCTAGGTTGTGCGTGGGGCTGGTACAGTGCTTAGCCAAGGATGGTTTTAGATCCACCCAGATAAGCAGCTGATGTGTTAGAGTGCCTCTCATTAGAGTCCACACACGCACAGGCTCTGTCTCTGCTTCCACTCCTCCAACACAAGACTGACTCCGCAAGCAGGCAGAGAGCCAGGGGGGAGAGGCTTCATGCTATCGCTTAAATATAAACATTCCTAAAAGCAACTTTCTGATTTCTTTGTGAGAGCCTATAACCTGCTGGGGCCTTCAGCACTTCAGCAGAGTTGCATCTAGAGAAAAATAAACCGTAGGAATTAATGGAATTTTCCACAAATTTCTTGGCCTTTTCTGGCCAGATGTACTTGAAAGGCTTAGGAGGGAGACGTGAATGGAGGGTGCCCTGCTCGTTGGTGTCATGTGAAAATTGCTGTTCACTACAGGGCGGAAGGAGGAAATGGAAGTAAAGAGGAAATTCTGAAGGAAATAGCAGATGTCTCTAGCTGGGATGAAAAGTGTCCTGGAGGATTTCAGAGACTCTGAGGGTTGGGATGGCGGCTCAGCAAGGAGCTGACTTCTACTTGTAAGATGTCAGGGCTGGCTCATGGGCATGGGTATACTAACTTAACTGGAGCTGTCACCAGCCTGGTTAGTGACTTTGGGCTGGTTCACAGCAGCGTTGCTCTGGGCAGCCTCGGAGGCTCAGTTTGGGAGAAGGAAAGGATAGGTCTGTGATTTAAAGCCCGTTGCTGTAGCTCATTGACTGAGGCCTGGTCACACGCAAGCCCTCAGCATTGCCACTTCCAAAGCGGGGACGAAGCCTGTGTCCGAGCTGAGAGCTGGCTGTCGCAGCTGTGGTGGAGCAGGAGCACCCACAGGCACGAGGAGTGTCCACGCAGTAAAGCATGGTGGCTGACATGCCTGCTATGTGAGGGCACCCAAACGTCAAAGGGCACCTGTGTGAGGCACCCCCCAGAGACACCCTGTAGCACCCATCTTCCCCAGCGGTGGAGCCTTGTCTAGCCCTGCTTTGGACCCACAAGGAGCAGCTGCAAACAAGGGCTGGGATTTATCCAAGCTGGTAGTGACTCTGCTGTCATCATCATCCAAGAGCTGGCCTTGCTAAATGTGTCAGGAGTGGGGAGAGCCTATCTTCAGGGGGCAAATCAGCACTGCCTTCCCTGTCTTCCTACCTGTTTTCAGAAGCAAATTCAGCTGGGTTTCAATAAGAGTTGATAACATGTGCTGACTGCTGGGAGAAAAAATGTATATGGTTATAAGACATAGCTGCTATGTGATAAATCATGTCAAGATGAATATTTCATTCCTTAAGGGATGAAAAGGAAAAGAAGATGCAATACGAAATACCCTACTCAGGCTGACTGGGCCAGGTCCCTATCAATCATCCACAAGACCTGTCCTGTTTTGGAGCTGCATTTGAACGTGCAGTGGCGGGTAAGGCTGGGCTTGGGAGCATGCTGATGAGACACATGAGCATGGCAAAACACCATTTGTGCAGCAGAGGGACATCAGGTGATGGTCAGATGGAACTTATCAGAGCCCCTGTTGGACAAATCAATAGCTGTGCTTGTTACGTGGTTGGTGGGGTTTTTATTCCTGTGTGGCAGCAAAAGATGTGGCAGAGAGGTGTGTAAAATGAAGGGCAGTATTTTCAATTTAAAAGTATTTTTCCTGGCCTGTCAGTTCCAACAGACAACCTATAGCACAGCTTTTGTTGAACTGATGATCCAGCAAGTGTGAATGTCTCTTCTTCTGGCACAAGATGCTTGTCCTGAGGAGACAGCTGCCAGGATCTGGTTTTTACCCTGGTCCTGGAGGTGCTGTCTGAACAGCAATGACAGGAAGGCTCTGCTGCTTTTCAATAGAACCTTCAGGGAACCTGCTGGGTAGGATTCAGTATATCTCCAGTTCAAGGTGAGTCAGGAGCCTGAGCTCTGCCGCTTTCCAGATGCTGTAGTCTTTCTGTCAAACCTGCAGTGTTTTGTTGGAACAGAGTTGTGGAGAAGTGGTGTCCAGCAGATTGCCTTGATAAGCAAAGGGATGCTGACAGGTACAGTCCTACTGTGTCTTCCTTTATTCTACTTCGCTAGAAATAATGTGTAACTATTTCTGGCTACCACCAATTTTGGGTTGACTCCTCTGTTAAACAGGAGCTGACAGTTCTAGGTCAGACCATGTAATGTGACACAGAGGTTCCCCAGAAGCTGATGGCCACCTCCTGGTGATGCCAGTGAGAGCAGAGTTAAACCCATACTGAGAGCTTTTGAAAATGCCACAATTTAAAATGGGTCATTGTGCTCCCAAGATTGCTGCCATAAACACAGCCTCAGAAGTCTGTGGAGTGTGCGCGCCTGCCTTTGCTTCTGAAATTTGGAGACTGGAGGAGCTGGAGTAGGCTTGCCGTCTGGGTTTCAGGGAATATTGAGTAGCGCTGATGGGTCAGTGCCTTTTTTTTTTTAATCTCCATCGGTCCAGGGGGTGTTGCATTAATAATTTTTTTCCAGATGCAGACCTTGCTGTTGCAAGCTATGCTGTTTTTCCCTGGAGAGCACACTGCTGTTCTCCATGGGAGTGGTGCCTTACATCCTCCCAGAACAGAAGCCAGAATGCAATGCAGCAGTGTGACTCTTAGCGGCGGACTCCGTTCTCCACTGAGCCGATCGGGGATTTTTGTTTGAAGAAGTAATTTTACAGCCGCTTACTGCAATGGACACTGTGTATGGGAAGAGGTAGGGAGGTTCTCTTTCACTTGATCTTGTTTCTGACTCCCTGGGGATTATTAAGGAGCCCAACTTGTTAGGTTGGCATATAGGCAAACTCTAATGAGGGTAAGGATGCTTTGCTTGGTAAACTTACCCTGCTGCTCACAGTATGTTGTAAACTCAGTATGCTAGATTTCATGCAAGAATTATCTGTGCTTAAGTTATGGCTCAGTCTCTCATATAATTACATGCCTCTTTTTTAAGCTTAAAGCTGTACATGAATTGTAAAGACTAGAAAAAACACAGGTTGATAGTGGTTTAGGTTATAACTCTCCATGAGGCTGTTTAAAGCAATAAGCATTAAAACCTATTTTAGAGTGAAGCATTAAGTGACTCGTGAGAGCACAGCCATTACAATACATGCCAGCCACCAGATGAGGCACTTGGGACACCAAACTGGAATACCCTTTCCATTGATAGGTTTTACTATATCAGTGTAGCCACATGAGGACTGAAGTCACTTACTGGATTTAGCTTCTGTGTTTGTGCATCGGGATTGTTTAGGAGCGAGCGTATTATATACACCTGTGATACTAAAGCCCAATCTAGAGGGGCGGATCCCTGCCCTGGGACAGGGGCCAGCCAGCTGGGTAAGATATCCAAATGTACACCTGTCAAGGCAAAAATTGATCTGCATATAATATTCCTCCTCTGCCACAGGTGAGACTGTGGTTGCTGCCAAGGTACAAAAAATACCCATACTGGGTGCTGCTGAAGCTGAACTGTGTATGCTGCACACAGCTTTACCCTCTGAGCACCGTTCAGCAGTAGGAAATCTTTGCTTATGTGTTAATTTGAAAAAAAAATGGGGGGGTGGGAAGGCAGGGCATCATCTTAGCTGCCCTCATTATCTTTAACAAACCTCTGCTAAATAGAAGCACTTTGGAAAGATGATCCCAAGAAAACAGAGACTTTGTTTTTAACAGTGATGATGGCACTGATTTGCTGGAGTAGAGGAAGAACTATAGTTTATCTTCAGAAATGACAGGGGAAAGGAAAAAAACACAGCCTGCCTGTGAAGGAACCCACAGCAGAAAATACTTCAAGATGAGAATAAAATTGCAAAAGAAAAGAAAGGAGGGGGGAAAATGTGTTTTTTATGAGACACATCCATTCAGGAGACATATGCTGGCAAGAGCGCTATCGCTAGCAGTAAAACATCAAAGTCTCTCAAAACTCTGTAGATCTAACACTAAGTTACCACACTAAAGGAGACAACTCTCTTTGGGCCTCACCGTGTCTGGTAAGTGCTGGCTTATTGATTTGGATGGCTGAATGAATCGCTGTTGCTTGACATGGGGCCAGTGACTATGATGACTTTTCATTCATATGGGCTAGCAGATGAGAGTTCTAATCATAAATATATATAAGACACTCCTGAGGCTTCAAAGGAACTGATTTTCCAAGGCTGAGGAAAACTGAATGAAGTTGATGGGGTATCAAGACATTTACAGGAAAAGGTGAGTAAGAACCGGGAGCTCTTTGAGCAGAGGCCAAGAAAGCTGAGATTTCAGAGTCAAGGAAGAGGACAAAGTTTAGCTAATAACCATCCTAGCTTGGTATCAATGAAAGCAACAACTGGAAGCAATGATAAGGTTAACAAATTTAGAAAAAAGTGAAATAGATAGCAATCCTTGTGCATCTGGAGTTGCAGTGTGTAGGCAACAAGCTAAAGACATCTGAAGGGAAATCGGCTATCAGGTACAGTTCAAGTACAGAATTAAGGGACTCTAGAAACATACTAGCAAAGAGGAATATGATTATGAGCCAAGCAGTGAAATAACCATATGGAAATTGTCATTCATAATGACTTAGAAGACACTAACTGGTCAGTAACCACTATTATCCTGCATTTGGAAAAGGAACAGTATGATGGGCTACTACTGTCCTGTGACCAAGAAACCATGGAGGATGTTAAGAGCATGTATATTAGGCTCAGACTCCAAACTGGCAGGCTTGGTAGCTTTTACCTAATAGTTCAATGCAAGTTTGCCTAGGTGCTCTCTGGCATGTACCTCTCAGCCTTTCGTAAGGCAGTATGCAAGGTATTCAGCTTGGTGATGTCCTCTGCTCAAACTGGAAAATTGTTGTAAGCTCCCTAATGTACTTCACATAGTGATGAAGAAGTGATCTACTAGCCTGTACCAAAAAGTCATTGCTGGAAGGTAGTCACTGCTCTGAGAAGGGTTTCCAGTGGAATCGTCACCAGCAACCTGCAGGTGAACATGCTCGTAACTTAGCAAGGTGACACAGAGACTGATGGAGTTTCAAGCATCAATGGGGAGAAGGGAGCTGGAAAGGGTGATCTGAGTGGCTTGGCACACTGGCTCTTTTAAAACAAAATAAAGCTTCACTACAGAGAGTGGTGCTGGAAGGAGCAAGAAATTCCTCCTAGTCAGGGAGCAGGAGACTGTCTGGCAGAACAGGGACTTGGTAGGAGCTGCAGCAGAAACACAACAGAACAAGATTTTCCTTGTGAAGCCTGGTGTCCAAATGTGACTTCTGGGGGTTAAAAGGCTGTGAATGGGTGGCAGTAGGGATTTTGCCTCTGTACACAGAAGACAATGGAATAGCGCCTGGTTTTTGTGTTCTTAGCTTAAGTAGGTTATTGCAAAATGGGATAGCCACAGATATGATCCCTGAGCTGAAGAAAATGCCATACAGCAAGCAACGGAAAAAGGCTTGATCTGTTTAGCTTATCAAAAAAAAAAAAAAAAAAAAAAAAAAAAAAAAAAAGATTGAGGGATAACTTGATTACAGTGTGTAAGTACTTCCATGGGAGAAAATATCAGTTGCTGAAGGGCTTTTTGATCTAGAGGAGAAAACAAGAGTAAGAAACAATGGCTGGACAGTGAAGCCAGATATTCCACTTCAGAGCAGGCAGACATTTTTAACAATGAGGGTGATTAACCACTGGGAGAGGATCCCAAGGGGGCCGATGGCTCGTTCATTTCTTGATGTCCATACACCAGGCGGGAGTGCTTCTCTGGAGGACATGTTTTACTCACGGCTGTGGAATTGGATTTGATTCATGGATAACTGGATTGAATGTGCTACTCAGTGCCTTACGGTTTATGATCCCTTTGGGCCTTTGAAGCCCTTAGAAGCATCTGGGAATGATTTGGCAGTACTCTGGGGCTTTCCAGCTGGGGATCCTGGTGGACTTTTGAGGCAGTGTCAGCGTGGCCTGCCCTACAGAAGGGGATTGGGCTGTGTCACTCATCACATGTTGAACCTGCGGAAAAGGGCCTTGTTAACCCCCAAGCAGATGAGAGATGGGCTTAATCAACATCCCAGAGATGGAAGACAGATATGAGAGTGCAAGTAAGGGGTCTCCAGCTAATCCTAGGTTTTGGAAAGGCCTCTTGAGACAGCAAAGAACTGGATGCAAGAGCAGGTGAAGTCACTCTGATTTACGGCGGGAACAACAATGCGAGGAGAAAGGCAACTCAGTCCCTCTGCAGCGTCAAAGCAGAATGAGAATGGGTTGCAAGCCTCTACCCTTTTCTTTAGACTCCACTGCCTCTCACATATCACTGAGGTCTGAACATCAGCAATTCCCCCAAATACTTATTTCTGTGATGCTTTGGAAGCTGTTCAGAACTTACGTGCAACCAGAGACAGAATCAGCAAGTGGAAAACCACCTCTAGACTTCACGTGTCCAAGACTCTGTTGGGAGAGCTACTCCCATCCTGTAGCTGTGCTCCGCTTACCCTTCCACTGTAACCCAGTGCATCTTTTCAGACAACTGGGAGCAGTGAGCAAACGGTTAAAGTTTTGCTTCTCCACCCAGTGGTGGGTGTTGTCTGTGTCAGAAACAATATAAGAACAGTCGGAAGTTGCAGCTGGCAAGTAACGTTTGGAGTAGCAGTCCTGGGGCATATAGATCTGGTGTGGACTGTCTTTTCCTGAGACTGTAAACACTTGTGCAGAATGTCCGAGAGCAAGAAAAAAGGGAAAGGAAAGAGCAAAAAGAACAAAGAAGGGAAAAAGGGGGAAAAAGAACCTGACCCAGGAAAAGGTACTTTCCATTTTTAACAAATTTTACTTAAAGGAAGAAGAGAGAAGCCAGAAAGCCAGCAGGAAAGTACTTGTGTGTTGCATGAGGGTGCAAATGATAGGGAGTGTTTGCCAGGCAAGTGTGAGAATCTCTGCATCTCATTCATATTTCATGCTGTTAGAGGTCTGCTTTTTTCTTATCTTGTCTTTTTTTTGCCTTTTTATTTATTTTTTTTTTAATACTCAAAGCCCCAAGAATTCAGGGCAATGTACATTTTCAAAAACCAGCAGCACTCTGTTCTTGTCACGATGATACGGTAATTGAAGGGGTTTGTGCTAATTCTCTGTGGGTTCTGGTGTGTCATGTTTTGCTGTTTGGTTGGTTGCTTTCTTGCTTCTTCCTGAGGTACATATCAAAATCCACTCTTCTGGAGGATCACATGGACTGTTCCTTGGGACAGACCAACTCTCAGAGATCAGAGTTAAGTTACAGCCTCGCCTTTTGAGATAAATGCATTGAGGTGTAGTTAAAGACATGTGGATTGTAAACTTTCACTCTTTGCTGATATGCTTATTAGCAAAATCAGGCTATTCCTTGGAGGAGATCTGACTGTTCCTTGCTGAATGAGCAAGGTAATATTTAAAATGTTGCCAGGATAAAATGTTTAGATTGCCTTTAACTGATAAAGTTTGATTCCTGAGTAAATGGGGAGTACAAGCCAGGGCAATTCAAGAACGGTCTTGGAAAGATACAGAGAGTTTGGTGGCAGTGCAGCACAGTGGTATTTCTTTCTCTGTCATGGTATCGGGGAGGGATTATCCCTGGCTGTTTCTTATCTGTAGTTTATCTGGCGATGTATTTGGACAGAGCAGCAACTCTGTCAGACTTTGTGTTTTATCAGTGTTAAGAGAGGCTACAAGCTGGACCAGGTCCTGGAGGAGTCTGTCAGTTTAGCTCTTCACTTGCTTGGATGCAATTCTACTCTTGGTCCTGCTCCATGATGCTGGTGAGCACTTTTGACCTGAACAGATTTGTTTTGGCTTGGCACTGGCATCACTGGTGGCAGGATTTGCCTCTACCCTTTCTTATCCCTTTAACCTGAGCACAGAGACCCACCACCCTGCTGTGCCCCAGAGCTGCTGGGGTGGCATCGGATGCTGATGCCCTGGCAGGCTGACCGCATGGACGGTCTCCTGCTTATGACATCAGAACGTAGCTGTTGCTGTGTGATCTGGGAGGAGGCTTTTAGAACTTTTTCAGGACGGAAAGCTTTGAAACCACCAAGCAGAGGCAGCAGCTGCTTGAAGATGCCCTGATCTGCCCAAGGGGCTCTGGAGTGTGCAGGGACTGGGTGCTGTCTCAGCCACTGGCAGGACGACCCTGCCTGCTAAGTACACAGATGAGATGGGGCAGTGCCGGTGTCGTAGGCATCTTCTCTACCGGGGGCAGAATGGAGGGGCTGGTGGGACTGAGAGGTGCCGGCTTGGGCACAGTGGGGGATTCAGGCACACCGGGGCTGCCGAGGGAGTCGCCACTCGCCTTGAGCTGCATGTGTTGTTGTGGGCCCGTGGGGGCTGCATGTGGGGAAAAGCTCCATGTGTGAGCTGAGGGGTCAGACTGCACTCTGTTTTCTAGTGCCATGTCAAAACCCTCCAGCACCTCACTGCTCTAGGGGGAACATGTAAAGACCCTTTACCTGTAGTTACTCGTGCTGACGACCCAGTCCTCTGCTGAGGTGCACTGTCAGGGTGTTTTATCACATATAGATCCCACACAACTGGACACGCTGGCCAGAGTGCGAACCCCCTTCCTCTCTACTAATGGATCTAGAGCAGGACTGGGGATGGTTGCATTGATCCTGTCTGCACCTCAACCAAAGAAAGAAAGGTTCTGGGTTTGGTTTGCACAGCATGAACACATTCCTTTTATTGAATTCATTACTGACTTAGATTACCTAGATCCAGGTCACTCGTTTGCCTTGTATTGTTGCAGAGGTTGCCTGTTGTTTGCTGTGTGGGTCCATCAGAGGAAGACACTTGGTTGTCTGTGGTGTCTCTGAAACAAATGCCACTTTGTGTTGTGTGTGTTGGGATCAGTGTAATCTGTGAACACCTTTTGCCATCATGGGCCACCTTTGCCATGTGATCTGAGGGGCACCACAGCAATGCTTCCCCAAAAGGACTTTTAGGAAACAAGAGTTCCTCCCCCAGTCACTCCTGACCAGATGCCCCAGTCCTGGTACACAGACCCTCACTCCAGGCAGCTGATTATCCTGTGGACATTATTTCTTCAGCTTGTGGCTTTACCTCAGACTGCCTCAGATCTCCCCGGCCCTGCCAGCTTGTCTGGGGGAACTGCTCCATGTAGAAAAGCTATTCACTGCTAGTGAATCAGAGCAGCAGAAAAAACTCCTAGGGGAAGAGCAAGCTGTAGTAGTAGTTTCAGGAAAAAATCAATGTGCTGTGGGGGCTGCTACATTTCCTCTGAGGTCTCTCAAATTCAGGGGAGGAGAGGATTCTTCCACTGTGGCTTTTAACACAATTGTTTTGGGTTCTTGTGTGAATGTGTACAAGAGGATTGCTGATCTTCGTTCTGAGGAAAAGGGCTATCTTTAACCTAAACTCATGTTTTTATGCCTCTAGTGATGCAGTCGTCCTGTACGGGAGTGCCTCGGCTACAGATCTAGCCAGTGGAACAGCCTGTGAAGGCCTCCAGAGGGAGATGGTGTCTACCTATGAAGAAGCACCATCAGGATCCCTCTTTTAGATATTTGTAATGTGCACTGAAAGATAGACAGACCATATCCCACCCAGCACACGTGGAAGGCACACCCTGCAGGGACTACGTGAGCTGCAGAATGTAGCAACAGACCAGCAAATAAATGTATAATGCTCTCACAATGCTGGCAAAGTTCAGGTCTGGAAGGAAACTTCCTCACTGCAAGGAAAGATGGTACTTTATCAGACACTGGATGGCTTAAGGCAATCAAAGACTTGACACTGAGGCACAACCGTGGGTGTAAAAGAAGCTGCCCTTTTGCACTCTGAAGGACTTGGAGTAGACTCTGGAGAAGTGGGACAAATGGACTGGTGCCAATGCAGGAGTTCAGAGCAGAACAGGGCAAGCAAACACCAGAGCTGTGTTAGTGGACCAGTGCACCAGCCTCATGGTGAGACAGGCAGGAGAAGCAGAAGGGCTGGAGGAAGCCTTGATAGTGGGGTAGGTGAGGAGCAAGTTGGAAAGGGAAGGGCTGTGAGACTGGAAACAGTCCGTTTCATCCATAGTTCCACGAGATCGCGTGGGGAGAAAAGACCAGAGAAATGTAAAGCATTTGATTGGCTAAATTCCCCAGAAATTCCAGACATTCTTTCTTATTTTTACTTGGCGGTACGGAAAACATTGTGTGTGCTTAAGGTTTTTGTTGTTCATCAGTGCTAATAAAGCTGGCAACACATGAATTGTGCCTTTCTCTTGAACTGCCCGTGGCAAACGCTAATGCTGGAAAACTACTGGGAGAGCAGGTGAAGAGTCTCTGCAGAGACAATCTCATGTTTCATTAGGAACCAGCTTGACCTTGGTTCCCAGGTGAGTCAGGATTTGGTAGAAATGTTGTGCAGAAGGGTATTGCAATTGAAACTCCAGAGGTCTTAAGGGGAAAGATGCCGCTGGGTACGAGCCAGCAGTGGGACTGCAGCAGAAGCAGGTGTATGTCAGTCAGTTCTAACAGCCTGGGGTGCTTTAGAGTGCTGCTACATTAACACGGAGTTTGATGAGAGATGTCAAAGTCCCTTGCAGGCATTCAGTGCAGGCTTTGTAGTGGATGCTCATGCTGTTGGAGATACTCAACAGTAGTGCAACCAAAATAGCTACTTCACTGCTGGCTGAGGTACTTCTGTGTTGAGCTATGCCCACATTGCAGGGCGAACACGGTCTTAATTTGTTCTTAGTCTTCTGTTCATAGGAAATACACTCCAGTTCTAAGGAGCTTGTAGAAACGTTATCCAAAAGGTTTGTTTACAAGAAGGATAACCCACAGCGGATATCCTACAGTAGCAGTTTTGTTTTCTATAAACAGCCAGACACACAAGGTACCAGATGTCAGCTGTGCTCCAGGATCTGTCCACATGGATGTTTTCACTAGATCATTTCCACTGGCTAAACTAATGGGCTGCTGTTGCTGTTGCATGTGGCTGAGAGCATGCATGTGGCCAGCTACCACCGATGAGCAAACATGCAGTAACTTGCTCAGCTTTGGGAACAGAGGGGGTCTGACTCACAAGCTCGAGTGATTCATGGTAAAGGAAGACGTTATATGTCCCAGCTGCTTTCTGGTCTTTTTGCTGGAGCTCACTAGCTCTACAGAAGAAGGGATCGATAAATGAGCATGAAGCTATGTTCCTCCACTGCCCATGGCTCATAGTCTCAGGTGTTAATGCAGATGTAAGGGTTTGGGGATTAAGACCCAGCAGGGTTGAGGAATAACCTGGTCTGCCTGAATGGAGAGACATGGAGCTAGGAACTCCTGGCAGAGGGGCAGGATGGAGCAGAACAGTACATTAGTAAGTAATTCTACTATGGATACAAAAGCTGCTGAGTCAGAGCTCTGGGCATCTCATTTTCAATCTGTTTTTCAATATGGGTGTAAGTAACCTGGGAAAGGCAATCTCTGGTAACAGGAGGAACATCTGGAGAGGAGCTAAGCACAGCCTGCCTGCCGACCTTTGAGGTCATGCCCTTGGCTCACTCTCCTGCCTTTCTTAATGTGACAGGCTCCAGCTGCAAAGCAGCTAAAGGAAAGCTGTGTGGCCATGAATAGGATGGCTCTGTCATCCTTCTTCCTGCATCTAGACTGCCAGCTTCTGCTCTGAGTGCTACCCTGATCTCCAGTCTTGGCTCATCACTGAGCTCTGATGGGACTGCAGCAGTGCTTGAACTCAAAACTAACTGGGGAAGATGGGATGAGACCAGGGCAGGGTGAGTGTGCAGTCCCGCATCCTGCTTCTGCTGCTGCATAATTCTGGAGGCAGCGAGAGGAGGGGAAATGAGCCTCATGTTCCTCTGACCCCTCCTCATTTTCCCTTGGATTCCAGTGAGCACTTTCAGGTGCATAAGGGAAGTTCAGTGTCGGGGTCATATGATCCTGTGCCTTTTTCAGTGCCAGGGAGCTTTGTCACAGTGGGGCTGTGCTCTTGCAATAAGCAACGAGTGGAGCCGTGGGTCACACCTGTCTCTTGCTTGCATGTGCTACACCTGTCTCTTGCTTGCATGTGCTTGTTTTCTTCTGGGAGCAAAGCTCCATGAAAAACAAAGTATCTCTTGAATGAAGAACGTAGTAAGTTCAAGAGTAGATGAGCTTGCAGCTCGTCAGTAGGACTGTAAATCCAGGCCATTTCCTTTGGCTGAGAAGTCCCAGCAGAGGCTGGGTACCCACTCTATGCTGGAGACCGCACTCAGGGGCTGTCAGACAGCGAGATAGCCTGGAGCTTTCCTTTGGGAAAGCTGCACCTTGTGTCACTGAGGATGAGGCTGGAGTGGGAGCGGAAAGCTGGGTGGGAGCCACCCACCGCTCCTGGTTCACCCAGAAGTTTGCTTGGTGCTGAGCTACTCACCCTGGTTCCTGTCGGTGCGTGCCACCCTGGTGGCTGGTCACCCTGCGCTGATCTGCCAGCACCACTGGGGCTGGGGGACGTGCTGGCAGCAGAGGTGGCTTGGAAGGGTGAAGGCCTCCCCACCGGGGCTGGAGCTTGGACAGGCATCGTCTGTCGCACTGACCTCCCATCTGGGGCTGGACAATGGAGCTCCTGTGGCTGGGAAATGTGACTCTGCCCAAGAGGGAAGCTCTCACTGGTCAGTTCAAACCACAGCTTTCTGTCTGGAGCAAAGCTGCAGATTCCCTCAGTGTCCCATGAGAGCATTCAGAGTGTGCAAGGTGTGTGTGGCCTCCTGGCCAAGAGACAGTCCTGGCTCCTGTGCTGTGCTCCAGACAGAAAGCTGTGGTTTGAACTGACGTGACCTGGGATTGTCTCCTCTATGACAAGGGCAGCGTAATGTTGCTGCGTTTTTGAGATTTCCAAATTGTAACAAGAAATATAAGCAATAATGGTAAAAATTAAGTGTTTCGGTAATTAACTCTGGTAATTAGGCTTGGCAGACTTAGTCATCGGTCCTTATCAAGAATTTTAGTTCAGGCATGTCTGGAAGGCAAGAACTCCTCAATATGAGGGAGAGCTGCTTTGCAGAGAAGAGCAATAAGACACACAAGGCTGTATCCATGTAGTAATGGTGATGATCATACTTTTGAGGAGTCCAATGGTCCTGGAGCTGTTCTGCAGCTTGTCTCATCCTTACTATCTCCTTACATTTTTGACTAGACATGGAATTCAGCCCAGTTTTTCTTGCTGAATTTTCATGCCTGGTTAGGATGGGGAGGGGAAGGGAGATGCGTTTCCTCTCCAAGTCTGAGACTCAGTGGCTAGCAGCTCAGAAAAAGAAAGCCAGCTACAAATGTGTGAGATGGATAGAAGAATTGTTCTTTAGGGAAGCAATGAAACTGTAATTTACCTTAGAACTACACTAAAGTCAGGTGCTTTCATTTTTTGTTTTAAAAAGAACACCCTGAAAATTTGAAGCAGATTTCCTGCATCATTGACTGATGTTTGGAAGCCCTTCAGAGAAACCTCTTTCTGGTGTCAGAATTTGCACATTTGCTTAATTTGAGGGTGAAATCAGGTTAAAATCTATCAGCCAGGTTCTCGGCAGATGTTTATCTGACCTATCTCCTCTGGCTTTGTTGGTGTGTGTGTGATATGTACCAGCTGAGCATCTGACCCTCTTGCTTTCAACAGCTTTTTGATTTGAAGGCTGGGACTTTATTCTGACTCCAAAGTTGTGTATGTCTACATATGTTTGTTTTCACACAGACTTTTTTATTTCATTTTGAAGTCCATGGCGTTTTGTAAGAGACCCCTGGTTCCTGATGTGCTCCAGCCCTCTGGAGGGGTGTGGGTATGCAGTTTTGGCTAGCACACTACTCTGGCAAAGCCTGTACTGATTCTGTTGCTCCTTGTATGCCTCTTGTACATCTCTTTGTCCAGTCAAACCACTGACAAAACTCCCCATGTTCAGCAGTTATGTCTCTGATTCAAAGCACACCAAAAGGGTTCTTTGTGCTTAAGCTGTTTCCCACCTCTCAGCTTGATCCGAGTGCTGCCAGGGAGAAGCCTCCTTGCTCTGGGGCCAAACTGGTCTTACTCCAGAAGTGGTGCGTGCACAGGCATGGGTTTCTGGAGTTTAATCTGGTGTTGGCCAGATTATGGGTAGTGCTCCCACATTTGTGATGTGAGAAGTCAGATCAGCAAATGAGCTCAGGTCCCAGCAAGGAACTAGCTATTGATGCTCTTGGGAGAAAACTGGCCAGGAAGCTGAGGCGAAAAGGCACTGCCGGCTCCCTTGAATCTGGCCATGCCCCCCTTGCCTTCACTGCGTGGGTATTCAGATGCCTCTCTCCTGTGCCTGCATCCAAGCTCTGGTGAGCGGGAATTCCTCTGGCAGAGAGGAATGCTGAGTTTGGGCCAGGCAAAGGGAGGGAGGATTTTTCACCTGTTAGCACTGTTGCTCTGCAGGGCAAGGTAACCGGCTTCAGCTATGCCCATGCTAACTTGCTGCTCTCTGCAGGAGAGAAACCTCAGCTGCACTACAAAACAAAACCAAACTGAAACGAAACAAAATCACCTGCCTGACTTC